>NW_020455643.1:5383601-5860975 GCF_003342845.1 Nothoprocta perdicaria | reverse complement strand
GAAGGAAGGAAGGAAGGAAGGAAGGAAGGAAGGAAGGAAGGAAGGAAGGAAGGAAGGAAGGAAGGAAGGAAGGAAGGAAGGAAGGAAGGAAGGAAAAACCCGAGTGGTCATGAGATTTATATCCTAGCAGTCAAGACCCATTCTGTCAATGTAATGTGCAGACTATTTCTGCAAGTCATGAGGAAGAAACCTGCAGTAAAGTTTCTTGTACAACCAGGACCCCAGGAGATTTAGCTCCATTTGGTGCATGGAAAACTGGACTGTTTTCTTATGTGACAAACACAAGCTCCTAAAACTGTGACTGACTAGAGACTGCCTCCAGATGACCTATGTCTATTTGGCTTTTGGTTACTGAAAAATACATAGAAAAAAAGGAAAACTGTGCATGAAATCATAGGTCAAATTTAGAGCAATGCAAACTACTGAAGTATTGATCAGGATCTGATCTAAGAAGCATTAGCACACTGAGAATATGCTTGTGTTTAGAGATGATGAGCATATTTTTGATAACTCTTCCTAAACTTAGTTTACATATCTGATTTACATATTTAAATGTTCTCTTGGTGAACGGCTTAAATCAGGGTCACCTTCATCATGGGTACAGAAATACACACACAGCTTTCATTTATATAAACTTTCAATTACAAATTCCAACATCTCGTGGTCACTGCAGCCAAGACTGTGCCCAACCCTCCCATTTCCCACTAGACCAACTTTGTTTGTTAGTATCAGGAACTAAGGACCTAAGAAGGACCAGGCCACATGGGATGAATAAAGGCACATTGTCACACTGGATGCCACCCTGTGCCATGTGCTCTGGGTGTGCCTGCTTGAGCAGGGGGGGTTGGACTAGATGATCTCCAGAGGTCCCTTCCCATCGCAGCCATTCTGTGATCACCATTCAGAGCTAGCCATGCACACACAGTTTTTTCTTTGCAGCCCAGGGAAACTCACCAAGGGTTTCTTCAGCAATGCTATAGTTTTTTACACTGTGCCTTTTATACAGAGATCTCTAAAAATACTTCATGGCAATACTGGAGAAGCAAACTGCATTAGTTGCCATGCCAATGAATATGCAGTCTCAGAAGCTTCAAAAATATTTTCTCTTTGCTGGAAAGTTTTTAAAACCCTGCATTCAATTTGACACATTGGCTACCCTTTAGAAAGGAGAAAAAATATAGTGTGAAGTGTTAGAAGGTCACYGTTAACTCTGTTATCATTCTTGCTCTTGGTTAGCTAGGACCCTAAGGTCATTTTTTTTAGCGCTAAAAAGTACCTGCAGTGACTGCACCATTCAAAGGCCTGAACGTTGTGTGTATCTGGGCTCCTAAAATGGCTTGAATGTGTGGATATGTTCATTAGGACTGTAAGGTTAGATGAATATTTTGAGGCTGAAGAGTTTGCAGCTTTCATACCCAAACTTTTGCATTGAAACAGGTTGCCGGAGGCATTCCCATACTGTTAGGAATGAAGGGGGATGAATTTGATGCTTTCCCACTGTGAATATCATATCACAGTATCTGCAAGTATAGTGATATTACCAAACCTACTGTACAAGGAAAAAATATTTTTCAGTAGGAATAATATGAACTCTCAGTTCTTTCACACTCAGGATAGTTCCTTTTCCTCCACTGGCCAACCTATTGCCACYTCTGATCTTCACCTTTGCAGTAAAAGTTACAGCAAAAGTATGCCTCCTGTAGTAATCTGCTTCTTTCTCTTAGTMTAATTCTATCACTCTTTTCAATTCTAGGCCTTTTTTCTTCTCTTTCACTTGCCCTTAACACAATGTTCTCCATTATCCGGTCTTTCCCCCAAAAATGTATAACTCACAAGTCTGGCAGTTCTCCTCTTCTCAGGAGAGTCCTGAGACAAGAGCAGGACCACTGTCCAAAGCAGAGCACATGGTGACCCATGATCACGTTCATGGCTCACCAAAATAAATAAAACTTCCTTGGTGCTGCTGTTTCCCCAAGGCACTCACAAACTGTACAGTTCAGCTTTTCTAAGTTATCCAAAACATACTTTTGTGAAACCTTAAATCATATGTGAAGTTATCATTTCCAAACTATGTAGACTAATTTTAATACAGTTTCAGTCTGGCAAATAGGCAAATTTTATTGAATATCTGGTCATTAAATTGTCAGATAATTATATATTGGGATTAACTAGTAGTTTAGTAGTTTAGTTCCATAATAATGGAATAACCAGTGTTCTYGTTTATCTAAAAGAGTAAATCATACTCTTCAGGTTTTACCTTTTAAGTATGAGACCTTTGGATATTTTCCAGGTGAACTATGTTCAATATATAGTTTTATTATAGAAAGAGGAAATGAGTTTTGCAGATATAAAATCTCCCAGATTGTCTTTGGATAAACATAATATTTAAATGCAGTATACTTGYTGTAATGAAACTCATAATTAAACCATACACAAAAGCAAACAGGGAGAAGGCTAGTTCAGCTACAACCAAAGTAAAAGGTTAATTCTTGCCTCACTAAGTGCAATGGCAGATTTGCTGCAGCGAGCTGAAGGACAGGCAGACATTTTACTGACACACCAGGTCCTTTACAGTTGGATTCACTTCAAAGTGGGCTTTTTAAAGTCTTAAATATATGCTTATGTAAAACAGTCACCATCTCCTACAAGAGGGGAGAATACTGCCTGTGTTTGTCAGTTGAACAAGTAGTGAAAGCTCTTCCAGTTGCCCCAGCAACAAAGACACTTTCCAACAGTCATGTTGGCTTTTATGTCTCAATGCAGCTATATTTCCATGTTTTGAGGTTCCAGCAAATAGATCAAAATGTGTTTAGTGGCTCATTTAAAAGAAAAAAGAAGAAAAAGGACTAAATATATTGACTATTTTGCTTTCCCAGCACATTACAATTCATGATATTCCTCACTCTTTCTACATTTTCTGGCTTTTGAAATATAGGCATGCTGCTGCTTCTCTAATATTTACATCACACAGTAAAACTGATTTCTTTGTGATCAAACCCCTTCATTTTTGACTTTCTTATTTATATTTAAGCACAGTGCTCTTCTTTAGTCAGGCTGCACAGTAAAAGTGCATGTAATTCTAGTGACTTCTTGTATTCTTTATACTGCTGACATGCAGAAAATAAACAGCCTAATTGTTTCATCGTCTGCTTTAAAAATAGCAAACTGTCTCAGTTTTACTATAAGATAGTAGGCCATGAGCTTTTTTTTTTTTTTTTTCAGAAAGACTTCACAAGTGTTAACTAGATATACATTAATTAGAAACATATAATAATTGGAAATGCATTTAAATACCCTGAACATAAGCAAGGAGTCTGTAAGTAGCAGTTATTGTTATTATTGTCCAGTGATCCTCTTAATGAAAAAGAAATGAAAGCTGTAACATCTGGATATATGCTAACTTTAACATGGTTCAATTACATATATGTACCAGTCTAAGGTGACAGGCAATGAAGTGGCTCGTAGAGCAGGTCTTTGTTTAAATTCCTCAATCTACCAAAGGAATCTCCATGACAGAGAGAAATTTTGCTTTGAGAACTGTTTCTAGTCATGAACATTGACCAAGAATGAAGTTTCAAGCTTTCAATCCCCTTTATACTCAGAATTTTGCATGACAACTTGATTAAAATTTATTTTTCCAAAGTTGAATATTTGATCACATGATCAAGAAGAAAAAGAAAAAAAAAAAAGGACTGTGTAAAAGTGTTCATTTCTTTAAATTTAGTTAAAATTAGAGTGTGGGCATTTTTAGCATCCACAAAACAGGGGCAAGATCAATAACTAATTGTCTCATGAGGCACTTGGGACAACTGCCTAATGACTATACAAAAGACTAGTAATGAGTTAAGAGGAGAGCACATCAGACTCAGAAACTAAATATTAATTGAACTATATGGTTTAAATCCTACTTTACATCCACAGACTTGATGAAACTTCTCTATTTATCTGCTAAAAAACCCTTGTTATCTATGATGTCTTAGATGCTATATATACACCAGAGTACGATGTTATCTGAAAAACTGAAGTTTAGACTTTTAAAATATGAAAATATTTATATCTAGCATATTTAAATACATTTTGAATTTCTTCTCTCATCCTTTAAAATTATGTTTTACATTTGCAATTGGAATAATTATGCAAAATTTTCTCTGGCACAGGAACACATATCCTCTTACAAGTCAGTTGGCTGCTTCATGTTGTATCACTGTAGTTGGAGAAATCACAGCTGGTGAGAACTGGCACGTCATGGAGAAGCACAGCATGTAGCAGMCATCTGAAGTTCTGAAGTGGGCACTGGGGAAAGACAGAGGAGAAGCCTTGTCAAGGAAAACGTGTATATGCAGAAATAAGAATGTGTTGGGGAATCCTGGAAATCTCAAGATTGCTGTCTGTGGACAGTGTCCTTGAAACTCATTATAAAGCAGTCTGCAGTGACTGAAGACCACATGAAGAACACCACCCACAATCATACCTCAGCCCTCTCTGGCACTAAGCACYTTTCCAAATCAGGCAGCACCCTCAGGAGAATCCTGCCTGGGAACAAGCCAGCAGCAATCAATATTCTCACTGCATTCCCACAATGGATGGAAACTGCACCAAATAACACCTGAACAGAGATACAGTGGAGTGACTAAGGCATTAGAATTTGAAACAAGAGACAAAGAAAGAACAGAGCACAAGTCCAAGCAGAAACTTAGCAATGACACTATCATTGCTTAGCAATGACCCTAGCAAGGTAGGTTAGGAGGGGTGGGCTGGTTATATGCCTATGCTAACACTAACGCTCAATTCTTGTATTGTTTCAGGAGAACGTGGTTTCATTCCCACTACATCTGCTAAGTCATRCTATGGACCCAAACTAAGGATATATTGTCAACGTAGCACCTGGAATTCAACCTCCTTTACCAACTTCCTTAATTCTTGCAGTCACTGGGATTATTATGATGTCTCGGGGAATTTTAGAAGAGCTCGAATCTCAACAGAGATGGGCAGAAAAGCAAAACATTGTCGGGAGTAAGGGTAGATTCATCTCACTTAACTTTTGCCATTTACAAAATGTAGGTGTCTCCATCTGAGCTTGGGGGTTCCCACCATAGTCAGTAGAAATGCACCAGTGGGCTCCAGAGTAATATTCAGTGGGCTCCAGAGTACTATATTCGTCTGACCAAATGTAGATATCTCTTTCAGGATGACTGGAAGGGCACTTCATTCCTAGCATAGGCTAGATATTTTTATCAGTGATAGAAAGAGCTTAAAGCAACTAGATCGTTTATATATATCTTATTTATTTAGTCACCCAGATCCCACCCTAAAGGATCAACATTTCAAGTACAGATTATGGGTGTCTTCATGTAGGAAAATATTATATTAACATAATTTCATGTTTCAGGTTATAAATTTATAGGGGCAAGGAATGGCCTCCAAAGAAACTGTATCCTTAACTGCCTGTGACAGAGCTTGTACAAGCTTTTACTGGAAAACAGAGAAGGGTACTGCACTAACTGTTTAGATACAGTCTCTTTTTTATCCTATTAATTGCAGAGAGCATTCTAATATGGAAAGCCATTTCTTCGCTGGAAAAGAACCTGAAAATAGAAACGTTCATGTGGACGATTCAGCTTTACAACAGTTAATCATAATTGATCCTTGCACAATGAATACTAAATAAGAGTTATTGTTAATAATAATAGGAATGAATTATAATGGTTTGTTTATTAGTCTATCAATAATTAACAGGAATTTGCCATTTATTGTAAGTACTGTTGCTGTTTCTGTTGCAGATTTGGATGGCGCAATTTATATGGTAATTTTGTATGAAACAGCACCAATTACAGCATGGCTATTACAATAGAGTAGAAGCAAATGATGACTTTATCAGTTTTGTTAACTTTTTCATTTTATTCATTGTTAGCACAGTCTGCAATGTAAACATGATGTAGGGAAAGGAATAAAGAAGTTCTGTGCCAGTCTAACAACTTTAGCTGGAAACACGAACGTCCCCAGGTACCCACGCAGCAGAAATGCATATAGCAGACCAGAAATAATATATAACATATATGGGCTTATATCWGTGTAAGCTGAGGCCTCACATTTGTTTCAATGCACTACTACTGATTTAGAGAGGTAGGATAGATGCATGCTACAGCCCACCTCTGGTTTACAGCCACCTTTTGCTTAAAGAGTGTGGTTGCTTTAAAGGATTTCGTGGCTAAAGAGCAGGTCTTTCAAGTTCAATCAATTAACTGAAGTCTCCTTCAATTAAAGTATAGCTCCCAATAAAATCTAAGTCTGCACTTTTAGTGATAGTCTACAATACATGACTYTTCTGGAAAAACGTTTTGCTTGCACTAGGGCAGATCTTGCATTTCAACCTTAGCCATGAGAAAACAAACTATTTTGAATTAGCATATACAGGAATTACACTAATAGAAATAAAATCATGCAAAAGCCTGAAACATTTGGGTTAAATTAGGAGACTTTTGGAAATATTTTAAWCTTTCAAAAGATAAAAAGTGTACTTTGTATATCAGTCGCCTGTTTGAATATTATCATTAAAGACTTAAAGTGATATCAAAAGAAAAATTTTTCCAGTATGTGCTACAAATATTATAATTTATGAATTAATCAGAGATATATGATACGATTGAGATAAGATGGTAGAATATATATGACCTAATTAAAAAAAAAAAAAGACTTTTAACTGCTGTATTTCTTAAAGGAACTTGCTGGAAATCTGTCCAAGATATTTAATAGCGAGACATGAGAATTTTAGAAAATAAAGCCTAGTTTTTAAACCAATTGTAAAATCTTTTCAGAATCTGAAACTTTGATATTAATTATCGATGTTTTCAGAACTGACTTAGATGAACCTGCATGACACACAGGTGGCAAGTCATTTACATGAGAAAAATGAGAACTGCCCATCTATGGATCCCTAGAGGGTGCCATGACCCATTAGCAGAAGAAAGAAGATCTTTACTGAATAATAATTGAGAACTATTACTAAGATAATTACAAAACCAATTGAATGCCAGAAGGCCTACAGCTTGGATCTGCAATTTATATAGCAAGCGTTCTTGACCTGCACAGAAAAAAAATACATTTAGGGTTCACAAACACCATAACCTCAGCATCTGCCTGCCATCTAAAGATAATGATCTAATATTAATTAATTTGAGCACTGCAGAGGTAGGCTGCATCACAAATCAGATAGTTAACATAACTTGAAGTTACCRTGTTCTTTCCAGCCGGTATTAACAGATAGAATAATTCTCTCTGAAAAGGGCACAATTACAGCTCCATGTTGGCTKCTGTATTGGAAAACATGATGAAACCTCTTAAGACCCTGTTGCAAAGTGCTCCTAACACTGCATTTTCTAACACGTGCAGCAACAACTTCATCTGATTTCTCTTCAGAGAGAGAGGACGGAACAGGGAATTGCTGGCATCTTTCATCTGGGATGTTTTTATGCGTTTTCTTCCAAAGAAGAGTTGCTGGGAACACAATTAATACTAGTCTCTGCTGTGAGATGTCAATAGTGAAATCTTGGGCAGCACTAAAATCAGTGAAAAACTCCCYTGAGCTTGTGCTCTGTCTTCAGCAGAGATATCGTGTATAAGGAGAAATACAGCTGGAATGCCATATGTATTGCTGATTGGATTTTGAAAATCATGAAGGATGTATTTCAGATTTTGGAAGCAGGTTGATCTAAATACTTGGCACCACTCTGCTGAATTTCATGYATGCATTCTGATTTTTAGGAATGTAGAACATACACGTGCCACACCGGGAATTTTGTGTGCAGTTCTGGGCTCTAGAACCTGTCTCTAGTGACTCCTTCTACACAGTGCCTTATGGGGAAATCTATCCTTGGAGATTCATGATAAAGACAGTAAAATAGCCATTGTTTGTGCATTATAGCTTTAGTTTGTAAATGAGTCCTAGGATATTTTTTTTTCTTTTTAATTTCCCAGCAATCACCCTATTCCATCAATAATCACTATAATACAACTTGTTTACAACTTGTTTACAACTGGCTGTTTCTCAAGAGATTTAGGYGGTAGGATGGCATTTATAAAGCTTTTGACTATTGTAATTGTAGTAGCGATCAACAAAATTGGATGCTGTTCTRTCATCCTTGACTGGGCTCCTAGTGCTAATCGGGAATTGGAAATTGCACATTCAGATGGATTTAGAGACATATAGCATGTGACAATTCAGCAAACAGTAAAGACTATTGTTTAGAGTTCCTAAAAGTTAGTGATGCAAGCTGCASTGAGTGTAAGTTTTTATTCAAGTCCTGAAAGAAAACCAATTAGGTAAGGAAAACAAACACGTTCTCATAATCTAATCTATATTTTCATATATTTAAGGCCAGGAGAGCAGATTTGTTCGTCTACACTGACTTTTTTGTTTCACAGATGCTTTACATTCCTACATTCCAGCCAATTACCTGTGCTATTGAGCTCCATAACTTGCATTTGGCCAAAAAGAACAACAACAACAACAAMAAAAAMCCACTCTCAGAAAGCAGAGAAACTGTATCTCAAAGCCTCAGGAGATGGTGTCAACCATTTTCTACTCCAATGTTGCCTACTCCGAAGTCTCATTACGATCACTTTGAAACAGAAACAAAGAACAACAGCATGTGCTTTTTTTTTTTCCTTCTAATTTGAAATTGCCTTGCTTTAGCTCCTGGCTACTGGGTCTCACGCTTCTCCCACAGATTAAAGAACCCTGCAGTATTTCACAGTTTCTTCACAGAAGGGTGTTTATACAGGCTTAACTTTCTCAACAATAACAAGAAAAACAATAAAAATCAACACTGGAATGCATTTTCTTTGCCTCCAAAATATTCCTGTAGCTGTATTTTATTTTCCTGAAGCATGGAGAGCAGAAACAATCCCAATATTCTACTGCTCATCAGTTACATTTAGAGACTTCAAAATCAACATACTACTTTAAAATACCATTTTTTTTTCCAAATGCTTAGTGAAATATTTGCTGTAAGGAAATCTAGATTAAGTGCTACCATGGAAAATATTGGGAAAAAGAGTCAAGGCATTGAGCGCAAGCACTGGAGAAAGCAAAAGGAGAAGGTCAGATTTTAAGCCCCTTAGGGGGCATATAGAAATGATTCCACTTAGAGCAGAATAAGCTATATAAGCAACCCACAYATTATATATATAAAATATAAAAAAATATAAAAAATAGCATTTGAGAAACATAGTCACTTAATAAAAGCACATACGGATTTTCAATAGTTCGGGAAGGTTCTGGAAAGGGAGGACTTTACCCAATTAGAGTGATGATGAAATTCCAAACCAGGTATTTTTCAAATATCCTAAATGGTGAATGGGAGACTGAAAAATTATTTTACCCTCAAACAGCCTCCTGCAGAGTTTGAAGACTACCACAATATTGACAAACATTTACCATTATGGATTAAAACCATAAACAGCTCAGCTTCTCTTCCTGCTGGTCACCAGAAATGGTTAAAATATAAAATGAACAGGMAGAATAATAGGAAATTCACAGAAGTGGAACAGACTCAGAAGCTTATAAGATCATGGCTTAATTTTAATGGAATATCACCAATTAAATAAACATCATATAAACACACAAAACAATGCAGTGTACAAATCTTATTAGCTATGAATATACTTATGTGTTTGTTAGATGACCTTGGTTGGTATGACACAGACTGGGCACCAGATGGACAGCAGCCTGAGGGAAACATTTTTTTTCCTCTGCCACAGTACCAATATTCAAATTAATTTTTATATTTTCATTCTCTTGTTCAGCTTCTTACAAATTTATCTCAGCATAATTTTTCCTTTGCTCTTCATGGTCACCTTCTTCCCTGATCATCTTTATGCTTATTAGTTTTCTATATTGGTCTTCGGCTATGCAATAATCTGTGTTCCCATGATTTCTGTGAATTTATATCCTTACAAGAGTCAGTTCTGCAACTTTCATGCTTCAGTTGTAAGAAATCTTAAATATCTATGCTTATTCTTTATGGATTATCACTCACAGTCTGTCTTGGTTTAAAGCGTATCAAAAATGGTGTGATGTGTGACAAGCAAATTTGGAATTCATAAGACATTTTTAAAAGATCCTTAGCCTATTTTTCTAATCTATAACTGTACTTGCAGTTAAGCACAGCTGCCAGTCAAAGACTAAAAGTACTTCTTTTTTATTGCTAGCATGGCCAAGAATATAATGGTTTTGGTGAAAGCAAACTGAGCCCAATCAGTCATCTCCTCAAATCTTACTCAGTTAAAAGAAATGTGAAAGTCAGTGAAACCTTCAGGCTGTATTAAGAATACAACCAAAACATAACAATATTTTGTCACAGTCTCAATCTACTGTTGTGAGAGGCTTTCTTTATTTGATGAAAATTGTGTTCTGCACATCTGAATATATGGCAACCATATGAGCGGAGCTAAGAACTAAACAATGAAACTGTGGGCAATTACWCTTTGACTTCTTCATGCCAATACAAACTCATATCACTACTCACCTTCAGTTGTGTTAACAGCCCACGGAGTCACCCAGGAGGGGCTGACAGTAGCTCACAGCACAACAGGTATCTACAGCTTTCCCCTTCCTTGGTCTGCTTAATCACGGAACATCCCTGAGCATCACTGAGCTATGATAAACCCTAATTTAAAGAAAATGCAGTCAGTTTTTGTTTTATGTCAAAAAAAGACATCCCTAGGTGTGATGTCTCCAACAACAATAGAAAGTGGTAGTTGAATGCTTTTATTTGCATTTCTAATTTCATATATTGCATCATAATGTGTTTTTTGTCACAATTGGGTTTCTTTAGCAACATGGTTGAAAAGTAGCTAATATTGACTGTTTCTTTTTCAGTAACATCTCATTTCACAGTTTCTGAGCATGAAATCAAGCCATTATACCAGAGAAAAATCTGATGATAAAAAAAACACACACTTAAAACAGCCTTCTGTCTTTTATAAGCAACTGTTGAAATTAATTAAACAAAGCCAACCAAGTTTTAAGAGAACAAGTGCACAGCCTGTCAAATGCTAGTTTTAGTGTGCACAACCAGAATTCAGGGACCCAGGTTGGCTCTACGATGCAGCTTTCAGTCTTTAGTACCAACATGTGGTACAAAGCACTAGGGTTAACACTGCTATGGCAGGATTTAGCATGAAAGAAAGCTCTCAGGTACTTCTGGTTGCTATGAAACCATTGACATTTACTGTTGGAAAGTAATTTGTCCTTAGTATAGTACTAAATTAGAAAGTAAGTAAATGGTATGTCTGCAAGACTGAGGACACTAATTGCTTTCAAAYGGAAGATAGCACTAGCTGAGCAGACCTCTTTATGCTAGCCATGAAGGGAAACACTTATAGCATCAGCTATAGTCTAAGAGCAATATTGAGCGAGATGGTCTGTCTAGGACAAGGACTGTAGGCACAGTCAAGCTGCTTACTGGCTACCTTGCATCCATAGTAGGTAAGAATCTGGTCTATAAATTTGATTAAACACCAAGCTGTGAGTCATATAGTACCAAAGCAGAGACTTGGGCAAACTTCCAAGCACCGATCTAATGAAAATAGGTCCATATTAATAGGTCTGCTACTGTAGCTTAATGGACCAGAGGTTGCCTTGCAGCAGCCCACCTCTATGACCCATCCACCATGMCTACCTTGAACTGAAGCTAGAGAGACACTGTGGGGGAAGCACTGACTCTTTTTTTTTAATCCACAAGTTTTTTTCTCCATCCAAGCTTCCCACTATATATGGGTGGAAGAAAGGAAAATGCAAAAGAGCAGAAGTGAGGAATGAGGAATTACAGGATTACCAACTACGGAATACCAACAGCGAAGCACATGCACTCTGATAAAAGATTTAGTCAGTGCTAGGAAAGGAGGTAAACGGTAACAGGCAAATGAGGGCATAAAATTCCGTAGGACTTTCAGGTTCAGGGAGAAGTGCTTCAGGGGGCTCAGTGAAGGACAATTTGTTCCAAGTTCACCCTACAGAAAATGTTATCAGCACAGAAGTGGCTTTCAATGAGCATCTTTGGAGCATAACTACCTTCATAAATGTACTGTTTTACTAGCATGTTCCTTCTATAAATAGCTATGACTTTCATAACAATTAGCAGTTCAGGTCACAGGCCTGAAAACAAGGATGATCCTTGCCCCATATTTGCTATTGATTGTTTTTACTCTGGAACAAAATCAAGCAATAGAGTTTATTAGGATAAACAATTATCTGTTAAGACTTCCTATGAGCAACTGGGCAGCAGGATGCATTTGGACATTAAGAACTGCACAGCTGAAGAACGCWGTTGGGTCATAAATGTAATAGGACAGTGTGAGTTTGAAGGATTTCTTGGTTTTATATGAATAATAATACGGTATATTCTTCTGTATTTCTTTCCTCTGTGCATTGAATTTGTTGTATATTCTCTTACATTAATAATGCAACATAGTAAAATTGATGGCACAGTTCTTTTGTTAAAACAGTTATGAAATGAGAAAACAAAATCTACAAGGAAAAGTTATGAAAAAAACAACATTTCTCTAACAATAAAAAGATGAAGTTGCCTGGCCGTTTACATTTGTCTCCTGTGTCATGAATATTTGATCAGATTCTTTTTATTAATCCATTGATAGTTCCATAAGGCAACTCATTTTTGATAAGCTCTGTCAAGACTGCTGTAAATATAAAAAAGATTTATGAATTAATTTTCATACGTAAATGACAAAATCCTCTGGTACATTTGAAATATCTCCCTTGCAGTTAAAAAAGAGATATATGTGCACACAGGCACATGAATGAATTTAACATTCAGATCACACTACTCTTTTAAAACATAGCTTAATGTCATCTGTCCTTTTCTTTGGGAAATAGCAATAAACTATCAAGATAATCAGCAAGGAGGGGYACATTTCTAAAGAAGCAAACTGACAATTGGTGACCTGGGAAGGGTGTTGGACAAGAGATGTAGTGTTCTTTTTTCAAAACCATTTTTTTTTTTGTTTCCAAGCATCCATGAGTAGAATATATGCCAGTATGCTGTAAAAACACAGGATCTTCAGCACACCACTATTGTTTTTCAAATTGTGGTTACAGCTATGAGTCCCAGTCACAAACCTATTAGGCTAAACATAGAACWAAAAGCATCAGCTCTGAAAAAACTCCACACGTGAGACCTCTGTGGAGAATTCTCCACGAGTATCTGTGTAAAGCTGGAAGCACCAGTATGCTCCCCCTTTCCTGGCAATGGTAAATCACAGAGCTGGTTCAACCCTGCCACTTCCTTGCCCATGGCAAGGAGACAGGGAATGCCATAGGCAGCCAGCACATGCCAAACAGTCAGCAAGCTCTATCAGGTCTACCTACATCTCCCTCCTACCACAGCAGTGCCCGCGGTGGAGAGCAAATCAGGTGCAATCTGCTGCATCTCCATCTTCATCCTCTGAGAATAATTTCCAAACGCAACAGGAAGCCACTTCTCCACCATTTATGATCTCTGGTTTGTCCTTGCACTCGCTCTGTGAGGGTGCTTTCTAKGCTTCATTTCGTTCTGTCAGAGTTTTGACTTAGTTTTAGCATATGTCTAATGCTATGCTTGGTACAGAGATTTTGAATTGAAGGACAGCCTGAAAATGGAATCTGTGATCCTACTTTCATCCTCAAAGAGTTTGATCCCAAAGTACCAAGCTGAGCTTCATAAGGCTCCTGCTTAGCAGCCTGCACTCATATGCTGGAAAGTCTAGTAATACCTGGGAGCAGAGTCTTGGTCTTGCAGTTTTGGGATTGCATTTACTGATTTCATAGTTACATATTTTACATAACAGCATAACAACCTATAACAAGTTTAATCTGCCCTAATTCTACTAAAATTCAGCAACRTGGGAAGTCGAAGCAATAGACACACTTAATAGAGGACTGTCTTAAATAAACAAACATGAGAAATAATAACCGAGGTAAGCATTAAAAAGAAAAAAAAGAGGAAGACTTTAATTATATTCATTACAAATCGAGTATACCTCTGTTCTCTGTGAAGTGGGTATTTTATATTAACCTGACTATGTCCTGCTAATCTGAAATAAAAGGCATTTGTCTTGTGTTTAAAACATACACGTACATATACCCCCAACCTTGTTTGGAGTGCATTAATGCCTGTTAAGGATAGAAATGTGTCATGAGAAGACAGACACATATTGACAATCTACCTCTGGGAGCACTAAAAATACACAAATAAGGGAAAAGATAAAACATAGAGAAGGAAACTTAAAGATAAAACATTGAGAAGGAAGCTTGTAGGTCCACGTTCATGCAGCATATCAGAGAGCTGATTAATCCTCCACTGTTCTACATAGTGAATTATACTTTGCCTCTTACTTATAACAATGTAAACAACTATATCATTATGACTTTTCAYTTTACCTTTAGTGAATCTTCCTGTCAGCTATGATATCATATGCTTTTGATCTGATATGTCAGCTTATTTTCTTTGAGAGGTAATGCATACATTATTGACATCTAGGTTTCCTGTTTATTTATTTATCTTGTTAGTCATTTATTTCTATTGCTATTTTTCATGTTAGTTAGCCTATATATTAGCAATTCTATGAAAAATAGTCCAATCCAAATGATTAAAACCCTTCCTCCCCCCCCAAAAAATACTCTTCAAATCGGTTTTGAAAATTGAATATGAAAAAGTTAGTTCAATTCAGGGCATTCCATAATGTAAAAGATACGAAAACACTGATACAGCATATTTTAGCTTAACTACCAGGCCAAGATAGTGAGGTTTTTGAAAACTTAATAGAGAGATTAATAAGGAAAATCACTTAAAAGAAGATACAGCAAATTAGGAAATATACAATAGGGTAGTTAATTGTATTATTGGATAAAATGCTACATTTTTATTGAAAAAAAGAAAAGAAAAGAAAAGAAAAAGAAAAGCTATAATGAATAAAAGGAACACATTTAAATGAATCTTAATTTCTGTTGTTCATAGTATTCAAAGATTTCTGTCAGCAGTTGACCAGATTTCTAACAGACAGAGAGGCAAAGTGACAGGAGAGAAAAGGAGAAGGAAATGGTACCGCAGCAGCTGTTAAGAAATCAGCTGTGTATTTTGCTGAAGCCAGTGGCACCACTTGGGCCATCTTCTAGTTTAGTAAACCTCAGAACGTGGCCTATCACCAACTTCAGTGGAATTTCACGTGAGATTAAATCCAACACATGCAATATCCAGRGAACATAATATTAGGTGCAAGCATCACCTGAGGGAGGGAACAACAGCAAGTAAAGCCAAGGATATGACTAAAGCTGAGCAGAGGGGRTACTTGCTATATCTATCTCATTTAAGTAAACATTCTTTGCTTTAATACAGTGCCAAAAARTATGCAGAAAATGCATGTAGCCACATTACAAGAAGTGTGTCCTGTATTTATAAGATTATTTTTGTCAGTGGTGAAAGGATAGGAGGGGAACCCAGCCTTGCATTGATGGAGGCAATGGAAGGGGCCGAGAGAACGAGAACTCTCCCATTAGCCCATTAACGCCTGATTCCCCAGGGCTGCTTCATCACGGTGCCTATCAAAGTGTCAATCTTTTCCACTACCTCTTCTCCAGAAGATGTCTGTCTATCATTGTCATGATTTCTTAGGAGGATCATCCATCATTTTGGGTGAAGCCSGATCATTCATTTTCATGGCTGCCTCTGTTAAAGAACAATAAATAAATAAATAATAATAATAAAAAAAAGTGTTTTATTATTCAACAAAGTAAAAATGATGGAATTGCCCACTTAATCATTTTCTTTTATTATTTAATCCAAAAGGTTGGGAAGGGGTTCTGCAGCTTATCATAGCTGCAGTCGCTAACACCATTATATTTCAGGGTGTAGCAATATGTCACACTTTTCAGCAGCTTATAAAACAAGCCATAAACATTAACTCTAGGCAAGAATTTGTTACACCGTACTGTGGTTCTAGCTCAATGTGATTGATTTAATATATTTGCAATTAAAGGAGATTCAAGAGCACTAGCTGACTTGGATTATTAGCATTGTGGCGCTGCTACCAGTTTCCCAGTTCACAAGTGAACTAGGCTGCAATGACCAGAAATCCCAGAGAAGAGGTKCACAAGGAGCTGCTTGTTGCCACACCAGGTCCCTCTGCTACAAGGATCTTTTCCCCAGCTTACRGATATGTCCCTAGCAAGGCCAAAGGTGTGGAGACACTCTACTGTTCATGATTTAGTTTTGCAGAAAAGGTATTTGCTTTTTAACAATGCTAATTTAATACACTTGTGAAAAAATATGAAAACCTTTACCTCAGCTAATCAACGTAATTTCATCATGCACGTTATGGATTGCTTCATATTTTAGAAAGCAGCCTTAAAAATAAAACCTTACTTTGATTTCACTTTGCATTCTTATGATCACGTGTCACTTCTCGTAAGATTTCTTTTAAACTTACTTTTGTTGTTTGGTTATACAAACAGTATTTGCTATGTTTTCAGTTTGATCCTAATTCTCCAGCAATGCGCGTGATAATGCTACATTTACATGGAAAGATTCCAGGAAATCACTGCAAGATTATGGTCGTGTATTTCAATAGAGCTACTTACAAGCTTACACTGAAAATGGTGAAATCTCCAGTTATTCACAGATTCACCTAGAATATGAACAGTTTAGCCAAGCTTAACTCAGCTTGCTCTTCTTTGTATGGCTTTGTATACAGAATATAAGAATTTGGTGAGTGTAAGACAGAAAAGTAAGGAAAGCAAAGTAATAAGAGGCAGAGAATGGGAGTAAGCAGAGGAAATAACTTTTCATTTCAGCTTTACATCAAGTTACAATATTATGGAAAATAAGCTTTCAAATATTTGGAGAGCTGTTCRTTGTTATTTAACACAAAAATGAAAGCAAAATAATTGTGGTAATTCTTCTAGAGACATTTTTGGAAGATTCATGAGTATTGCCAACATACTGTTTTATTGAGACAAATACCTTCACATAACGTGACCTGATCTGCTGAAATAAAGGGGAACTATTATTTTGCCTTGAGGTTTGGATGGGGCTGTTGAGTGAGTGGCAAGAGTTACYGGCTAAGTCTACATGGTGTTTGAGGAAAGATCTCACTGCTCTACCAGCCAGCTGGGCACGAGTCAGCTCCAGCTCAGAGCCACAGTCAGCAGGGCATCTAGCCCAAGCTAATAAGGCCTGCTGAAAGGCAGAGTATATTATCTCAGGCTCAACACTGTATTACTGAAGCCACAAGGCTTCTGGCCAGCTTGGCAATAAGTAGAATAAACATCACATCTGCCTGGGAAAGTGCTCCAGCATCTGCCTGAAAAGCACCACAAAAATACACTCATTGCAGCCTAATACGTTCCTTCCAGGACAAAATGTGACTGCATTGCAAAAGCCTCTAAATATTTATAGAAAATCAACACTCAAAAAATAATTACTTGGTTAATTCTTGATAGTCTGGAGATGCTGTCTTATTACTCTGCAATTGCTCAAGTACTGCTGAAGAAGCCACTTCTGAAGAGCCAAGTTCGCCCAATCACCCTTCCAAGAGCCRCACTTGTCAGCAATGTCCGTAAGTGGTTTCAGAATAATTGTGCCAGCCTAATWGTACAGTATGTCATATCCCACAGAAGTGCTGAAAACTAACTCAGACTTTTAAAATGCAAAATTAAGATCTGTTGGTTGATAGTACAGTTTCAGAGGGTAGCAAGGAAGTTTTTTTTCCCATCCAAAATGACCATAAATACCATGAATCTCCTGRCGATATTTTCTAGAATCACTGATTTCTGTCTTGCTCATCCAGCTTGCTTTTATTTTCTACTGCTTTATGAACTGCAGATTTTTGTCTTGGTAATTGGATATTTGAACATCACTATGCTAATGCAGACTCATTCTTAGTTAACTAACTTTTCTATCCAGTGCAGAACAGGATCTTCCAATATGAATTTAAATCCTCCTAATTCAGTTATAGGATTCTGAACAAATGTGCCAGTCACTTAAGTATTCAGGAGTCTGCTGTGGAGTTTGTTCTCTACACAATCTCTTTTGTTCATAATTATTTGATTTCTTTCCCATAGACTACTGAAACATTTGCAAAGTTTCCTCTGAGCTGTCCAAATTCCTGGTTTTCCTTTATTTACTCACCTAGATCTCAGGTGAGTTCTGCATAGCAAAAAGTTCATCAAATTTGTGATCTGATTCTGATAATGAAATGCTAACCTCAGAGTTTTCAATGATTTAATTTAGCATGACACAAATAGAGCTTCTTATGGGTTACACAGGTTCAAGGAACTTAAGCCCAGAAGAAAACATCAAATAATGCAATCTAATCTTCTATGCATAATAAACATTTTTTTTTCCCCCAGCATAGCTCTGTATTGAACCCAATGGAAACTGAACTGCATGAAGAATGAGATTAAGGACACTAAGGCACAAATGTACAGAGGGTGAGGTTACAGCTGCATGCACAAAACAGGTGTACCATGCCCCTGACAGCAGCAGAAAGTGAAAATTCCCCCTAGATATTGCCAATATAGCCTTTAAAAAGCTGCAATTCTTAGACTAGATTTTGGATTGACAATCTCAGGAACAGGACTATACCAGGGAACTAGGATCTATCTGTTTTGAAGTAACACATTTACAAAACTTTGAGAAATAATAATTTGAGCTTGTTCACATTGAAAGAAAAATAAATTAACAGCCTAGGACAATGTGATTGTCCACAGAGCCTAGGCTGTGATTATTTAGTATGTGAATCCAGCCAATTCCAGTATTGTTGCATAGAATTCCTCCTCACTTCAGGCTCCAATATTTGCATACACAGGGACAGCTCAGATCTGTCTGCAATTTCCCTCAGGCTCAACATTTGCCACCAAATCCACTTTTGCTCTTGACTCTGTCATGCAGAAAGGGATACATCAGCCCTTTTAGGAAGGTTATTTTCATTTTTTCTTAATGGTCAAGTAGTAGATGTCGGACTGGGATAAGTGTTAGGAAATTGAGAACAGCTCAGGCATTATCACATGTGTGATTTGATCCTCAGTGCTTTCTAAAAGAGAAAAAAAAAAAAGAAAAAAAAAAAGTTGTTTGGGGATGTATTTTAGCACTATATTCACACTATGATTCTAAAGCGCCTAGAGAAAATCCACTGCTCGTGAGCAAGGAATTCTTATCTGCAGGCACAGCAGAACTGTAAAGCTGTATGCATGATTTTACCAACCACATGTCCCACACATACCATCCCAGATGGTTGCTCCCATCAAATATAGGTGTTCCAGGCAGGTGCTCTTGCAGAGAAAATAAAAGTCAACAGAAACAAAAAGGGATGGCAAGAAAAGTTTTAAACTCAAGCAAAATCAACAGGAGTGATAGGAATGTTGGAAGATTTTAAATTTTCTGGATTAATTCTGAGGTTTCTATAATCCAGGATAAACAAACCACATTTCATGAATAGCCTAAAACGTCTCCCTCTCTATGGAAAACTGGAGTCTTTTAACTATGGATCACAAAGAGAAGGGACTATGTTCCTCCAGGCATCTTTTGATGTGGATGGGAGGAGTTAGAGCAGGGATGAATTTGGCCAGAGGGGTCTAACTAATTTAAATCACAGTTAAAAGAAATCAAATCACACTTCCCTTAAGTAGAAGTGAAGTCTTTCCTTTGTGATGCCCTTTATTCTCAAGCAGACCTCAGTCAGCTTCGGAAAGAACAGGCCACTTAACAAGCAAATGCTTTTTTAAGTAGGAACTCAGCGCTTCAGTGTCAGAAATCTAATTACAATTATAGGCAGTTGGCATCAAAGGAAATACATTTTTCTTTGTTTCTGTGAACGGCCTAATGAGAACAGGAACCTGTGTTTTACAGATATCCCTAGAACTTTACTTGCCTCTTGGACCACATTAAATAATAAATCAGGAGACTTGAACCCCCCCTCTTTCATCCCAATCTCATCCCACTCCTGTGAAGGGCTAGATTCAAGACTGGAGAAGAAGGAAAGAGTCAATCTGGTACACACAAATTGTGCTTTTCTCCTCTGCTATAAGGATGAAGTGCCATCAACCTGATGGAGCAGTAAAGCCCTTGCTACCATCCAGAGGGCTTTGCTCTTCTGTTTCCAAGTTATTTCGTGTCAGTCTTGAATGTGTGTGTGCATGTGTGTGTGTACACATATATGTGTATATATTTGTTTTTTTGTTTTTTTTTTTTTGAGAAAGGTTCTAAATCTTGTCTTTTTTAAAGTGAAAATATAAAGTGTTGGATTATTCTCAGCCAAAAACCTGTCTTAGCATGGTCATTTCCTCCCCACTGTCATATTCTACTTTCTTCTTAATCATATCTATTTTTATTTCTTTTCCTCTGCTTTAAATTATTTTATTTCTGGACTGTTGCTATAGACTAAGCCTGGTTATATTTTACTGTCATTCATTTTTACTGCAGCATATAAATCTCTATGAAATCATTTTACGTGATACTTGGCTATATCAACATATACTTAGGCTACATTTTCCATCTCATATTGTATCCTACCTTGAGCATGGCACAATCCAGAACAGTGTCCAGGATCAGGGCCAGCTCTCGCTGTTTGTCAGCAGGAAGGTTTCCAGTGACTTAATTGCAAGTTGGATAGTGCCCTTTACTGCTGGGTATGTCTTCTGGTTTGGTATTTTACGCAGCTCGGCAAATGTCATTAAAAATAAATAAATCTATTCTCCAAGTAAGGGGCAATTTTTCATTTTTCAAAAGAGAACATTTATGTGCACTACTGGTAATCGTATACTGATGACATAGAATCATTAAAAAAGCCTCTTTTGTTCCCCCATTCTTAATTTTTATTATCAGGTAGCAGCTGTTATATTTTGTTGCTCCCACTTACCAAGTACAGCAAATTCTATGAMTCACTTAGTTAAAGTCTCAGTAGCTCCTGTTCTTAATGCTGGAGACCTCCAGTGTTTTTGATCAGTTTGTGATGCATGTCTGTAGACAAATCTGTTTATGAGAATGTATGCAAGAATGTGTGTGTACATTGGTATATTTATACACACACCCCTTTATCCACCTTTATCCTAGTCTCACACAATTTAAATAGTTTATATTGTGTTGCTACTTCTTTTCACTCTTCAACAAAGCAGTTAAAAGATAATAGTAATAAAAGAAAAGGCTGGCGAAGTAGTTTTCAATAAAAGGGCAGACAATAACTTGCAGTAACTACAGTAACCACCTATGTTGGGACCRGCGTTTTAACAAATAAAAAGTAGACTTATCAGACTTCTCCACTGATAAAAGTACAACTTACAGCTAAAAACATTTCCTGGCTGTCAGACTTCAGCCTGTTATTTTCTGCTGTTGAGAATTTTCCTGTCAGGCTCCTAATGTGTTTTCAGAGGGCTACTAAAGGAAGGTGGGATAGGAGTAGCACAGCTCATTAGCTTTGAAAAATGAGTTATTTTTCATAACTCTAAAATAAGAAACCACCCTTGAATATACACTTAATTACCTCCATCTCAACCACAGACGAAAACTACGTGCAATTTTACTTGCACTGCCATAAAACTGTGAAAAACAGACTCACAGACGTGACATGCAAATACTGACAAAAATACTGATATGCAGTGATTGTAGTGTCAAAAATGAGTATAGTAGAGACTAGCAGTCAGCCTTTCTGTATTGATAGTTGACTATGAACTTTGAGCATTATCTGCAATATATGGCTCGATGGTAAATACCTGCTAAGGATGATCTATTTCTTGCTTCTGAAATGCAAATATAATATTTAGTATTATACAGTTATCTTTAACAGAATCGTCAAAATCCCAAAACAAAGATGACATTTTTAATCTCTTCAACATCTTCTGGTAAAGCATTTTTGTTGGTTGAATACAGGGAAACTRTGGTAGCTTGGCATATGCTTTAAAAAGACCTTTCAGTGTTCTTTATGGTAAGCTCAATGGTGAGAACCAACTGTTAATTAGACAGATCAGTAAAAGGAAAACATTCAAAACTTGCCCTTGTCTTGGACCAAAGGAATAGACTGGAAGACTTGTGTCCTTTCCTTTCCATTGCTTACCTGTGTAACGTATCTTAGGAAAAGACTCTTCTAATGTTCTTTATAGAGAGGGATGTAGCATCCAAGAACCCTTAATTTATTTGCCTACAGTCCCCACACCTTGATTGTTGATTAGAAGGGAGGGGGAAAAAAGTGGTTCTCAATCTATTTTCTCTTCYCTTGTAAGCTGAACCAGGTGTGGAGCAGAACATTGAAGTAGTACAGCCAGGTCCTGTGCATTCACTGTGTTGTAGCTTACAAATTAAATATACCACAAAGGGAAAAAAAMCAAAGCATTAATTGTCAAAAACTAATGCCTTAAACATATCTCACAGATTTAAAAAAAATACAGGCAATTTTATCTCAGATGATAAATAACCCCATTCCTTCATTAACCTTTATTCTTTTTCATTAGCTGCCTTGGCACCGTGACTCCGAGCTGAGCCCAGCAGGCTGCCCAGGCAATGACATTTCAGAGACTGGCAAAGCAGCACAGTCCATGTCATCTTAACACTATCYGGAGTTTTTGTCATTTTCCACAGGAGGAAAGCTGGGAAGCTCCTTTTGTCCTTTTGAGAGAGAGATGAACAAAAAAGGGGCAAAGGGAAAGAAGAGGAAAGAGATAGAGAACTTTATTAGGGAAGAGCAGACTGCACAGACTGAGAAATAAAAAAATCATTGACATTTTGWTAATCTGGGAGGCAGATACTGCACCTTATGCAAAACATTAGCTTTTTTTTGACAAATAAAATGTCTGGACTATAAATGAAAATGGTCTATAAATGACCTRTAAATGGAATTTATGCATGAGTAATGAGAGAACCTGTATAGAGATGTTTCATATAAACTCTGATTCAGAATTATTATATCTGGAAACACTTGTGTATGAAGACAAGCTGTGGTGCACACTGTCTGTACTCTGGAAGGTGATAACTATATTTAAAAAAAATTAAGATACTAAGTTAATTCTGGACCCCATTATGTCCTAAAAATTTACTATATCRAAAAGAATATTTTACTTAGTCTTAAGAATTTTACCTTTTCAGTCGAGTCCAATGATRTAACAGAAAAAGAGATTTTTTTTCCTGAAGGGCTCTATTTAAATTTCACTAGGTCACACTTACAGAGRAAAAAGAGTATGTAATGATGAATCCAAGGTGAAAGACACTGTCAGAAGAAAAATTATAATGAATAAGTAGTGAAAATATAATATTGGTGATCCACACAGCATTTAGATGGATTTTTTAAAATTTTAAACAAGAATAAATGTGCAACATTGAGTTTGAAAACGCATTCACATAATCTGTCATTGGAAGACTGAGCAGTAGCTATGTCTTCTTCCAAAAATATTTGCACTAGCAACAGAGCTGCTGAATTAAATTATTATTTTTAACAATTAATTGTGTTGCATTGCATGTTCTCATTTAAATATACAGCCCACTAATATTTTAGTTAGTTTTCTCCTTTTTTTTTTCAAGCTAGAACTGCTTAAGGAGACGCAAGTTAAGCTCGGTTCCTTTGATGAGCAAAAGCCATTGCCTCCGGCATTAACTAATTGCTTTCTTGTAGTGCTGAGAAGGAAGYGTTTCTTTGTATGCAAGTGTTCAAGCTTAATTAATGCTCTAAGTGAATTTGCAGGATGTTTTAAGAAAAATTGGTGAAAACAGGGCATTATCTGTCGATAGAATTAACACATATTTGATATATATTTTGGATGGTTTGGACCTCAGAAGGCTTTGCCAGGCCACTGCTGACTTAAAACATAGCGAATCCAAGAAGAACTTTCCGCATGAAGTAAATCAAAACCATGTCTACAAGGAGTGAGACAAAATATAGACCAAAACTTTTAAAAGTGATTCTCATGCAAGTGCTGTATTTATATGCCTGTCATTTGGTACTATTTTCTAGAGATTTTTAGCACCTACTTTCTTTGAGAAAGGAAATAAAGAATGACCACAATATCTCATTGTTTAAAAGGATTGTATGAAAGTATTAGATGGAATTTTTCTTTTGGCGATTTTAGTTTTGAAGAGTAAACCCTTGTTCATCCCAGACTCTTCACACTTTCTACTTTCTCTTACCTTTTGAAGGACAGGTCTTGTAGAAGATTATCTGCCATTTGCCAAGAACTTTCCACCAGAAATGAGGTACTCAACAAAAGGATAAAAAGTCATCTTGGAAGGATAACTGATTTAACRTCTATCTTTCCCTTCAGCATTCAGAAAGAGAACTACAGAATTGTATGTAGTTCCTGAGGGAGTCCTAGCTGTGAAGTGAGGATGCAGAGAAAGAGCCACATCCCTTAGTTGTYCTGAACCTGTGCCAGCTACAATTGCATTTTCCAATCCAATACCCAAATTACAGTCTTGTAGGAGCCATGTTGTGATAACACCTCCTCTTTTCCTGTGGGCTAACCAAAAGTCACCAGCATGCTGCTGGATCAGTGTTCAAAAAATAATGAAAAAGCCTACTAACATATACTTTATCATACTTGGCTGCTACTATGCTAATAAGACCTATTAAAGTGACCATAATTACTCTATTGCTTTTTTACACTGCTTTAATTTGCCTTTCCCCCCCCTCCTACTCACATTTGATCACAAGCTCTTTTAGGATGAGTGCCACTTACTTGTTGAGTCCTGTCTCAACATGATGGAAGCTCAGTCCCTAGCCAAGTCTCTGGCCTTTGAAACTTCAGGAACCAGCATATTTTTAGGGACAAATCCTTTAGCAAAGGGAACAATTTCAATATATATGAATAACTGACAGCTGATGCAARGAGAAAAGTCTGTAAAAGAAAAGATGCTTCCTAGGAGTTCAAAGGAAGAACTGGAAATAGCACATAGACCCCGACCCAAAACTTTGTGGCATTGAGGGGTATCTCCTGCCACTGGSAAGCTGTGGACAAAGGAGCACAGAAGACACAGCTGGATTCAGGAGGACTGTAGAGCCTTTAGGAAATACTTTATATGAACCAACTTTGCAACACAAAGAAAAATATTCAACATCACTCAGTAGTAGGGTTTATAACAGAGCCCACATACATGCAGACATTGCTTACACCTGGTCTTTGACACTAAATATACTGCTTTTCATGTATTAATATATCTCCCTGACTACACATATAAATTACTGAAATCATTACAAGAATCTTAAATAAAGAGAAGCCTCTGCTGAGCTGCTGCAGCAGAAATAACAATGGAAGTTTTTGTTTCTGCTGGACAAAGCAAACCATCCATTTGTAGGAAAAGTGACCTKAACTTCATATAAAGGTGGACAACATAAAAGAAGAAAATGCAAAATGCCTAAGATAAGGGCCCAGAGAATGCGTTTAGCCCACCAGAGCACAAAAYACTACTTATCACTGCCATACAGAGAGTGTTTGCTCAACATCAAAAGTACAGGACCAGCAAACTGAACTGGAAAGGGACCAGAGCAAAAATACATATGATCTGCAATATAGAACAAATATGGAAATATGAAATAAATTTACATAGTACTAAATAAGAGAAGAAAATTCTGTTTTGAAAGATAAATTTTCTGTAATTACGGTCCTTTGAGTAATGTTTGACTGAGCTAACTTGTCACCTAGAAAACCTTCTTCCTAATACTTCCTATCTTTAAAGGAAAAAAAAAAAAGAACTGAAAGGTAGAAACTAAGATACCACCTACTTTCATTTTTCTCCATCGCTAACCAGGGTTATTTTTGTAAATATTTCACAGTTAGGTGAGGGACTTGTTTACAACTATCTGCAGGCCATCTTTACCAGCAAGAGTTCTGTGAAGACTCAGTTTATGGGAGAAAAATGATAACATCAAAAAAAAAAAAAAAAAAAAAAGTTGTGAATTTTAAGAGAAAGATGAATGTATTCAGTTGCTGACACTCTTCCATGAGTGGTCAAGTGCTGGTCCTTACCTGCTGATGGGGTAGGGATCTCCTCATGCCAACGCATGTTGCCCCACTTCTTCCTGCATATAGTGACTGTCTGTGCTCTGGGTTGGAGGTTCTAAATAAGGAATTTCTTTTTTTTTTTTTCTTTTTTTTCCATTTCAAATCCTCCTGAAAGCATTCAAACTGCAGTAGGCACAAAGCATTTACCTGTCCTGATCTTGTGTGGGATAGTCTCCAAGCTGACAGACGGTGCCGTCTCATCCATCTGCTCTGCTGACAGCTCCTGGGAGGACGATGCGTGGATGGAGTACTTCAACCCATTAAGTAGCCTGAAAAGAGCTGCACCAATTTATTTATTGCTTTAAGCATTTAAACATACTGAGATAAGCCAAAGATCCCCTCTAAATGCTGCCACATGAAAACAGCAGCCCTTGGGAGTGTATTTAGCAGACTGGTGGATGACCCAGCTCTTTATCCACTAACAGTCCTTGTGCTTCTACAGTGAACACAACATCAATCTCTTCTTGAGGTGTAAAAGATAAGGCTCCTCTGGCKCATCTACAGACCTGGCTAGAGTTCACCTCTACAGAGATGCACGAGGCACAAATGATGGGTTCAGCGCAAGGAATATCAGCTGATAAAGAAGCCTCAGATTTCCTGCAGGAAAACATAAACTTCTATTTATTAAAAAAAAAAGAAAAAAGAAAACACTCTTATGTACAAGGACAGAGAGAATTTCACCATATGAAAACAAAACTGCAGTTCAGGTATGTAGAATCCTTGAGTTTGGAGCCACTATTA
The DNA here is from genome assembly GCF_003342845.1 of Nothoprocta perdicaria. Lineage (NCBI taxonomy): Eukaryota > Metazoa > Chordata > Aves > Tinamiformes > Tinamidae > Nothoprocta > Nothoprocta perdicaria. The sequence continues at coordinate 5,834,202 of NW_020455643.1, read as the reverse complement.
TACTGAGAAAAAGCAACGACTTTTAGTGAATCTGTGGCTTTTAACTCACTCCTGCAGATACTCTTGAAAATTCAGTTCTCAATATACGGTATAATACACATGCTAGTGGTTTCAGAAAGTAATCTGAAAATCAAAAATTGAATTGCTATTCAAACCACAGGTGAGAGTTATGGAAATGCCACARTAAGCACTCAATTAGACAGGGAGGGCAAGAGAAAAGTACTGGTTTGGATTCTGAAAGAAAAATAGTTATTTATGTAAATTCACACAGGTAATTACTAATCTTAAATGTTATCATTATGCACTTGGCCCATATTTACTGCTGCTTGCTCTGTTTAGGGATTTCAGTAACTGAGTTCCTTCTATAATTACTAATCTTAAATGTTATCACTATATACTTGTCCCATATTTACTGCTGCTTGCTCTATTTAGGGATTTCAGTAACTGAGTTCCTCCTATAAAATATACCTTTAATATTTTTTGCTAACTCAAAAATAAGTGAATGAATAACAGAGGAATATGCTTATGCTCGTAGAATGCAAGATTGCTCATTTCCCCAGAGCAACTATCTATAGAGCTAGCAGAGGCAAAATAATTGAGATGGAAGGATGGAGAGTTCTCACAACTGTTGTGGCTAATTTCCAAGTGAGTTTCATTTTATAAACTGGATTTCCCTGAGAAATGAGCATCCTACCACAAAACTAGGTAACTTTACTGTTTCAGTTTGCAGGATATATAGTTATAAATACAAATTATGCAAGTTACAAAATAAATATAAATAAACTCTGTATATATTACTTCAGGAGGCAATGAAATTCAACAGCTCGGAGTTTATTCAACACAGGAACAGAAAATATATTGTTCAATAAATAGATCTGGCTATATAGAGCTGATCTGGCTCCAGTATCCAAAACCATTCTTGTCTAAAAAAATCATCCATTGCGTACAGAGACCCATACAAAAGATAAGCTATATCTCAAACATTATTGTTAAGGAACCGCAATGGTAAATGCTTTTGCACAGAAAGCCACATTTTAAAACAAGCACTAATGATTCTGTATCTATAACTATAAATAAATATCTTATAGGTATGCATAGCTTCCCAGGGTCTTTTCCACACCCATTTTCTGTAACGGTCATAAAGGACTATATTGTACATAATATATCTATGGATATCTTCCATGTGGAGTACAAAGAAAGGCTCAAATCAYTTACTGAGACTTGCACTCCTAGGAGAAGAAAGAGGAACGTGACAACAGTCATTTATAGGAGGAGAATGCAATTGCTAAGGAAAGGAAAGGCACAGATTATRTTTCTGGCAGGAAAATTCTTGGTAGGAGATTTCTAGTATTAGAAAGCAGCATAACAAAAGAYAGTTATTAGAACCAAAGCTACAAAAATCCAGATCTAAATATTTGCAAATATTTAAATAAAAGCAAGATAATTAGTAAATGCAATCTGTGCACTCTGTGCGTAGAGAGGTAATCCAGTTCTCAGTTCCTGGGAGGTGTTTGGAGCACCTGCTGCTGAGGAGATTTAGTAGCCCAAGATCTCTCCATCACCTGTGCACAGAGGTGAAACCTTCTGCAAGTGAAAAGGAGAGCACAAATAGGAAACAAAAACAACAATAAAACAACCTTCTTTCAAGCCAGACCTGACTTATCTTCTCCATAATATGACCTAGTGCAGGCAGACACCACAGCCTGAAAGCTGGCCCAGCTGGGTGAAGTCCCCCAACCTCCAGCACCCAGGAAGCCTGGCAAACCTGTCCCGTTGGGCTTTTTTGGCCTTAACATCTGTGCAGGCATGAATTTACCAATTTAGCAGTAGCAATAACTCTCCTTTAAAAAGCCTCTGTGGAACATTTTAATTAGTTTGGTCTTACAGCTTGTCTAAAATGCTTTTGATAGCATAGAATACACTAAAGCAATGTTATGAATGCCTAAAAATATAAAATCTAATTACAGTAGCTGTGCAACTAAAGTAATGAGAACTTCAAGTGTGACTGATAAGAAGTGAGACGCCGGGCTAACAAGCTGAACCTCTGTAGTTCAAAGGACTAACAGAGTCTAAATGAAACACCTGTGGTATTGCTTGGAGGAGGCTATGAAATATGAACATATAGTATTTAAAAAGCTATAGTGGGAACAAAATACATGGTGCTGCTAATCAGTAGAGCAGGTGCATAACATATGGATAAAATAAATAACCAATTGGAAGGTGCGCTGCAGAAGGTGATAGTTAAGAGGAACATACCCAGTGGAGCATGTCAGAAATTATCTCACTGCAGTTCCAGTTCTTTGCATTCATGCTGACCCCTTTCATGCTGCGAGGTCACCCCTCACACKGCTCTCACCAAACAATTATTCTGCCTGAGCAATTGCCCTTGCAACGCCAGGAGTTGCCCTGAGACAGAGCTGTCCACATGAAGATGGATGCAGGGCAGAGAAGCCAAAGCAGAAGAYCCTCTGGTGTGAATGGAAAAGAGGACGAGGGAAACAGCTGAAGSTTTTGCCTTCCCTAAAAAAAACCTAATTACCCTAACGAGCATGCYCTATCAGGTAATGCACTCACAACTGCAATGCAGTGCTCTCCAAGCAAAGGCAGCATCTGACCTGGCCCTTAACTGATAGACCATGTGCCAACTCCTGCCACCAAGACCATCTTTTAACGACCCGACATTACAATTTCTCTCTTGCACTGGTTTTTCTCACGTTCGTTAAATAGCGACCAACTTATACCCCGTGAAAATGGATGAAAACTCATCCTGGTTCTACTGTAAACCAAAATTGCTGTAGAGGAAACTGGTACTAAATTTTACTGAAAATCGGCATAGCTCAGCAAAGCCCTCACAGTTTCATACTTACTCTCCCAGCAAATCGCGTCAAGGTCTATGTGACTGTGTGTCTGGTTTTAAGTCAAAAAATGCATAATCTTTTCCTCCTTTCTGCCCTTGCTTTATTTCAGTGTGTTACAATGCATAAGCAGAAGGCAGCTCTTCTATTTACATGCAGCACAGGGAGGGAGGAAAGGAACTGTGCATGAGCTATCATTTAATGCTTGATGACCTTTTCTACGCTCAATTTCTTTACTTCAGGTTGCATTGACAATAACTTTTGTTTCAATTTACACTGGCCTCCTTCTTAAACATTTCTCACGAGTTATATAATCAAGCAATAAACCGGGCATATTTATTTCTTTTAATTCTCAAGCTGCAAAGCTAAAGATATAAGCCTTACTGAGCATCAAAGCTGAGGARCAAGTGCTATTTAATTATATTCTGTAACTCAGTTCCTTACCCTGCTGCCTTCACTAGTATTTTTAGCTTAGTGATGATTTTCCAATCCATCTAAGCTGTCATCCAAGACAAGGGGGAATACCATAAATGGAACATTTTGGCTTGATGGTACCATGTACTCTTTTTCAAAAATAATCCAGGAGAAGCCTTTACAGCATTGTTTGGAAATATTAAATTTCCACAGGGGTCAATGGAGGTGYTTCTCATATGCAATTTATTCACTAACAAGTTTCATGGGTTTTATGAGCCTATTCACCTTCCTAGTTAATAGAAAATCTGTACTTACCATGGCAACCTCTATATCAGATGGCTGTACAGTAACGCTCTTGAAATATACCTTAGATTTATTCAGTCCCCATAATCAATCTGGTCATAAATGTCACCGCAACTTGTCATTAAACTTTCCCCTCTGGCAACTCCAGCAGTTGTCTGAAGCCTGCTGAGCTCTTCCCTGCTCGGGGCTGCAGCATCGTGGCCGCACACGCAGGCTTTCCTCGAGCTGGGCACCTGCGGGGATGCAAATCCTCAGCAATGCAGCGTCTGCAGAGCAGCAACGTGCGTTTTAAGACCATATTGATGACCAAAGGAAAGTCAGCATGGAGAAGGAAAGAAAAATAAAATTGTATAGCTTAATAGCAGGTTAAATTATTTGCCTGCATTTTCCAGATGCCTCCTTGSATTCCCTAATCTACTTTTCCTAGCTTGGATTTCCCCAATCTACTTTTCCTAGCTGACAGGGAGAGGAGTCACCTCCATGAACCTCCACCTTAATCTCTCTCCTACCAGCAGCCTTTTAAAGGCTTCTTCTAAGAAAAATGGGTTACCARTATGAAGCATAGTCCAGATTTGGGCGGTTCCTGTGTGTCACGAGTATCCCAGTATGTTGCAAGTCTAATTTTTACTGCCCTGCATCTTGTGCTGGTCACAAGCATCTCAGCATGGGGGGTGTCAAACGCTATCAGATAAAAATGAGCAATTTGAGTAACATTTGCTGTACAGAGGGAAACATACTGGTAAATGGGATACATGCAGACCTCAAAAGCAGCATCTGTTTTGAGCATTTTGTTGATTTTTTTTCTGTATACCATGAACAACAATGCATTYGGCTGAAGGCAACATTTTACTAAAGGTGAAAGTTAATTCAGTGAAAAGGAAAACGGCAAAATATTTAGAAGGATCTGGGTGATATAGGACCTCAATGAATGATTTATGCAATTCACACAGAAACAAACAAGGTCTTGAGTCTGGAGTAAGACCCATGAAAATTGAATATATTTGCTATATCAGCATATCAACTGAGGAAAAAGGATCAGTAGTTTATAGTGGATAGAGCCCCCAAAACTACCCCAAAGTATGYAGCAGCAGTAAAGCTCATCTCATTTGCATAATGAGTTCAGATTAAACATCTGGACTACTGGAAGCATATGAAATATCTATCTTCCACAATATTGTCTTTAACTAATATGTTTTCCTATAGAAATGCTTACAGCTACCCTGCCGTACAGCATCCCCATCCTTACGCTGAGTAGCAGAAGCATTATTAAACATGCAAAATTTTAAATTTCTTTTATTATAGTTGCTGGAGTAGCAAACCCTCCCTACGTTCAGAGAATCTGAAAGTAAGACACTTTATAATGACAAAAAAGGAAAAAAATGTTCCCAGCTGCAGAACCTTGTCTTTGTTTGGATCTTATAATTTAAGGAATCATTTTCTAAAATTGCCTCTTGTACAGTAAAATGACAATGATTAGGCTTGCTATCTTCCAGGCTCCCGCTGTGCAAAACATTCGCTCAGTGGGCCAAAGACACAAAAGTAGTCGCTTTACAAATAATAACACAGCTTAACTATCATTTAATAGCTTCGAACACATCATAGTTACGAATCCTTTGGAATGGGGACAACTAATTTCAACGTCTCATTTGTCATCATGTTTAATCACCTTCTAATGCTGGTGGCTGTTTTGGTTTGTTTCTTTGCTTTTAATTGCTGGAAATTTTTAATTCCTGGTTCAAACAACTTAATTTCACAGTTTTTAGATTAATCAGTGATCACTTGAGGGCGGGAAAACATGATTGAAGTTCATCAGGGTTCAGCATGGAAAAATCAATGTAATTTTGTGAAAAATTGTTCTGGTTCTGCCTTTCTCAAAAATGTGGATTCTGACTCTCGAACTTTAAGATCATATTGAGAGGAATATCTAGACACAGAGATACTTTTTTTAATCTCCAGACCTAATCTTCAGTGCCAGAGCTAAGAGCACGTCAGCTCCTTGGACACTTTGCTTGCAGCAATGAGAATCCCGCTCCCTCGCTGGAGGAGGGACATCACATCTCCTGACATGAAGGCTTCATTTACAACCCCCAAAGATTTGCTTGCTCAGCTCCTGTAAATGTGTTGCACGGTCATGCTCTGTGTTGTACCAAAAAGGTGCGTTTTGGTGAACATTTGTATATCCTTGTGAAGAAACTCTGAAAAAAAATCCTAACAACAAACAAATAAACCCCACTCTCTTATCAGGAATTCAAACTCAGCATGCAAACATGAGCTACTTCAGGGAAAAAGTAAATAATGAGAAAAAAAAAATCTGTGAAGAGGTTCTCTTCTGAGCTACAGGATCTTCTGTAAATGAGAATTATAGGCTCCAATATATCAGGCAATCAAACCAATGGGATTTCTTTMATCCTCATTTCAATGCAAATCAAGTGCTTTGACCCATTAAATATTTGTCATTTCCCATTTCCTGCACACTGAGGAATTCAAGCACTTCCTGCCTTTCTAGTGAGGCTGTGTCTGGCCACCGCCATCTATCCCATAGCTAGCAAGTCTCCTTACCACAGCCTTTTTATCTTTCTGTCTCCACAAGAAAAGACAAAAAAGAATTTTTCTTGCGATCTTAGCAATACACACAAACATATATATATATATATGTATATTTAAATACGTTCTTACCCAGGTTTATTTGCAAGACTCAGAAATCACTTCTGTGCCAATGACAATGCTGGGCACATTAGGCAAGGTGCAAAAGCTCGTGGATCCATTTCTCAGATTAAGACTTCCCTACACAGGCAAAGTCTCCTTGCTCCTATAATTAAAAACTTGTCTTTGCACATCATTAGCCTCCAGCAGCATATCCAGATGCTGCAGACCCTTTTCAGTGTTCTGATACTCTCATTAAAAAATATTATCTATATACATACAGCCTCTGCTCAAACCTCAACAGCCCCCTTGCAGGTTTTACTTGCCGATGCAGCAAGGCAGTAATGCATGAGACGCTGACTCAATTTAAATTATTTTCTSTTGGACAACTTAGCACAGAATCCTCAGTAAGCCTTTTTCCAAACACATTTCTGCATTAAAGCATATATAAAGCATATAGCGGGATCATGTAACATACAGCAGCACAACATTTGCATCTAACTAGTTCCTCACTCCACTGCAAATGTGTCTATTTTTAGACAATATGTTTTATAATCCTGTAATTCTAATTTAAATTTGTAATTTTTAGAGTTCTCCTTTGTCATCTGTAGCCTCCTCTCTCTCAGAATGCCTTGACTGTTTTGCCTCTACTAGACTGCCAGTGTCTTGATGCACTCTCAMGTCTTACGCTGTATGTTTTATAACAAGAAGCAAATTGGTGCCATTTGACACAGAGAAAAGACTAAAAGTATCAAAACATGTGCAAAGAATAAACTCCATTATGCAAAATAAAAGCTGTTATCTATTACTCCAGAATTACCTGCATCTCTGAACTAGAAAAATCAGCATATCTAGCACAGTGGGGAAAAAAAATAGCAAAGCATTTAGGGTACACAAAATAGAATTCTACATCTCTAGTTAGTTCTCAATTCATTTCTCAGCTTATCTGTCTCAAGGGAGTATTTCAATCTTAAAATATAATTCACTGAAGACCCAGGAGATAAAAGAAGCTGAAAGAACATTTTGATGGAATACCTCTCAAAGGGAAAATTTGTTTTTGAAGGTCTCTTTTCAAACCTTCTCTAAACTTTTATGTCCCATGCATTGTGCCTTCCCTTAATTTTTTTTCCCCACTTAACTTTCATTTCTGTTTTTACAGGATGTGAACTCTCTTTAGCATTTCAGATCTGCCTCCTTCATCCTCTTTAACCTAGGAAAATAAAAATATATCCAGATATAGACAAAGGAGAAAAGAGGCCAAGGGCATCTTGAGGAAGGGGAGAAAAGACTAGAGAAGAAAATGAAAGGAGATATTTCCAAATGAAGCGTGCACAGTTGCTCACCATTGTCTGTCATCCAAAAATAAAACACTTAGAGGCAGAATTCAGACCAACCATGACTCTGAAGCTGTTTGGATAACGAACATATTTTTAAAGGCTCCTGGAGTCTTTTTGTTATTCAAACTTCTGTGCCCCTGAGCTACAAGTATATGTAATTTCTAAACAAAATCTATTCCTTTATTGTCCTTCATGTTTTCAAGCTGATGAGCTTTTTTATTTCCTATGCTCTTCCACTAAATACCTATTGAAATGATAGCTTGGAATTTCACTAGTCTAGAATTGGTTCTCAAAGTCTACAAAAGACTTTTCTCATCTAGATTGGTAATTGGGCAAAAACAACCAAATCCACCCTGCAGCTGTAGCCCTACATCCATGTGCCTGGCATCTGTCTCACCATGGCTGATGGTGAGACTCTTTCAAATCTGGTCAGGAAGCTCTGTTTACACCTGGGGTGGGTCTTGGCAGCCAGCTCCATGATAAAAAAGCCTTCAAACCTGTCAAACTTCTCTTTTTTTTTGCCATTAGGAGCACTTCAGAACTGTAGCTTCCTTCCAGCCAAGAACTACCTTGAAGGCCTGAAGCCCCTTGCTTCAGTCAATGCTGTTGGACCTCAGGTTTCCCTTTTCTCCAAGGATCAAGGGCTCCTATTTCACACTGGATGAGGAAAAAAGCAGAAAAACAAACAAACAAACAAAAAGCTGAGGGATTGGGTGATTGTGTCATTTAAATATTTCTGAGAAATTTAAAAGTTTCTTTGGATAAGAATTTAAAAAGTTTATTCCAAAACTGGAAGAAAATCCCTTTAAAGTATCAACGCTTCCCACAGAATTCTAGTTTTGCCGACCTACAGTTAAAATTAAATAAAATACAAGAAATATAAGGTTCAAAATCATTTGTTACACATACGTCAATTCTTCCCACTCTTCAGCAATCAGTTTCACTGCAGGTTACTGATACACTAGCTTGATTAAGTTGATGATGAAATGTAGATAGCTTCTTTTTTCTGCCTGTTCATTTAACTGTAGAAGGAACTTGTGATAACTGTAAATTATTTATCATTGATGGGGGGGAAGGTTGGGCAATCAGCGCTTTGTACATATTCTCCTTATCCACTTTGTTAAGGTTTAATGTGCAGCATATTTGATTAATTTGCTACTGACAGGTGCTTTTCAAAGCTGCTTGTGCAAAACCTTGCTTATGCAAGACACTAATTTTGCAGTAGTCTTCGAGACCTCACAAATGAGCTTTCAGACCACACCATGAGTGAATAGTCCAAGTCTTTCCTTGTAAACCAGACTTGCAAAAAGAAATAAAAAAGTTTAGAATATTCACTAGCGACAGTTTAAGTGATGCCCCTTCTTGCAAACCGACTAGTATCCAACAACGCATGTATATGACAGGAATATAACGATGGAAACCCACTCAAGTAGGGATTGTGATAATATTTGTTTCTCTCTCCACTATGAATCTCTGTCCTCATGTCTCCATGCTTGCACAGCGTGGCTGCCTGGGCAGCTCAGTGTCTAATAGRAGGTGGGACAGTCTCATCTCCTCATAAACCACAGCAATGTAACRTGGAAAAGCTTCCCTGGTTGAGGAAGCCAAGGTGAGAAGAAGCACTCAGTCAACATCAACAGTGCTCTGAGATCAAGGCTCTTCACATTGGGATAAAATCTTAGGTTTTAAGGATTTGAATTTTTTTTGAAAGATAAAACCAAATATTTTTGACCAACAGCATATTTAACATGATCACTCTACACATATTTTCTCCACCTCATGTAAAGCACAGCTTGATCTTGTATAATGCAGACAGACATCGTTTGACATGACCAAATCAAATGCTGTCTAGTATATATGGAAATAATATTAATAATTAACAAGGGAAGACAACTAGGCTAAATAAGAGAACACATTAACCAGCAAACACATTCATGTACACACTGCAGAGCTCTGATCAACTATACAACACTAATATAGATTTAATTAACCCATAGTAATGGTTGCATATGTCTCTGATTTTTCACAGCAAGCATTGCAGAATATTATTAATGTTCCAAAAATAGATGCAGGTTCAGAAGACCATTATCTTGAAGAATTTAATTGGTCTAACTATTCTAGGAAATACAGGAAAATACTCTTTTAAAAATAAGAATGAAAGACCCTTTCCAAATCTGATTATAGATATTCAAAGGTGGAGTAGAGGRACACATAACACCTGTAATATAACCATTGGTATACTCAGCATGAAGTAGTTAGCAAATGAAAAGGAAAAAAAAAACTCAATTAATGGAAATAGAAGKCACCTTTACATTTTGTGAGGAAAGCAGACCGCTTATATATGCTTGATCCTAGTAATTTGAACATCTTAGCTTTAAGTCTGATCATAAAGCTAGTGAGACACATCTTCAAAATAGAGATCAGTGCCACTGAGATGAGCAGTACAAATAYGTATATATATATCCCAAACCTCTGTCAGTGATTTCTTCTGATGAGGAAGATGAACGACCTTGGGACTCTACGTTATTTCAACCCCTCCCAAGAAAATTATTGGATTCCCAAGTTCATTTCATCAACTCTTACCCAGCACTAGAGTGGGAATGTGTTAGAGACCTCACATATGTCTATCCTACATCTAGGCAGAGGGAAAAAAATAAAAAGAATTTTCCATTTCAATTCTATTTAAAGCAATTTTGCTCTTCAAGAGTCCAGCTGCACATCTAAACACTTGACCTCCATAGTGAAGTAGTAATAACTATATCAGAATTCACTACCAGATTTTTTATTCTCCTTATTTTCCACAAAAYATTTTAGGTTATGTGAGTGCCTGCAAACTGAATCAACTTCCCTGMTTTCATGTCTAAAAGTGAATTCAGTTCGATAATGAAACACACCAAGGGGGTTTCTTTGATATAAGTTAGAGGCACTATTTGTGTAACAATACACCTGTCAATACTATGCAACTATTGAAAGAAAAAAATATTAAGGAAAGATCATACATGATCTGTAAGATCATACATAAAAGCAAGGTGAGAAGTGATTCCAAGTTTCCACAAAGAAAGGAGATTTCTGATCAGAAAGAGTTCCTTAAAATAGCTGGCTAAGTCAGAACAAAATTCAGATATTGAAAACTTGGGACTTACATATTTAGGTATAAAGAATACACACTTCATGTGAGTAATTAACTATTAATTTAGGCATAGAGTGGATGTTTCACCGTTTGATGCCTCAAAAATSCTTTCTTCTTGCCTAGTTAAAAGCTACAGGCTTGATACAAGAACCATTTATCAAAAGCTCCTGGTTATGYTAAGCAGGATGTCAGGCCAGGCCCCTTCTGAAGGGCATCTGCGATCAGCGTCTACAAAAACCTCTGTGCCCACAACAAAAAGCAAGGAGCTCTCATCATGGATTCCAGACAGTGCCCACTGCAAAGCTGCTTCTGATGCTCAGCACTGTAGATCCACATTGGGTTGACCTTGGGCTTTCATTTTGTCAAGAGCAGAGCTTGGCTCAGTGACACAAAATCAGACAAGTAACCACACCGGCAGGAAAAGCAGCAAAGGTCCCCCCTACTCTCTCAAAATGAATGCAATTACCTTGTGACTTTCCAGATAACCTTAGTAGAGAGTTAAAAGAGAATGGAGTCTTTAARACAAACAAACAAGCCAACCTTCCTGTGGACATTTGCAAATACTGGGGCAAACTAGTGTTTTTTTTTTTCCCCCTTTTAATTTGATTTGTTTTTTTGATTTTTTAATAGCTCTACATATTTACTTTGAAAAGCACCTATTTCAGCTCGTAGAAATTTCAGGTCAAGTTGCTTTGCGTTTCGTTTCTAGTGAGACAGCCTTTCAGCCTGCCAAGATGAAACTATTCGTACCTTAACATCTTTTAGCAGCAACAGTTAACTTCACAGTTGAAAATTCAAGGTTATTGGCAAACTCACTAAAGCCACAACACCATCCTGCACTTAAATGCTAGCAGAGGTGTGAGGTTTTTTTTTCTATTTTTTGAAATCACAGATTTTGCAAAACCAACAGGTCCAAATCTCACCTAGATGCATGTGCACAAGTTTAATCAAAAAGCCTCCTACACTGAGAGAGAATAACTAGCGTTACGCAGTTATTGAATAAAAGTAGAAGACAGCATACACTAAACATCATGACTTTTTTTTTTTTTTCAAAGCACTTTGTTTTCCCTGCAAGCATGAAAAAGACTGAGAAGAAAGGGAGAACAAGGACAAAAGGACCCGAATACTTGTCGCTCAAGCCCAGAAATCATGCGAACAGCCTCTGAATCATATTTCTATCTTTTGCAAATTCCAATAATCACTATCAGCGCCTAATCATTTCCTCTGCTGATTGCTCAGGTCATTAGGCAAGACACCAGGCATCAGATAAAACTGCTTTCCAAACATCATGCCTATGATGCAAGCAGGAGAAAGGAAACGTCAGCAGTGCCGGGAATGGGAACTGCAGCACACTGCACAGCTTGGGGACAAAGCCTTTGGATTAGATAAAAAATGAATGTGAGATTCAAGGAATAGTCCTTACTAATTTTCCAAGCTCTAGGATCTTTAGTGACTGTTTGAGGGACTGTAACACACAAGGACAGACAGCACTTCATTAGGAAGGTGTGCACTGTTATCTTTATTCAGTGGAAGGCAAAGTGGACACAGAGAGGCAAAGGGTACAGGGTGTAGGGCTCAGGGCARGTCAATGGTACCACAACATTTTCCAGGGATGTTATGCACACTTTTAACCAAAAACGAGAATGCTGATGACAGCCTGGAGCCCCCCGCCGAACACAAGCGGTCTATGCAGTCCATATCCTGCTGTATGAAAATGTTCCCCGGAAAAACGTGCAGAACAACTAATTTCCATGGTGGCTCAGCAACCGCCTTCAAACCAGCCAAACTGCACTGTCGTTTTTGTTAGATTCTGATCCAACAACGTTGTATATTTTATCATTGTAACCTATTACCGCCTTATATACCTGACAGAAATGTACTTGATGTTACTTGATTACTTGATCAGATTAGCTATAAATCTAGGAGCTGTACACAGTGCTTCTGATGAATATTCTTAGAACCAAGTTATAGAAGAAATACATACGGGGCCTTACATCATAATGTTACTATCGGTTAATAAAAACAGATGCGGTTTTTATAAGAATAAGTCGGCTGAACCTGAGATACTGCAGCTCATTATCCAGTGTAAGGTTTCTGACTTACCTCCAAGATGTGTACAAAGTGTCATAAMGCACGTTGCTAATGATCTGTGCCATGGCAGCGTGGAGTGTTTTACAAGGGACAGTCAAGGACTCAAGTTGAAGTACCAGAAAGAACTCGCCTTGATGTGTTGTCACTTAGATGAAATTACGAACATGCAATGGTTATAAAAAAGTGTGATCGTCCCGCAGGGATTTTATTCTGTGCTACAAGAAGATATGTAATTAGATTCTTGCTATGCCTGACTACACTTTTGGAACTTTCCAATTTAGGTTTGATTACCTGATGATTAACAAAATTTCAAATTTCACTTTTCATCTTCTCTTGTATTTTGTGTCAGGAAGAATTTCCATGACTGTAGAAGAACTTCAGCTCTTCCCTAGAAGCAGCAGTCACTCGGAGCAGATAAGCAATGCATGGCACTCCTCGCAGGCAGTGGTAGCCCAGAGGCTGTCAGGATAATACAGGTTATCYCCATTCACATTTCCCAACAGAGCAGGCTACTTGAAGCTCCAAGACACACTTCTGGTAGCTGTGGATGCTTTTGCCTCAACTCTCAGCAACCAGAAGAGACAAATCTTCCATAGTAGTTTTTTTTCCCTATAGAAGTCCCACTGGGTAACATAAATGAGGAACCTAAGAGAAACACCAATGTAGCCCTACATCCAAATGAGCCACAGGCTTCAGAGAATGAGTTCATTGCTCTTAGAAGGAGTCTTTGGGGCATTCTGAGGTGCATCTGAGCTGGAGAGTGATAAACTAGCCCAATAGCAGACAGCTCAAAACAAAAAGCAGCACAAGGTAACTTATGACACCAACCACTGCACAATCCCTGTTAAACTAATACTGTGAAGGCTGGCTGGGGAACACCAAAGGATTTAATGCACAGCAAAGGACAGATTGCAATCTATAAATACATAAAACAGATGGAAAAGTGGTCCAGTTAAGGAAGGATGAGAGGAATATTGAAGAGGAAATGATTAAAACAGCAAAACTAATTTTTAGGAAAAAAAAAGAATAAAGGTAGATAGGCAAGGAGTAGTCTATAGAAATACTAGGAGATAACAACGTCAAGGTCTCAAATCAGTAGGAAAGTTTCCAAGGGGGATAATGTGCAAATTAAACTGGTCAGAACCACAAAATAAGTAAAATTGTGGTGAAGAACATGAATTTGATAAAGAAAGAAGCAGATTTCTCAGTAGCGCTTCAGATGAACAAAATAAAGAGGCAGATCACACAGCTTTTTGGCTTTCTACACTGTCCAGTGATGTTACGCTATTAATGATGGGAGAAAGTTCACAGAGATGAAAGAACATAAAATTTCACTAGTGAAAAACACCAGAGAGGTTGGCTGAAATGTAGGGAGATAAAACAGTTCATCTTTCTCTATAGGAGAGACCTGTTGTCTCTCCTGTAACCCCTTGCTCCTGCAAAATAACTGAAATTGTTTCCAAAACTTGGATAAGCTTTTCTTCTCTTTCCTTTACACATATATCTTTTATATGCATACATAGTCACACTCTTGTAACAAACCCCCATATCTGAAGGAGACACATCCCTCGTGATAGGTATTTCTACCCTTAGCCTACCTGTGGCTACCACTCCTACCTGTGGCAGTCCAGAAGTGACACACATGGTCCGACTCATGCATTGCTCTTCTGAAGTCTGTCATTTTAATTGCMGCTGATTCAGCCACTAGAATTATCACTTTGAAATGCCTCCTAACTAGCATTTCCCAGAGCCCCAAATCCTCCCCTGACCCTTGCAGCCAGGTGTCAGGCCATAATGCCAGATATAGAACTAAGCAGAAAGATGACCTTCAAGACAAGCTAGATAAAAGGAAAGTCTCACCTTGGCTATGAATTTTGCTGAGAGGGGCAAGAGAATGTTCATTCTCTGAGAAAGTCCCCAATTAATGCTGGCTGCTGTGGCTTTCTTGCAGAATTTGATATCTGACCACTGCAGATAAGAGCAGTATCAACAACAACGAGCAGGGAACAAGGCTTCCATCATTATCCCAGGCTGAATTCAGGCCAGCAGGACAGACCTTCAATTATATTACTGTGTYCGCTACGATGCTTACCAGGCTCCTGTGACTAGTGCTAGACTTATTTACCTCACAGGTCCTCATCACCTGAGCCACCTACATCCCGAGAGGCATTTTAAATGCAGAAAAATGCAAATGCATCTGTGGCTGTGACTTTCACTTTCCTTGGAGGGTGACTGATGTGAAGGAAGCACACAACAACTGAGGAGCGATATTCTCACTTTACCAACTGTCAATCTGTTTGTGAAGGCACACACAGATGATACAAGCATCTAGCAACATCGCCGAAACCTGCTACTTTTGGAACTGCAACATAGCATAAGTTGAAAACAACAAAAAGAAAAAACACAAGACAAAAGGTAAATCCTCCCCACCACCTTGCCTGTTTTGGAAGGCGAATATTCATTATGTTGAGCCTTCTGCTCTCAAATGCAACATCCGAAACAGTTATTTAACGTGCAAAGAAGGGCCTACATTTTTCAGCTTAAAGATGTCACATGCACCACTTGGTACAAGAGCTAAAGCGGGTTTTGTGAGGTTCAGCCCTTCTCAAACATTCTGGAGTTTGCCAAGAAGGAAGAACAGGAAAACGTACTAAGGAGCAACTCCATGGACTTGGGTGAGATGCACAACTGCACGTGTGGATCATGCATGCTGTGTGCATCGTCGCTATAGGTGCCCAAAACACATTTTATGCCCATGTTAGTGGCGTTTCTGCCTGTGGCTTCAGCCTTTGGTAGTTGGAGAGCATCGCTGCATCCCTGGAAGACAGTGCCCTGTACAACACAAACTATTGCTTCTGCCAGAGTTTTCCATCCTGTTGGAGCTCTGCTGCCCATGGGGCATGTAAAACACCCTGCAGGGAACACTGCCTGCCTTGCAAAACAGTGTTACCAAGATATATGCTTTGAACTACACTTCATCACTAGTAAAAGATCATCATATTATCAGTTGCTCCTCCCATATTTGCATACTATAATTTTGATTTTTTTTTAATTCAGGGAGYAGGAAGAAGGAAGTGGCTGATGGGTTAATGATTTACATATCTATAGTTCTTTTATATGCTCCATTTGTACTGAAAAATATACATAATGATCTAAAATGGGAACAATTTTAATGAATTGGGTTCATAATATTTTATATCTGGCTACCAGATGCTTAGTCCATCAAACTAACATTTTAAAGGAACAGCCAACAGCCAATTTTGACATCCTTTAAGCAGGTCAGTTATAAGCCAATTAGCTCTACCTACTTGGTCCCCAAGGTCTGAATAAAATATAGCCCATTTTGATTAGAAGCACTACTTCCATCAGTGTGCACATGCCTTAAAATAGACTCCAAAAATACTCAAAGCYCCACGGAATTGTTAAAGGAAGTCTCAATCCTACTGAAGTCAATTACTGTAATACAATTTCTCCTGACTTCTCACAGATTACAAGAGCTCYTAGATTCACATAATGTCATTGCAATTTTATTGGATAGCTGAAAAAGCAAGTGCTGCATTCATCAGGGCCCTTCCATCTGCTAAATGGGACTCAGCTGTAGCACGAGATGAATTAAAAGGATCAATCCTGAATTCCAGAAGAATTCCTAGTGAACTAACTTCAACAAAAGAAAATGACTTAGAATCACAAATTATGAATCGCACATTAATTCTTCCCGTTGATTTTAACCTAAGTTTCACATTATTAAGAACTGTCAGATCCTCTGTGCTTTTGCATGGTCGGATGAGAAAAGCAGGGATTAAAGCTGAGTAAGCCTCATCAAATCATTTCAACAATGAATTTCACTTTAATTAAAAATATTAATGAAAAAAGTGGAATTCATTGTTGAAATGATAAATCCTTGCACTACTATTTAGTTTTTAGAGCTGAATAAAACACAGAAATATAATTTCTCCAGAATTCCTGCATCTTTATTACTTATTGAAAATAATTTTTTTCATTTGCCCTCCTTTGTTAGTAAGATACAAACGTCTTATGGAACAGCACTTGTGAACAGGAAATGTCACACTAGTCTGTGCTTACGTCTAGCCACAGATACCACTTGCAAAAACAGTCATGCCATTCACTAATACATGCCTACTATAGACAGTGAACTTCAAAACAGCAAATCTGTTTTATGGAAAAGCAACCACCACAAAACTTAAATCCTTGCCTCATGGAGGCTCTAGCAGCAAGCAGAAAGTGTGCCTTTTTTCACTGGAGAAACTCCAGATCGGGTGACATCCTTCAAAATGGAAAGGCTTCAGAAGTCTTAGTTGTAGCTTTCTTGTATTCCATATCTAACACATTAGAAGACTCAGCATGTGACTTCTCCTCTGGGTGACAGGCTCTCTTTCTTTTTTCTCACTTGCTATGCCCTACTATCAGGCTTCTGTAACTCTGAGCTACAATACACTGTGGGGAAGCAATGCTGTTTGTCCAAAAATGCTTATAACTCTATAACTCTTCCTTTGTTTTTCTTTCTCTTTCTTTCTTGCTCTTTCTTTCTTTTTAAATAAAAACAAGTTATTTATGTAAACTCATAGATSACCATGGTATGGGCAAGAATCAAAACTTGCCTAAGTAGAATTTTTGGAAGTTTTTTGAACCAATCCTGAATTTTATTATTCAACATATATGGCAATTAGAAAACAGAAAACAAAAGTAACCTGTGGAGCAGTCCAACAGCGGAGTCCTGTTGCCTCAGAACCCAGTATAAGTCTTTTGCTTCCTTTGTGCATGTAAAATACGGAGAGCAAGAGATTTTTATGTTTTCTTTTTTTTCTGCACAAGTCAARCAGATTTTGTAAAATTTTTTCCCTGTGGAAAATGTGAGAAAAGAAGAGGAAGTATTAGCTTCTGAGCAAAAACAATACATTATATATATCAGAAAAAAATAAAGATTATGAAAATGAGGAACTATTTAGAAAGTTTACAATATTGTGTCTCATGTACAGTATACATATATGGAGATCATCGACATTCCTGCTATAATTTATTTTTAAAAAAGCCTTGTCTAACAGACCAAGTCTGTGCCATAAGGCCCTTATTAAATGTAAGCATGCATTTGTGGCAGAAGAAATTTCCTTCCTTTTTTCCTCCCCTTAAATTGCTACTTAATCTTTCTACACCATGTGCCAAACTCACAAAGAACATAAATTATCAAAGCTATACCAGCAACAAATCCAGCCCTGTGTACTTGAGCATGTTTGCTACTATAATCACGCAGTCAAGAAAACAATGAGAAAAAAAACACAGCCAGTAACTGGAGGGCAGGAGCAACAGGATTCAGAACTGTTTAGGAATGGCCTTGATTCGTGCTTAATAAGACCTATTAAAAGACAGGGCCAGTTTGATACTCTGCTCCCAAAGAGCAGCACAGCTGGCATGAAATCATATAACCTCTATGGCCTGGACCCATAGGTACCTGACTAAGAACTCAAYATATGAGGATTTCATTAATGGAAACTGGAATGAAAATCATATGAGGCAGTAAGCACAGAGAATTGAGAGTTGTAGAATTTACTTGTGCTTGTAAATGCAAATAAGCCCTCCTAGCACAATTTAAAATAAAGATATACCTGTTTTGTACTGCAAGTACAGAAATATTGAAACCTTTTATCAAAGAAMCACGACTACAACTTCCTTGATTTAATGGTTAATTACACTGGAACTAATTATTAAAACTCATGATGAGTAGTGCTGCAGAAGTAAGTGTATCTGCCCCCTGAAAATGYAAATGTGCCGTAAACATTTTCTGTAATGTACTAGTTTTTCAATTTTCGGATGATTGCCTATCCTACGTCCATTACCCTTCTACGTTTCTACTGAACTTTAATTAGAGTTGAAGTGTGTCTTGATTTGCTGATTAATCATTATAAACAATTTGAAAGAAAGAGTCATCATTTTAAACACAAGAAACTGCATCTAACTCACCTCAGAAAACAGAGTGTTAAAAGAAGTCATATATTTTAAGAAGAGCCATGAACACTTCAACATATAAGTTAATACAAGTTAATTTTTACTTCATCTTTAAAAAATCTCAGCCGTTCTTGGAAATGAACCAATGGTRCAGAGCAGAGGTATGCTCCAGAAGGACATATATGTAATCTACAAGCAAAGCTGCATATACTTCACAATGTATTGATTTGATTTCCATCCAGTAATGGATGGAAAGAAGGTATTTATACAAAGATGGTTCTTATTTATTAAAGCAAAATATTTTTTCTCTAAAATTTTATACATTTTTCTTTATGCAGTAAAAAAATTTTTGCAATCAGTTGTTCACTTTTTCTTACCAATAACTGTCATTATGTAACTTTACTAGCTAATCAAATTTTCCCAATCACACACATACAAGCGGGCATTGCAATTGCTAGCAACTCTGGCCAAAACTCACAGGAAGACAGTCCTTTCAATCTTAGAGATAAGGCAGAAATATCATGTACATAAATAAACTAACTTGATTCGAGAATGACCACTTTTTTAATTTCAGATTAGGCACTCAGATCCCCTTCCTACTAAAAGCTATATATATATGCTTAAGTGAATAGCACTAATCAGTGTAAAAATAGRCCACCTGAACTGCTGTAGAACTAGGGCTGGACATCACAGTTACACAATTACATAAGTGCCTTGTGTGTCAGCAGTGCTCCCATCACTTATTTAAGTATCTGATGAGTGCTACAGGCCCATAAATTTGGAAGTGTGTTAATGGATCACCTAAGGCCAGACAGTGAATCAATGTCTAAGTGAGAAGAGGAAACCAGGAATCCCAAGTACCTGTTGAAAGACAAGGTGACACCGTTCAGAGCAGAGGGAAAAAAATGACTCCGTTTGCAATCTATGCAAATATAAATCAATCCTGCTCCCCAAACGGTGTGCTCTCCTTGAAGTAATCTTAAAGGCGTTATATATTCCTTTATATTCAGTCTTTCAGTGATAAATAGAGAGGGACTCAAAACACAAAAAGCSCCAAACTAAAACTCAAAAGACACTTCACCAGGATTAAGTCTCTAATTGCTTACACTCGTCTTGCAGTAGACCTAATTATACTGTAAATAAACCTACATACAGTATCAGCTGAATTACCTAAACAGTTCAATTACCCTAAGAAATGCTTTTAAGTAAAATGTTTATGGGAAGCTAATGAAATCACTTTGTTAATTAGTGCAAAAAGTTAAAAAATGTTTTTTTTTTTTTTTGCCAAAAGTACACCCCACATGGAAGATTTAAAGGTGAGGGAGGACTATGAACTACATTTTGAAGAGAATAACTGCTGAAAAGCTGTTTTTAAGAGCTCAGTACATCTTTCCCCACCAGCAGCAATTATTCACCTAGTAGGCTTCAATGGGGCCAGGAAAATGGAGAACTCGGAGCTCGATGGTAGGGAAAGCAGAAGCTTCGAAGATCCTAAAGCCTATCCGCACATCATGCTGAACTCTTTGTCAAAGACTCAACCGATTTCYACAGGCTTCAGTTTCAACAAACCTGTATTTCTGAGAGAGGCACAGTCCTTTAGAGAATTTCCAGCCAGTTGTAACAGCAGCTGCTTCTTGCTTTTTAGTTAAAGTCAGTTCTAGTGAGCGAACAGTTAAAACTAGTGTAGGTCTTCATCATTAGCTGCTGCAAGGCGAACTGTGAAGTGCTCAAACTTGGTCRTGGTTTCAGCTGTGACCCTCAGCAAGAACTTGGTTCATGGAATATTTCCATTGGAGAAAGAGTGAGAAGGCAATAATTTTCTTTTTCCTGAATATCACAAATGTTCCCACTTTGGGAAAAAGCCCACTTTGGGTCTGAAGTTGTTCATTCTCAAGTCAGACCCCTAATCTCACACTGTGGCATACAAGTGCTTTTGGTCTGCCCATTATCAGAAAGCATTTCTGGATGGAGAAAGAAGGAGCCTTCACATAAGATGCCAAAGGATTATTTTAGCATTCACAGGGCATCTCAAAATAAGTTGAGCAGTTATTTTAACAGAGTGCTGAGACATCATTTCCTTTTTCCTATGTTACACTCCGCA
This sequence comes from Nothoprocta perdicaria, assembly GCF_003342845.1. Classification (NCBI taxonomy): domain Eukaryota; kingdom Metazoa; phylum Chordata; class Aves; order Tinamiformes; family Tinamidae; genus Nothoprocta; species Nothoprocta perdicaria. The sequence continues at coordinate 5,813,367 of NW_020455643.1, read as the reverse complement.
TTTTCCTTGGTACCTGATAATAACAAAAGATTGGTAAGCCAACTAAATAGCACCTCTTTGAAGAATTCAATATGCTTTCTATACATCCCAGGAGAGACATGGATAATAATTCTTCACCTTCCAGAAAACTTACGGTAATCTCTAAGGTAGGACATTGGGGTTAAATCGCTGCATTACAAAATAACACATTTGCACATCATCACTGATAGGGCAGGTAGTCTCAAGGTTAAGCAAGCTGCTGATRCTGAGGAGGAAAGCAGTGTTTATGAATTACGGCCAGAGATAAGCTTCACTTCACCATAAGTGAACTGATGACCATCACAAACTTACAGAACACTCAAATACTGCATGATAATATTATTTTGCAGAAAGCACTTCTGAATTGCAAAAGCACACCCTTGCCTTCATCAGATGAAAAAATGGGTAATTTTTCACCTAATGAAATGAAGGAGGAAGAGAAGAAGAAGAAGAAGAAGAAGAAAAAAAAAGCAAACTTCTATGTTTGCTTGGAAATTACCCCTCCTCCTACCTTTGAACGGCCTGGACAGACCAATTAAAAACCACTCCACAGCATTAACCAGTGCTGAAGTGCAACCAAGAATACTTCTGGGTGGAAATAAACATCCAGCAAGTCTAAGGTGAAAGAAATGTAAACACACATCAAAAACATTAGTGAGACCTATATATGAAGGAGTGAGCAAGAAGTCAGTCCTACATGAGGCAAATGATGTKTCTTCAGTAGAGCTTGAGGCCCACATTGGCCTCTCTTTAGACTCTAAGCACAGCTTGCTAGACTTACTCTTAAATTACTTTAACCGTGAGACTGTCATTGCATGTTATCTTTTCTCTTCTCAGTGAAGCTCTACTGACCTTGAAGGTGACTGTATGAAGATACCTTAAAGAAAAAGACATAATAAAAGATATTTTTTTCATATATTTTACAAATAGCATCATCAGTACAAATGATCTTTTGATTACTTACACTAGAAACATCAATAACACACACTGCCCACATCATATTCTAGAATCTGTGCCAGTGGCCCAAGATGCCAATGTGCTTACACCAGGCTGTTTAGTTCTTTTAAATGTCCAACCTTAACCRTTCTGTGATTCCTTGTGTGAAATGTGCTCATTTCCTTCTTAAAGCAGSGCCAAAGCGTGGATGGCTCATTTGGAAACACTCTTTCCTGAAAAGGTTTGTTAGGTTTGGATTACACTGTATCCTCAAGATGGGCTGGGAGTCCCACCGATGCAAGCCACATGTGCAGCTTACAGCAGCTTGTGATTTATAGCAACAGCTCATTTTGCATCGTTTTGCATTTTGGCTCATTTTGTCACAACTGTGATGTCCATCCTCAGAGGGTACTTAATCACACTCTCCTCCTGTTCTTACTCATGCTTCAGACTATCACAAAACCTACTCACACAATTCTACCTTAGGGATAGGCAACCTTCCTGACCTTAGATGTCTAACATTGAGTTCATTGTATAAGTGAAAATGCCAGGACACTTTTCAGTTATGAAAAAAAAAAGCTGCTTTGGGTGATGGCACTGGCTCATGGGGCAACTCTTTGTTGCCTTGAAGAATGTAACAGCACAGGGCAGGTACTGGAGGGTCTCCTGCAACCCAAAGCATTTAATACCTTTAAGTTTGCTCCCCTCCTCTCCCCCACAAAGCAAAATAACAACACTCTCAGTAACACAATGCAGTTCCAGCTGCAGACTGCTAGCCCCAGCTAAGCACATGGGAAGTGCTGGAGAGCAGTTATCTACCCCGCTGTATAGGAACAAACCCACATGATTAACAGTTGAATACACCATGCAGCAAAGAGGCAGTATATATAATTTAAAACCCTGCTAATTACAATAAATATCTATGCATATCCAAGGTTAAAATTGATAGCAAAATAAAGATTACCTTCTATGCACTAGACAAAAATCTAAGGTCGCAGCATTATGTTTGTTTGTTCGTAAGCAGCTTTGTGATGTCTCAAGAGGGTATAAAATTTAAATGTGGTACGTTTAGCTTTACAACCAGAAGTCAGAAAGGGTCATGTCTATAGAGATCAGTTTTCAGAAAACAGGTATTCATCACTTTCAGTAAACCATGCACATTTCAAAGTATCAGCTCCCAAGTGTCCGTAATCACACAAGAAATCTTGACCAAAACATTCTTTGGGACTTCATGCATTTGTTCCATTAGGATGCAGGATTTGAAATCTTTATCCATCTAGCATAAGAAATGTTCAGAATTTGAACAAGTTTAATTAATTGCAATTTATTTGAAATGACTTGCATTTTTTTACGTGTAGTGAACATAATCTCCATATGTTTCCCAGTCGAACCCAAAGTCACTAACATGACAGACTTCTATTGGTTAGGTTTTGACCTAAACATTTCCTTAAGTACCAAATATCTTCAACAACCTGATTTCATGAACAGCAAGAGTCCAGATAAATTTACATTAGCTTCAGATAAAACCYTTTTATAAAACAACCCCAGTACTTACGGGATTGGTTCATTACCATTGCCAGAGTGTCCTGTAACATGCACCCTGACTCTAGCTGTGCAAGCTCAATTTGCTGTGATTAGTAGGGCTGAAAGAAAAACGACTGCACTAATATTCAAGCTGTTTGAAGAGAGGTTTACTGCCCCCAAAAGAATCATTTAATTATAACACACCATTTTCTTTAGCTCTACACATAAAAGAGTTAATTTGCCTAAGCGCGCACCAATGGGGCTAATGGATAAAGGTTTTTATTAGGGATGTGCCAAATGGTTCAATAATTATTTGAATACTGTGGAGACCTCTCAAATATGTAGCTTTGGTGCACAGTAATTCTGTTCAATTAATGGGTTTATTTCCTTCACAGATACTCTTTTAAAAGTGCTCCATCATCCATGCAGTGCTGTTCAGAGACATGCTGTAAACACATTCTCTTTACTACTAAGTTCTAGGGATAAGACACTGTTCTTTCACACTGCTCTACCTGATAACAGGAAGAATGCACCAAAAGCTGCAGAGAAATTTGTAAAAAATGCTATGCCAAATTCTCCTTAGACCAGAGTTAATTGGTGATAACCATTTTGCTGCAACCTGAGAGTCATACCAGCTTTAAAACAACTCATAGTGCTATTTTCTCCATTTCTGCATGGAGCACTATGAGGCTGAAGGTGGCGTTCCCACCATTCCCACTTGCTAGATACCATGGCTGACTGTCCGCATAGCTCCAAATTCCCYCAGGCAAAGGCAGCTCTGATATCTTTGCACTGTTGCTGAAACAGCTTATCTCTACACGCTTATTAATTTGAAGTTCTAATATCTGACAGTAATGATAAAAATGCAGTTAGAAAAACCTCAACATCTACCACGAAATATTTGAGGCACTGATGATGCCAAGTACAGAGCTGTGCAGCCCCCCTACAGGATACAAATCTAACCATCAAAGACATTTTATTTCATTATATTTTCCATGGTTTGGGGGCAGGATTTTAATGTATTGCTAAAAARCTCACCTTTGTTGGCACAGCTATATCCATGCCCTTTTTGTTTTATCTGTAGTACCTTGCAAGAGATGCCAAGAATTGGCTTGAGGAGGACATTTTTCCTAAACACATCATCTCAACTTCTTATTTGAATATTAATCCAGAAATTGTTGAATTAACTAGGGGGATAATCAGATTCTGCCCCTGAGAGTTTTCTTTCTGATCTCCCAGACTGATTGGCTCCTCGGACAACACTTTCTKGAGGCTCCTCTTAAAATAAAGGAATCCTTCCAAATACCAACCTAATTGCAAAGGACTGTTCTYATAAATCCATTTAATCTAATGTAAAATGTAGAAGCTTGAACAAACACAAAATGGAAAACAAAGCAGCAGAGACTCAACCACAGATGGATAAAGAAAAGCTATTCAGCGATTTCCTTGATTAGTTTAGTGGTCTCCAGGTACATGCACTTTAGAGAGCCAGAAGTAAGCAAAACTGCAAAAGCGAATACCCAAAAGCATCAATTTCAAGCATTCTGAAAGCAAATAAGCATATTTTGATCCCATGTGTAAATTAGCTCTGTTCAATAGTCCTTAAAAGGACTTGCAGAGAATATTATTCAATTATTTGCATACTTTCAAGGCAGTGTGATTACATTGATTTAAGACCTCCCAGAGACTTTCCAGCAGCAATGAGCCAGAGGACACACTCTCTTCATTACTCTGGAAAATCTTCACTTTCTATCAGTCTTGATCCCTTTTCCAAAGGGCAGTGGATCTGCCAGAAAAGCTGGTTTTAACTGCAAACAAATGAAAAGCAATATGGACTCCCACTGCAAAATAAGTTTACTGTGTCTAAGTCTAGACAAATGGGATTTGGAATTTGCCCTAATCTCTACATTTGTTCCTAGTGTCAAAGCCCTGTGTTGTCCCTCTCTTGCATGTGATTTTCTAGCTTACTCCACTGGCATTTGCACAACTAAGTGCGTGACTGCTGCTAACCTTGGCGTTTGTTGTGCAGCTTGCACTGCCTCTAACTTCAACTCCAACCATCTTCATGTATTTGTATGATCTTGACTTTATCTCTATGAGGTACCAGTCCTACAACAACAACAACAACAAAAAAAAATCACTTGGTGCTTGCTCATTTTCTCATATGTTACAGTTTTCACTCTGCAATATTATGCAGGAAGGAGTCTATTTGCTCTGCACAGAAAAGAACAAAACTTTTGCTTGAGACTCTCTTAAGAGCACTGCTCCTATTTGGAGTTGGAGCCTTGCAACAAAGCAGTGCCTCCTGGCAGAACACATACCACACTGGATTCCAATATTTTTTTTCTTTTCATTTTTCTAAGCAAAAGTGACATATTTGATAACATGGATATTTAAAAGAATCCGTCCATCTTTGTTTTTAATTATATATTCTTCCCAGTAAATTAACTTTAACCAAGCCCCAAACTTTCATAAACTACATGAAATTTTTGCTGTGACGCACATTGATCTAGACTGTCCAGCAAAAATCTGACAAACGCTCCAGAGAGGCAGCTTTTTCACAGGAGTATGGAATACTGGACAGCAGTATTATATATCACACCTATTTAACTATATACGGCTATTCAACTATGTAAGGCTATTTAACACAGGTCTCTGTGTTGCCTGGTTGTTTCTGCCAGTTGCTTCTGAGCCCACTTTCTTTAGTTCCTCTTTTCCTTCTAACTGATATTTTAACATAATTCTACTAAAAGGGCTAGAAAAAAAAATAATCACAATCCTAATATGATGATTGCTATCCAGCTGTTTGCTCGCCTTGAACTTTCTCTTTCTTGCCCATAACCTTTATCCAGCTGGTTTATTCAAACAGTAGAAAGTAGAAACTGTCTCTTATTGCAAGTCTGCACAATCCCTGGGCCTTCTTAGATGATCTTAAAGCCAATATCTTCAAAGGCACTTAAATGCCTATTTCCCACTGGAAAAAAAAAAAAAAAAAAAAAAAAAGGCAAGTCTTGTACCTAAATATTTATGCAAAACTGTCTCTAGACATTATTCTATTAAACTACTTTGCCTGTGTACATTACAAAGACATGCTAAGCCTTCATGTAAAAACATTTTTTCCCATTCAAAGGCAGCTCAGTTAATATTATATTATTTGAGAATCATCTGCTCTACGTTTAATACTGTTAAGTTACATTTATAATCATTTTTCACAGTCTTTAATACATGGAATTGCAAATAAATACATGAAATGCTCTATAAGTAGCAGTAGGGTTTGTCTGGGTACGTTTTCCCTTTCCCATTTCTCTTCAGTCTCCAATTCTGAGTTGTTCTTTTCCTGCTACCAGCACAATAATGAAATGCACCAGGACAGAAGGCCTGACTAAGAGACAACATTTGCACAATAACATTCTTGCAGTGGTTAAATGACTCCCCCAGAGCTTCCAGAGATCAGATCAGTCTGGCCTGAGACTTTTCTCCTTTCTGTGGCTACTCAGGTTAGACAAGGTCCATGAGGAGGGCAGCTTGCTCTTTCTCTGGCAATGAACATCACAACGGGAGATGAAGGGAGGACAAAAATCTGAGACAGAAGGTAAAAAAACAGCAGTTGATACTTCAAGTGATATTTTCCAAAATTACGTGAAGACACAGAYAAGTCATCGTCCTGTTTACCCTTCCTCATATGGATCTCTTTTTTACTAAACAACAGGGGCATCGTATTTAAGCAGAGCAACTCTTTCTGCAGTTGGAATTGAATACCATTGAATATATTGACCTTTACAAAGATTTAAAAATAACCTTGAGTGTTATCTTGCATTAGCTTTCATTATTATTCAATTGCATCTGATGAGCTGACAGTAATTTCCACTTCTGGTTGCTATTGTTTCTTGTGGAACAAACACCTTCTTATATCTACAGGGCAAGCTATATATGGAAAACTGTACAAAAGCTCCCTGCTAAAATTCAGCAGATAAACATGTCAGTACAGGATGTCTAGGGCATTGAGCAGATCAGCATCTCATCCTCTGCCCTAAACACAATTAACATAAATTTCTGCACATTTTCCTTATTTTTCTTGCCCCAATCTCAATAAATCTAATGATCAGGGATGAATTTTCTACATAAACAARAAGGAAAAAAATGAATAATAATTTCTTAAGAATTCAGAAATTCTTCAAAGATTTTCCATTCTCCAAAGGACATACACAACAGATTTGCGCCCTGTCAGCATTTGCATGGATAACACCTGCYGCCTTCTCACCTTCCAGCTCAACTTAAACTTGCACCACAGCTTGTCAGAGTAGGTTTACTCTCCAAATGAGTGGAATATATGGCAAAAAAATATAGCTACTTAAATACCTTCAAGGACTGAGCACACTTCTTGTACTTTTAAAAACAAAACAGCATGTAAGTAAGCTCAGATAAAGACTTGTTTGGGATCTTCTCCCATTGTGTGACACACACACACATACACACTGAAGTAAAGTGTTTGTTATTTACAAGGCTGACAAAATACAGAGAAAGACACAAGTTTTTAATTAGGTTTGAAATAAAGTTTATGAGTCAAAGTCATCTTTTTAAATCATTTGGACTGTTCGTGGAAAAAAATAAAATACATGAAATCAGAATATCGCTTTATGAATGCAAATCCATTGCCAGCCTGTTTGAAAACCTGGATGTGTGATAAATAAATGAATAAACACATCTAGGAAAACACTGAGTTTTAGGTGCCTTGCTTTTTGTTTGTTGCCTTTCAGCAGAAAGGAAAAGCAAACAGCACTGTTCTGGCTTGATCTGGTAATACATACTTGAGGATATGGGATGAGAAGCAATGATAGGTTCAAAGTCACATGCCCTTGTTTTAACTTAAAGTAAAACAAATACAAGCAAATAGGTTCTCCCTCTACCAACAGACAGACTAATACTGCGTGCTGACTTCACTAAGACTCTTGCAAACACCCCTAATGGTTTGCACTAAGACTGTAACAGATCCCTTAGGCATCGATTAGTCTCAATTCAGCAAAGATATCTTCTGGTTTCTCAAAGAAGAGATATTTAAACACATTCACTTTTATAATTTCCTTGGTATTAACAATTTATTATACTGCCATCCAAATAATTCTTTACTAGCTCTTAATGTGATGATGTGAAGCTACTAATAGGAACTTGATCCTTGCCTAAAGTATTCAGAAAAATAATGATTCCTATCTTGTATCTCTTTTCTTCATAGAATGCAGGTATTTTCTTTAACATATAGTGTGGGCCAAAATCCTTATCTTCTTGATTATAGCTGACTGAAAGAGAACACAACTAAGCTGAAGGTCCTTCTGAGTGTCACTTTTCCCTATACACGAACAAGGCTGGAATCTGAACTCTGGAATATGAAGATGAACAAGAAGTCCTCCCATTCTTCGCAGATGCAGAACACACCAGAGAAAAGTGCTTTATTCTCAAATAAACTCTCACCAATTCTTACCTTCCCATTGATACCAGCTTTACTGGAGAGGACTCCCTCCTAACCTCACAAGTTTTGGCACTATGTCAATCATTCATACAGATACGCGTATTTATCCTCAAACAGTTCAATCAAGACAGACAATAAAAACATTCTATAGCAACAAAGAAATTGGATGCCATACGTTGCTTGAGTGCTTTACCAGGCACAGTTTGGGTTTATATTGTCCAATGAGCAACCTACCATATTTTGGCTGACAACCCCCTTCCTGTGCTCAGCCAACAATTTGAGTCCATCTAATTGCTTACAGTACTATTACATAAATAACTGTTTATATCTGTTTTATGCTTATTTTGCAAGATTTTTGCAATATTTAGGCTGGGATGCACAGAATAATGTTTAACATACATAAAAATGTAGCTAAGGTCACTTGCATTTCACAAACTCTTTTTACCTAATAGTTTATGGGCTACGAACGGTTAAATGCTGTTCCATGTGGCAACAAAAGCAAGCTGAGGTTATAGGTCTGCCTTACTTGGAAGGCATTATGCATGATGCTCAGCTGTGTACACATATATCAAGCCTGTTTTGATAAGGCACAGGAGAGGAGGAACCACAGGGACAGGTCACTGCCATCCCTTTTGTCTGCAACTACGTTTTTCTCAAATGCTTGCAGCACTTCAAAAAACACACGTGCAGAAGGTTTTATTCACGAAGCTGTATTTTGACAGTGYTAACTTACAAGGCAGCGTAATGCTAGAAAACTCATCGAGGCTGTGCTTCATCTGAGACTTCAGCTCATCTATATGCTAATTCAAAGTGRATGCGAGTTGGATTTTCCGAAGACTGTGCTCCTAATATCCTTTTAACACATAATTTAGTATTATGATTTGGGGACAGGCAGTAGAAGTTAGTGTGTTGTGGTGTTGTGTAAATCTGTTGATTGCTTCTTTCAGGGCTACTGCATCAAGGACTGGCTTTTCAGCTGAAAGGACAGAAAGGTCTGTCAGTCTGTTCTGGCTCATTGTGCCACTTAGCCATATATGCAATGCTGAAGAGCATTAAATAACACTTCACAGATGCTAATGTCGAATAATAAATGAYATGGTACAAAGGTATCAGCAAGTGTCTATTTTCATACTGGCAACCAAACCACTTATCACTGAAATGCCATTATTTGCATGTGAAACTTACTCTCTAACATTTGTTACTATTGACTCCTGTATCCCCATAGCATAGAAAAAAGATATATATATATACACACACACATATATTTATTTTGTGTACATGCATGTGTATAAACTCAATTATCACTATAAAAGAGTCCAAAATCTGGACATATTTTACATATAGGCATAAATATATATACACATATATAAGCTCTTTACAGCCTCATTTTTTAAATTATGTTTCCCATACACAGATAACCTACACTGATCCTTATTAAAGGCTTCCTGTGCAGCAAAATTTTGTCTTAATTTTAGTTGGTGTGTTTCAGAGGCACAATTATTACTGGAAAACATTCTTYATACCAATCAGATGAATTTTTTCCTTGAGATATGTCTACAGTTAATATACCTAAAATAATCCTGAAGCCTTATTATTTTTGCACACCCACTTGTCCTGACACAAAATGGCAACTTGAGAAATGCTGAGTGAATCTCTGTTCATGTGTTTATAGGAACAGAGAAAGATGCGAAACAAACAACTAACTTCATGGAATTTCTGAGACACTGCTCAGGGTGTCTGGAGATGTTCAGGGCCTGGGTCKAATTTGCAGTACTTGAACACAGCAAACCTTCCATTTGGTAATCAGAGAGTATTTTAAGCACCTGAGCAATGACTSGTCTTTTCTCAACAACAGCAAGAAGGTTTTTAAATTACCAGTATTCATATACTTCTTACCTTGAGTCTGGCATCTTCTAATGAAATCCAAGGAGATTTAGCTTCCTCATGCAACTTGTTTAGGATCTGGTCCCACAAAAAGCTACTCAATACAGCCACCTCCCTTCTAGACAATTTGTTAAGTCATCTCCAGTTCCTCTGCTCCATTGATAGATCAAGCTTCCCTGTAGGAAAAAAAGGTTCATAAGTCCATTGAACGTCTTGGGCTAGAATCATCCCAGCTGGTAAGTCAGCTGTAGTCTCTTAATCACACTAAAACATTTACTATATTTACTATATATTTATATATATAATATATATTTATATATAGTAAATATATATATTTATATATAATAAATATATATAATTACTATATATTAAAAATATTTACTATGAAATAATTACTATTCTCAAATTCTTTTTATAGGATTTTCAATCAGCATTTAAATGGTTCAAAGTCTTACAAACTTATTTAATTTTCATCATTTTCTGATAGCATAAATTTGTGTTCAACATGTATATCATAATAGCTTGTCATAAATGAAATCAAGCTTGAAATCCCTACATAAAGTGCAATATATAACTCATTAAATGGTGATAGAGGAAGGAATTCATAGATATTTTGACTCTTCTTTCAACATCTGACAATTCGCATCTACTGCATTTCTCAGAAACCTAAACTCAGTTCAGCTATAGCAAGCATTGAAATTACTTGAACCCTTTTTTTCTTGCAGGAATAATGGGGTAATGCACTGAGAAATACTCAGCACAGGGAGGGATGTGACCCTTTTGTGCACGTGCTCTCAAACAACTTTTAGCACAACCAAACAGCAGAAATTAATATCTCGTAGAAATCTAGGAAACAGTATTTGAAAATTGCTATATTAAAATAAAAGTAGACCAAAAAAAATAACAATTCCAGACTCTACTGAGCAGTTAAACCATACTGCTGAAATATGTAGTGCAGCTGATATCCTGTTGCTGTCCTTCCTAAGACCCCTCAGATGGTTACCGGCTGTTGTCTCATTTCTGATACACTTCCACTGCTTGGACCAAATGCTAATGGGTACTATGAAGCTATCAATAAATGATACCTCAAATGGCAAGGCAACAGCAGCGCATTTGCATTTACACCCTGCAATACGCAACAGGGACTCACGTACAGAATTCAAACCRAACTTGATTAGAAAACAAGAGTTCAAACAGATTTGAGCAAATCAACAAGGGTTTCCAATGACTGCAAATCCCAGAATGGATATCTATATTCAAATACGTGGGTTGAAGTTAGCAAGCTCTCTTGGTTGCTTAAATCTGAAAAGGTTRGTAGAAAAAAAGTTAAACTCCTGAGTCTTTAGAAACACAGAAATTTTCTATACCAGCCAGAAAGCCAGGACACTAATCCCTGCAGCAGCAAAAAGATGTAATCAATCATGTTCTTCATTATTACCTCAGTTGCTTCTACAAGAATATGGATTTGGGCACGTTGTGGTAGCTTTGCAGAGCCAGCCTGATATAGTCAAAACTGTTTAAGAGGATAAATCAATAGCACTGATCCCTAATGACTGTCTGTTGCCAATTTCTTATATTAACATGCAAATCTTCTCATCAAAGCAGGTGAGAGTATCAAACAAGTATTCAGGCTCAGCTATGACATGGAGTTAAAAGACGGATGGGGAAAAAAAAAAAGTCAACCTATTCTTCCACCAAAAGGAAAAGCCCTGCAGGCTAAACAAAGTACATGCTATTTTATTTGAGCTAAGGATCAAAAAAATTGTAGGCCTCATATGAATARCTGGTCACACTGATTGCTGCTGCAGTAATTTCCCAAGTGATACCGGATACAATTTAATATTTCTACCGCCACAAAGAAGTTCAGCTCAAGTCAATACAGTGGCTTGAATTGTTTTCTAAAAGRCATCTTCAAACTGTTGCCCTCCCCCAAGATACTGAACAGTATTTTTTAGAAGACACTTGGCCACACAAGTGTTTTTATTTCCAAACAGATATTTTTTTTTCTGGAATACAAACTTATCCAGATGAAAAAGAGGGACTGCCCTGAGACAGTAACAAGAGAATTATTCACTCCTACATTTACTGGAGTGAGACATCAATTGAGGCACTCAAAAATTGCCAGCATTAAAGAAATGCAAAGAGAAGCAATGAAAGCAAAATAGTTAAAATCAGAAATGAATATTTTCAATGCATATAAGATTATTAACTGATAAAGTGCACAAGAGATGCTATCAAGAGGCTAATATATATACAAAGTTATCAAATAACGATCTGTGATTGCCCAGTCAAAAAAGAACAAAGTGGAAAGAATAACATCTTATTCTGGTAYTGCCTAAAGTACCAGATAAGTTTATAAAGACACACTAGCATCTTAAGTACAAGCACTGTTCAGTTAGTCAAATAGAACTATCTATGTCCGAAGGAAAATTTTAGAGTCAAAAAGGATGTAATCACATTAAACATTTAATGACATTAAACTTCTTTTGACACAGGGATTTTGTGATGTGTTTAAAAAAAAACACCCAAAAAACYCTAACCCATTCTGATATSAAAGGTAAAGTCAACTCTACACTGGAGAAGAGGACAGAGGTCACAAAGGCAGATGCACTCTACCTCTCTACCTTCACAGAATTCTTGCAGAGCAGGCAATGCAAAGCTAGCAGAGACATTAAAATGAAAAATAGATCTCASTTTTAAAGGAATGAGAATCACTCCACATTTACAATCATACTGTCATATAACATCCATATTTTAAATATACAACATAAAAGGAATAAAAACACAGTTCTTGAAATATAATGGGCTTTATTCCTTTAGATTTGAATGTGCGGGGGAAAAAAGGAAATATAAGGGCAAYGACTGAAGCTTTCACTACCTTGGGGAAGGTGTCCACCAATTTTTAAAAACTTCTCTCTGGCTGAGAATATTTAAGCTATGCATTTATCAAAGTAACTCAGAATATAGCTCAGAGTCCATGGAGTTTGCTTCAAACAGAAGAGGCCCTTTCAAGCTGCCAGTGGAACATGTTGCTTGTCTATGCAAAGATTCACTACAAAGCCCAAGAGAAAGCTGCTGTTACCTCCTACCTGAGTGCAGCTGATTAAGCATGTCCTTGACAGAAATTGTCTGTGTAAGYGACTTTTTGCTTCCAGGAACTTAGCCAAACTAAGAAGTCATCCTATGGGCTATGGGGTAGAACAAWGGATAAACAGCTCTTTGAATTTGCTTCAAATCTCGTTGTTTAGGAGAGATTTTGTAAACCCTAGGAACAAGACTCTGAAGTCAAGTCAAATCGCTTGATTGTATATCCTACACTCACTTGATGCCCTGCCCTTGATGCCCAGATAGTTTGGATGGTAGATGGCAGCCTCATTGAAAGATTCATATTGACTGGATGTGATGAAGGCTGAGAAGTCTTCCTGTTTGTACAACAAATTAACTGCCAACACACAAATATGACACAAAATTCAAAATTATGACCAAATCTGCAAGGACTATGACAAACTGTTAAAGTGAATTCATTTTAATTAACAAANAAAAAAAAAAAAAAAAAAAAAAAAAAAAAAAAAAAAAAAAAAAAAAAGAGAGAGAGAGAGAAAGGACTCAAACAACCCTTTCAAGAGTCACTATGACTCAATCTGATCTTGTGATCTTGAGTTTTTGAATTGCCAGTTATTTCAATAGAGACATTCTGAAATGTGCCGATATCTCTATTTGGGTTACAGAACGGCTTTACTATCTCCCTGAAGGATTTGATACGCCAAATCTGCTTCAGGCCCCCCTATGCTGTAAACCTGTGTCACTGCACGAGGCTATGTGGGGAACTGACATTTTCCTGGCTCTTCTTTCAATCCTCTGTGTGCAAATTGCATTGAGAACATTYAAAGCATTTCAATGTGTTTCCTTTTTGATGCAGTACTATCATCTTGCATAGTGGATAMACTGCAATTATTCCAGATGCATGTCCTTTTACAAAGTACATAATTTAATGGAATCATTTTGAAAAGCCTTTTTAAAGGTTTCAACTTGAAAAGCTTATTTATTCATACACACAAACCTCAAAATGGTGACCAAGGATAGATCTAATATGGACCCTCTGAAGTTCATGAGGACTCTAAAAAGTCCAGCTTCAGGTTCAGTAGCTTCAGTAGCTCTTTTTTAAAAATCTGGTCTCACAGAAATAAAAATGAACTAATTTTTGAGACAAAAACAAATGATACAAAGGCAATTTTAAATATGAATAAACTTTGTAATGCTAAGGAATTGTGATGTGATAAAGATATGAGGTCTTTTCCCTTACATTGGAGAAGAAAAACAATCTGCACTTTGTCTTTGAGGTAATTTTTTCAAATATATTATAACAATGTTTTCTTTATCATGTCTTGGTTTTGCTGTTCTGCAGCTTTATTATATCCAAATCTTTAAAGCCATACAGATTGGAGATAAAAACACAGAACTGAATAGTGTTAACTTTATCTCAAGAACAAATATGCATTTAATTTCATTTTCCTTTTGGTGCTACTATGTACTATTCTTTTGTAAGCCAGGAAAGTAACTGGAAATAGATGTCTGCTTACTTACTTTAATTCCATATCCACAGTAGATTTTCTGTAATTCAGAAACAAGAGCTACTTTCAGTAAGAAACAGAATGACTAAAAATTTACAAATATTTGAGATATTTGTTCCTTATGTCCCTAGGAGTTTTCTCCTTCAAAAATGGACCTGCAAATGGACTAAATCCCATGTCTGCAACCAAATAAAGACAAACAATATTGAGCTACAAGCTTGCCTGCTATAACTTGCAAAGTGCATTCTACCAGCGCTAAACCAGACTTAGAAGAGAACAACATCCTCTGACTTATTCTTAAAGAACTGAAGATTATTTTTTCTTAAACTGCAAGGTTTTAATGGCCACTACAAAAGGAAGCTTYGATCTGTACTTGACAACAGCCCCARACCCTGTTAAATGCAATTAGGTGAGCTCTGAGCTCCTTTCACACTGAAGTCTCCTTGCAGTAGAGAGGACCTAAACCAATACAGYAGGCTGAGCAGGAGCATCTATTGCCTTACAAAATAATGGCTAAATTTAATCAGTTTTAGCACCTTGCAAAGCATCTAAAAACAATAATGATTTGACAGCTACTTTTTKCCTTCATTTTACAGAAAATGGAAACAATGCACGAGCAGTCTGAAGTCAAAGCAAAGGACCTGCAAATGTAGTCTTATACTTAACCTYTGTTTATTGACAAAAAGCTTTTGTCAGAAGATGGGGATCCAGTTTAGTTTCTCATTTCCATCATATGCTTGACACTAATGATGTTGATAAAAACTTGCTCCATTGAGTCACAGTACAAAGGTAATTCTTAGCTAAGTGAGTAGTTTTTCTGAACACAACTACTTGAACAGATAGGTAGACAAGAACAGGACCAACACTGGCTTGATGCTCAACATCAAATTTAAACTTCAGTTTTCCAGTTATTATGTAAGGTATGTATTTGTCTTGCACCAATTTGAGAAAGGTATTTCTTTTTCCACATGCAAAATCTTTGGCAGTAAAGATCAGCATTTAGATTACAAATCAATTTTAATTATTTTCTAGACATATTGTTTTGGATAATTATAGTCACCGTTTAGAGCTAATATTTAAAATCTAGGTAGCAGCTCATTTGGCTTACATATATCACAGTAAATTTTTAGCTCATGACTGGAAGAGCATATGACAGAATAGATCATCTGAAAAGCTGTATATACTAGTTTGAAATTCATCCTCTATTAATAGTCTCTAATTATTAAGTCTTGCGTGTGAACTTCCCTGCCAGTAAAAATCAAAGAGCATAGGCAGAAAGAAGAAGCAAAGGTGAAGCAGTTTTCAAAGCAAAACTCTTTGAAAGTCAAGCCAATATTTGGAGAAATAAAAAGATCACAGTGTTCAACTACCATATAAATGGAGAGTAGAAAAAGGGGAAGATGAAGCCATGCAGTATCATCTCAAGGACATGCAGTGGCTTCAGAGTTGACACATACTGAAGTCAGAAGTTTGTTATTCCCAGTCTCTTGGCTTACATCATAAAATTACTGTTTCTTCCCACTGCCTGCACACAGGACACAGCTACTCCGTTATTTCTAAATTGGTTTTGGTTTTCCATGTGTAGTCAATGCAACCTTATTTACATGGGGCAATCTATTCCCTTCAAATATACCTCATTTTTCAGCAGCAGTCCTATTCCATATCATTAATTTTAAATGCATTGCAAATATCCTATGACTGTAACAAAAGCCAGCTCATTTGCAAAAGCGTATTAGAAGGAAAAAAAAAAAAAAGCCACATTGCATGTCTGGATGTACTTAAACATTCACTTGCTCTTGATCACCTAAGCAACTCCATTACAAATGCTTAGGAATGTGTAGTACAGACTCATCACCTGAAACCCATTTGAGAAACAGCAGATGCAAGAGCAGAAATATCAAGCTATAGCCCAAACCATGCCACAGAAWTGAATGACAAGTACATAGGCACTTCTGAAGTAAAGTCTATTAAATTAARCCATCCATTGTTTCCTCATAGAAGYGTTGAAAGTATCCGTCTCCTSTAMCAAAAAAGGGCAAAAATAACATGCAGACTTATTTTGTTAATTTGAATTACTATATTTATTTGAAATTGCGTCAACAGGTCCCAAGTCCTCACTGGGAAACCATGGGTACTGCTGAACTGACAGCATTCTCACACGGTTTCATTTGCACTCACCACTTACCCTCTGCTTTTACCGCCTAGCAGAGTTGAGTGTCTCTCCTCCTTTGGAAGAAATAATACAGCACTGGAGAAGAAAATGGAAAACAGGATAGGTTGCTGAAATCTTTGGTTTCAACTCCCGCGTTTAATAGCCACTATATTTCCTTTAGTCATTGCTCATTCTTTTAATGTATTCCTATTGATGTGCCTTCTAGAAATATTCCATTTTTCTACTCCAGAAATCTTAACCAATTGATAAATGCACTAATATAACAGCACAACTGAGCACTAGAAATCCAATGGCTTTAGAGTTTCCAATAGCAGTATTTGCTCAAATGGCCATTATTTAACTCACCCATCTGAAAAAGAAGAGGAAATGCACATTTCCCTGCCTGTATTAAATTGCTAGTCACCTGAAAACAGCATTTTAATTTTATTTATGCTCATAGATTTGGCCATCTCTGAGAAAGTCATTGACTTAGTATATGAATGTAAATGCCCTCAACCACCCAGTTCTCTTGGTTTTACATTCTCTGCATACAAGGATGTAACTACTCATCTAGCTTGCTTAATACTAATTAGTCCTTGCAAGTGCAGTGGCCTATTCATGATTAATACTGTCCAAGCGTATAGCCCTATGCAGCCTGCAAACGTTAGGCATAGCATTGCAATGTTCTTAGGATGAACATGATGGTTCACAGAATTATCCTTTTTTTCTAGTCCCTGGCCCACTATCATGCTTAAAAAAATAAATAATAATAAATAATAATAAAAATAAAAATATCAACCCCAACTTTCTGCATAAAAGGCCCCACAGTTATTGTCTTTCTAATGAGAATATAACATAAATAAACAAAAGCGCCAGCAATTACTTAATTATTCTGCCATTCATCAACTGTGTAGCACATTTCCTTCCATTATAGTCAATAGTTCTGTCATTGAGATCTCCCTTAATTGAGTAGATATTGATGATCTCTGTTTATATCATGGCAAATAGAACTATTTCCCAAATACTGATGATGGTACTTGGGTGCTAGACATTTAGTCGAATAAGCAGCACTASGATGAAATTAGGAAATTTGGTCCAGCCATTCAGTTTTACTACTCCTTTTCTCAAGCAAGTTTTGTTTTTTTCTAGTCAAACTTGCATGTTTTTCTGCATTTGGACTGAAAACATCTGGAAGCACATAGCACCTTCTCCCTATGCATTTAGATTATACCAAAGTTTGAGCCAGCACAGCTGTATTTTAACCCATGTAAAAGCACAGTGCTGTGAATGCCCAAAGCACAATGCCATGCACAAATACCAAGGCTATGCTGAATTTGTTGCCTTGAGGATATGCTGATGCTACTTTTATTGCAGGTTAATTAACCATAATGAGAAGCGGAATGTATTACCTTAGACAGTGTCACAGTAACATGGCTGCTCTACTTCCAGTACATGCTCAGATTTTGCAGGGACAGACGTCTGTGTCACTCGTCTTGTAACAGGGAGACCTGTGTACAGTTCACAAGCACTACAATGCATACAATTAATAATTCTGAAGAATTTGTCACATATCATTTATCTGATTAGTTGTAGATGTTGGTTTGCACTAAAGCGTAACCGTGACTTTTTCAAGCATGTTGCACTTGAGCAAAAGGACAAATAATAATAATAATAATAATAATAATAATAATAATAAAAACCCCGATCGACTGATTGCTCATGACTATTATATTACATCATTCCAGGTAGTACTGCTTTGAGCAAAAAGTTGGAGCCTCTACAACCTGATCTCTCATTTTCCAACCAACTCTACTTTATTTCTTTGCAATCAAGTGTGTGCCCCCCACATATCACTGCACATCCACGTTCTGGCAGGAGTTTGCTCACCACGCTGCCCGGGCAGGCTGTGCAACACCCACTGCCACACACAGTGCCCTGGGATACAAGTATGAATTATGGTGATGAGCTCATTCGGTGCTATGCGAGGAGCCTGTGCTAAGGAGCTTTCATATTTTTATATATATATGCATATATATATATGGGACATTAGTGATGTCAGAGATGGCTGTTTCAGGTTTATTTTACTTCTGGCATTAGCAAGGGAAGATGAAGTCCTATATTTTGGAATCAGAAAGCATAGGTTTAGTTCAGCAGAGTCTATCACAAAGGTCTCCCATTTGCACTAGTACATTTCCCTTAAGGCTTCTGCTGCTTATCTGCCTGCTCCAAGATGTGTTTCTGGTCCTCCCTGGCTTCCCTGCCTTAAGTTTCAGGGCTACTGTCAGTATGTTGCCTCTCACCTCTCAATCCAGCTGTCTCTTCCTTTTGCACCCACATGTTCTACATAAAAACCGCCATAAATGAATTCTTTATATGTCCCATGGGAATCTCTCACAGCAGGTATCACTTCTTGCTCTAGCCAAAATCACTTGTTGGGGATGTCACACCCCTCCTCTTGCCCTGTCTCCACCTGCAAGTGAAGAGGAAACTGTCAGATTATCTCCTGGAGGCACAAAATTCTCAGAAACACTGCCAGCTGCATTGGCAGAACAAGATGAAAGACAGACACAACAAGGAAAACCTGAAAGCTACAAAAAGGACGGGGTCTCCTGGTGACCTGTGATGATATTGATGCACCTAGCTTTGCTTTGTGCCCTTGAAAGTATCTGACATAAGTCAACAAGTTCTAACAGAAGCTATTGCAGTCTTTAGTCTCAGCAATTACATCAAAACATCCTCACAGACGTGGATCTTCCTCATTCCCACAAAGAAGATTCAGAACATGGGATTAGAGTATGTGAGCTCAGGCTCAGGACTGCCTTCTGAACTACTGAGCTGCTCTAAAGTAGTCCCATAACATTTCCAAATGTTCCACACACGCAGGCAGTTCCACGAGGACATGTTGAATTCATGGTATTGAATGGAAACTACAAGTGAGCTACTGGGGCATGGAAACCTGCTACAGTGACTCAGAGCACTAACCTGCTAACAGGAATGGATAAGATAACTTTGAGAAGCAGAACAATTTGGTTTCCAGTAATATTCATGATTTTTTTTTCAAATGGCATTTAGAATAGGAAGTATCATCAGTTAAAAAAATTGCATGGATAACTACAGCTTTTTTTTTTTTTTTTTTAATGAAAAAAAGATGTTCTGCACTTTCAAAATGTCAAAACCAAGCCACTATAAAAATAAAGCAAGTAATAATGACAACAAGCTTTCTTCATTATGCTGAAAATTAGTCTACAAATACTTAAAACATCTGCTTCACTCTAATCTATTTATTTTCCAAATTGATTCAAAAATCAAAAAAAAAATCTTAAGAGTTTTATGAAATAGAAACCAGCAAAAAAGGTGCTTTATAGGACTAAAAGTATAACGGTAAGCGTTTAACTTATACATRCTATACACTTTAAAATATGCATTTTCAAACATATCTTGGAACACTTTACATTGTTGATACTATTCAAAAATGAATATAAATGAAAATGTCACAATAAATAAAGAATTTTTTTTGCCAGTTACTATTAATATTTAAAGGCAGCGTGTGGGGTTTTATTAACTTGAAAAAGGAATCTTTTTTAAAACTTCATTTACATAAATTAAATATTCCCTTGCTATTATAGATACTTTTCCTTTTTCTGCTTCAGTTGTCTGATCATTAAAAAAAAAAAGAGGGGGGGTGCTAGAGGGCAGAGAGGCTTCATGCAGACGAATTCTAATAGACCTTCCAGATATATAGCATCCTGTTAAAAATTCATGCAGGCCAAAATACTAGAAGGTCAGAAAATGTCTTTGAAATTCTGCCAGAGCTCTTTTTGATAATTCATTCAGGTTTTAAAAGGGAAAAATTCCTCATTAAAAAAGACCTAATGCTTATTAATTTATACTCCTAAGGCAGAGGCTGAATATTAAGCGGTGGACTCTGTTAATCCATTTATTAAATATCAAAGACCATATGTTTTCACCTTATGTCCTTGCTTATTGATTAATTGTCTTAGACCTTTACAGATAGAGGCAGAAAAAAAAAAAAGTTACTTCTAAAGACAGTCCTAGACACCTTCTTCACCTGGTGGAAGCTGTATCACTTCTTCCTTTTTCCATGTAATACACACCTTAAAGAGCTCAGTCTTCCCCGCCCTCAGGAAGGAGGATCCAGTGGATCTGGCTAAATGAAAATTCCCTGGGCTGAAAGTTATCATCTGGGTGACAAAGAATAACTGAACTGGTTCCACTGCTTTGCTCAGTCTTACCACTTTTCAAGCTCTGCATTCGTGCCCAAAGCTCCAAGCACAACTCAAATGCAGCCCWGTTTCTGGTCCACAAATTGAGCTATAAACCATACGAGTCACTGGTTTTCACCGCTACCAAGCAACCTTCATTTTACCCCGAATTCATGTGCTACCAAAGCAGGAGCCTTTCTATAGAAAACAGCAGGAGCACAGGAGTTTTCAGCAAATCTATGTKTTTTACAAGTGTTTTGTAATGATCAGGTTGGTCTCTTATATGTCTTCCACTTCATTATATCATTGCCCAGAGAGAGAAATAAAAGGCAGAATCATGTCTTGTRTTCACTTTTCAGTGGCATAAGAGATGATTCAAGATGCTACTGCTTCAAGATGATGCAAGCCCAAACTTTGAACCTCTTCTTAAAACCTAGGAAAYATCATAGGCAAGTGACTATTTTGACTTCTTAGCTTCCACATTCATAACTTCTCTAAAAAGCTAAAAAATGAAAAAAAAAAWTTTTTTTTTCTGGGATGAAACAATGGGCTAACATGGGATGATCTCAACTAAACAACAGATTAGATCAAGAAAAACTACTGACAGAGAATTATTAGGTGACAGAATAGCCTTCTAAAGAACAGAAGCCCTCCTCCGGTAAAAATGAAAAAAAATTTTTGGTCCCAGAGCCAAACCACCAGGTGCAGCCATAATTAGTCCCTTCAAGATGATCAAGTAATACTTTGACACAAATAACCTTCTGCCAGTAAAACCACAAGAGGAGCAAGCAGCAGCACAAGCTTCCTTGGCTCATCTTTCTTCTCCGAGGGCAGAGGAGGAAGCTCCTCAACCTGCACGTACTGTCCCTCTGCACGGGTGACCAAGCCAGTGTGCACCTGGCCAGAACTTCTGACTAAGCAGGAAAGTCATTATTCTCGTTGCCTTTGTAACAGGTGCTGCACATAGACAAGTGCTAATTTTCAATTAGCTGCTCACACAGCTTAGAGGGCTACAGAGAGAGGATTTTTTTTCCACCATTTTTTGGAAAGTGCTTGCGTACTCAGCAGACAACTTTTGAGAGTACTTCCCAACAGCAGCACCATCAAAAATAAAAACCAAAACACTGATCCCCACAAACGCCATGAAAAATTCAGTGTGTTTTAGCTTAGAGGATGGAAGAAACTGCATCAGGAAATACCTAGTAAGTATTCCAAAAGTACAGTAGAGATGCACCAAAAAAGGTAGAACATTCCTCAAGAGAAGTTAACTCTCCCTAACTAAAAATTAAAGACAGTCTCTACCTCAATAATTCATTTTTCTTTTTACAGAATGGTCTCCACTCTTACCAAGTTGAGTGCTACTTTATAAGCTGATGGCACAATATGATAAAGCCTCCTCCTGCTCTCAGCGTTCGTTATCTTCAGTACAACAGTCGATGAGAATTACCTGCTCACCAAAGCACAAATGAACTATGGAWTTTATTACAGGTTTTCTCAACTTCCCAAGCACAGCTTTCATTTCTGTCCAAGCCAATACCAGTCCTAAAACCATAGGCCAACTGGTTTTCTTGTGAATTAAAAACAATTTACTAAAAAAGTATCATACAGGATCTATTTTGGTGTCTGTCTCCATGGTTTAGATAACAATTCCTGACGGTAATAAGCTGAGTCCTAAATGCACACATGCCATGGTCATGCTGTGTAAGTTTAAAAATGCTGCTTGCTTGCCTGCCTGTTTTGCTGGCAGCTTTACCCACCAGGARCACAAATGATTTAAAACCCAGATGCTGAGCAATTTGAGATGCAGAAGCACCCTACAGTGAAGCAATTATTGCCTTGGAGGGTCTTATTATCCTCATCATGCCATGAATTCTGCACAAAGTAAACATGCCTCCGTTGTTGTGTATTTCTCAAACTGCAGCACTGTAATAAGAAGTTTTGAAAGAAGTTTCTCATCCCTAAACCTAAATCTTTTCCTTCTTCCATCCTTGCTTAGAGAGGCAACAGACTCCTACAGTCTTCCTGCCAGATTGGATATTTTGTTTTTATTTAATGGAAAATCACATGACATTTTTATCTTGCATACCATTGCATAGCATCATTACCTTGCCATGGAACTAGAGGTGCTAGATTTGCCACTGTTACTTGAAATGCAGTGAGGTTGTGGCTTGTTGTCTTGCTTGGCACTACACCCATGACTGCAGACCTGGGCCAGGTCCTTGATGGCTTCTAATCACTTGAGGGTCACCTGCGCTTAACTCAGGCACAGTTTTCAGGTATTTGCAGCATAGCAAAGAATCAGCAGAACATGGCATGTATCAGGCAGAAATGAATGGATTACCTTTAAGAAAACTGCAACGCCTCGTATTATTTCTTGAATGCAATTAATAATCTTTAGTGAGTCATCAAGGCACTTCCAATAGTAAAGATTAAATAACGGGGTTGTTTAATTTTTAAATTAAGTTCTTCTGTGCAATGTAACCCTATACTTTTGGACTACATGACATTTTAGTAGCCAATACAAAAAAAAAAAAAAAACACTAAAGAAAAGAGTTCTGTATAAGAAAGATGATTTAGGAACAATTTCCACTGGAAGCTAAGCTTTTAAGACTTCAAAAAAGGAAAGAAAGAAAAGAATACAGAAAACAAGATGAGTTTGTTTCATGTGGGTGGATAATATGGTAAGTAATTATGACATTATTAAACCTGTAGTTTAGAAGATTAAACTGAAGTATGGTAGGATTTTCCTTTTTTTTTTTTTTTTTTTTTGACCAAACGCCACAGAACTTTCTCCTTAATGAACCTCCCAGTGTGAACCAGTAATAGTCACTATAAAGGAAGAACTTCTGTACCTTAGAAAATTTAGAATGAATTTTGATTCTGTAATTTAAACTCAGATACAACATTTCATCATCAAAGACAATAAATCCAAGATACTTCAACAGGCAAGTTCAAGCTTCAAATATTGCCAGTACCATATTAGCTCAATGCCAATTGTAAGCAAGTACAACTTGCTTAGAATCAGCAAGCTGACTAAAAAGAAAGGGCACAGAACATTTTATTTTGCAAGTGAAGCAAGTAATTTAATCTCTTCTTGGTGCACATTCATCACCACCAGAGAAGGGGGATAACTGGTAGGAGCGCTACACAGAAAGTGTCACCTCTGCTGCTGACTTGCAGCACATTCTGCTTTATCAAGACTTTGCTCTTCACAGATAGCTAATAAGGACCAGCTCAGTCCTGTGATCGGAGCTGATGTTTTTGCTGATGTCAGCAGCACCAATGAGAAGACAAATGTTAGTGCAGTCTCCGTGCTGTCTTCTTTGCAACAGTCACAAGAGCATAACATCCTACTCTCCAAGCTGCCCTGTTACATRTACACAGGGGCATAACGTGACAGAGTGACACAACGGACATGCAGAACAAGAACAAAACAAGAACAATGCAAATTATTCATTAACAAGGTAACACTAAAAAAAAAAAAAAAAGAAGAAAGAAAAAAGAGAGAAAAAGAAAGAAAAAGAAAAAAAAATGTTACACTGCAATCTACTACATGTCCTCTCTCATGCTGGGATTCTCATCTTCTCAGTCATACACCTGTCTCCAACCTTGGGAATAGAAAAAAAAAAACAAAACAAACAAAACAAACAAGCAAAAAAACCCCCCCCACACCCAACCAAAACAAACAAACCAAAACCTTCAGAGCTACTGCTGAGGAAATGAATGTACAAGAATTCCCATACTCCCAAATTTATTGAGCATCGTAAAAAGGAGGGTTGAAGCGTGTAGTTATCTAATAAATTCTTACCACTCACATCGCCTATG
The DNA here is from genome assembly GCF_003342845.1 of Nothoprocta perdicaria. Taxonomy (NCBI): domain Eukaryota; kingdom Metazoa; phylum Chordata; class Aves; order Tinamiformes; family Tinamidae; genus Nothoprocta; species Nothoprocta perdicaria. The sequence continues at coordinate 5,788,770 of NW_020455643.1, read as the reverse complement.
AAATCAAACAGCAGCCAGGGTGACTCACCTTGCCCCCTGCATCACTCTTCATGCCTGTGAGTGTGTCTTTAGGGGAAGAAACCCTACCATCCTCAAGGAAGAAAGACACAGGCTTTGTTTCTTTATGCTCGCACAATCCGTGTATCTCCTGCCAGAGCATGGGTGCATAGGGTAAATTTTTTCYGGATAGTTGTTCCATTCCTTTTGCATAGGCACTCTGTTCATGGTCACTTGCAGAATTGCTCAGCATGTGTAAATGCTTTTTTGATTAATTTTTTCACCCCTAACTTTCCACTGCTTGCATCCGTGATTAATTTGGTCCAAAGTATCTTGTTGTTATTGCAGTTGATTTATTGTCAACGCAGGCTTATTGGTATAGCAATTGATTTGTCTTAGCTCTACTCCGTCTCTCATGCCCTAATTTTCAATTAATCCTTATTCACTAGTGCTTTCTTTACATTAAAAATCTACAGTCTTTTTGCTGGTGACTTTTACTAGCCTGTAATAAAGAAGGAAGGCTCTACTTCATGCATATCAGACAGGACCAATTTCATATTTCTACCAGCATGCGACACTGCCTTTGTGCTTCAGACAGATGTCATATGAGACATCTAGGAGGCAGGAATGAAAGAGAAAAGTTAAACTGAGGGAGCACCTATATATTTAATACCTACACATTATAAAGGAGGAGTGGACCCCTGCACCTATCTACCACTCTTTTCCAAAGAAGCTTTGCTCCGGATCCACAGCTGTCTTCCCACTTCTACTCCTGTTCAATAGCAATCCTACACTATGTGCATCACACTTGTCTGCATGCAATGTGAGCAATGAAAGATAATGAAACCTACATGATAGAGATCAAAAATAGTGGAAGATAATCTGGCATGGTGGGAAGAAAACATCTGTTTAGAAAAATAGGAATTAGAAGAGAAAGAATGGCCAAAATGGCTCAGATTGGTAGGCAACTCAGATATATTAGCTAAAACTGCAGTAATTACCTGTCACTACTCACTGCAGCAAACACAAAGTAATAGGACACATTTTTATTTCCTCACATTGACCTGTAGATAGTTAAATCACACAACTCTTTTCTGCAGGCTAAGAATTCTTCTAACAGACATTTTTTAGCATGGTGGTGATAGTGCACAATAACTTTTTGAACAATGATAACCTTATATTGAGTATTGCATGTTAAATCTGCTTGGCACGAAAAGCTAAAGCCTCATTCTGTGCAGAAAATATTCATTGCTGGGTGCCAAGAGAGGCCTAAGAGGTCACTAGTTGCAAAAGAGACCTCCTGAGCCAGGAAGGTGTCGTGTTYCCAACACGGTAACCAGAAGGGACAGTTCAGTGACAGATGCCTCGGCTGAGCATCACAACGAGCTGCTGTTCTCTCAAAAGACCAGCCAAAGACTGTTGGGCATCCCTTGTGAGCAGCAGCTACATGATTCAAAAGAAATTTAAGGTGTTAATCAGAAAATGGAACAATAAATTAAAGTGTAGCAGCTCCTTCCAGTCCTGCTGCCACTGCAACCTATGAGAGTTTTGCCACTGATCAGGCAATTACAATGCTCATGGTTTATAAAGCCCTCTACCTTGACTAACAAAGCTCCTCAGGGTGAAGCACTTCACAGATTTCTCTACAGTTCTGAGCTACAAAATAATTTCTTTTATTAGTTATGGGACACCTTTGATTAAAAAAACAAAAACAAACAAAAAATAAGCCACACACAGTAAAATCAAAGAGTAGGAAACAAATATTTCAGGAGCTCTAAATCTTTTTGTACTGACACATAAAACTTCTTCACAGTAATAACAAGGAAAAAAATGGAACATACCTATATTAAATTACAGTAATTATAACTAATTTACCCCCAAGTCTGAAGTAGGCAAGCAGAAAATGGAAAAGTCTTTTTACATTTTTTGTTTTCATTATTATTTTGCAAAAGGCCCTCTTCAGAACAGCATTTAAGTATAAAAGATTCTTAAGGCTAAGAATAACTTTCTTTGATTTGAATGGAAGCTAAATAGATTCATAAAGTTCACTGTCATCTTAAGCACTTTCTTACATTTTTGTGAAGCACTGTCTTTGTTCAGTGGTTTTCTTTTATCAAGGTGTACACACTATGGAACGGGGAACATAATAAAGTTTAAAAATCAGGGTACCACTGGACTCACCTGTGTGAGGAAAATAAAGAAAACATTACTGAATTTAGGGGACAAATGGTGCTAATGGCAGCACAAAGATGTTCCCGTGTTTTGTTATAGGTGTGCCCAAAAGCACATTTGAAAACAAGAAGAAAAAGGCAGTGTTTGGGACAATAAATACATGGAATTATGTAAATGTTTTTCTTTTCATTTTATTTCCAGGTAGTCAAAATGTACCTTTTATCCACCCTCAGACCATGCAGCAGGAGCTGATTGTGCAGGCTTTCTTGAGCTTCATCTTTTTCCAAAGAAGAAGAGAACAAAGATTGGGTGGAACTAGAGTGAAATTTCTGGTGAAAGTCTGGAGGGGAGAGGAAATTAAAAAAAAAAAAAAAATTAAAAAAAAAAGGCAGATAATTCCCTCAAAATATACCAGGATTTTTTCATTGTGAGTTCTGTAGAACAGAAAAAGAGATATCTTGGACCCAYAGTCACTACTGCTCTTCCTTATACAGACCTGAATATATACATGATTTGATAACATACACTTACCAGGGGCATATGCTTAGAATAGAAAAGATCAGAAAACAACAACTCCCCATCTCTCTCCAAGATAAAATGAGACTATGCTGGGAGGCTAAACTTAGGACTGAATTACGAAGGGTTTCCAGAGAAGGCAGCAGTGCAATTTCCAGGCTCAATGCCACACAGTGTCTGGATACATCCAAATCATCCATTAGTAATAAGATAAATGTCAGAGTAACCTGTGCAAAATTAYGGCTATAGCAGAAAGGTATGAAGTGCGGCTAAATGTTCATAAATCAGACGTAGAAGTGAAAATAAAAAATGTAAATTTTAAACTGGCACATTCTGGATTTACAAAAGCTCTCAAAGCTTGTCCATCTGTTTTCACTGGGCTAGTTTTACTTTATTCCTTTAGAGAAAGGAAGAAATGATGCAAGTACATTTCCCATTATGTTTTGCTTAAATTAATATAGCAACCTCTGTATCTACATGTTTATATTTGTAATTCATTTAAAAAAATCTTGAATTTCTCATTGCTGAATGTGAATGTTTATGAATGTGAAAGTAAATAATAATATCCCCCAGAGTGTTTCAGACCTGATGTAATGATTCCGGCAGAGCCATTAAGTTTCATCATTTCCATAAATCCAGGGTGCCTGCAGTAGGCTCTTTATGAAAGGGCATTTAATTTCGTGATAGGCTATAATGGCTCCTTTGCATCAATAATAAAGTCAATAATCCGCATTTTTTAAACCTCTCTAAATATGCTTTGACACAATAGGTTGTTGCAGTCCTAAGTCTTTCAGGCCCACTGGGCCACTAAAATAAAAGGTTTGAAGCTATTAAATATATATTTAACATGATAGAATGTTATGAGTCTATTGGAGGTCAATGCTATAAAATTATGCCTYTAAAAATCCTCCTCAGAAAGTAATTTATGACTTAGAATATGTTTATTAAAAGCTCCTGACTACAGATTTATGTGATTTTATGTGAAGACTGCAATTGAATATGCGTGGGGACCAGTCCTGCAAACACTTTTCATGAAGTTCAGAGCTTATTACCCTATGCAATCCCTCCTGGAGTCGACTGAAATACTCCCAAGAGCAAAGTTACTCAAACTCATAAGCATTTGTAGCTTCCTGCCCTTAAACWTGTTTCCGAAGCTCTGCCTTGGATTCAATGTATGATCTATCAAGCCATTTGATTAGCTCTGCTTATCTGAGAGAATAATTTCATGGGTAAATAGTAAGAGGAACTGCCTATCTGGTGGGCACTTAGATGCATAGCACTATTGATACTAATAATGACTATTTCTGCTGAAAAGCCCTGCTTTTATTCATCAGCTATTTCAGTGATGGTGACCAAATTTAAAATAATATTAATAAGATATTGTAGTCCTTTTGGGACATACCTCAGAAATATTAAACATTCCTCCCACTTTATACCCTTCAAACATCCTTATACCTTCAAACACCAAGCAGAAATCAGTCAAGTCAGTCAAGACTGTATATAGAATACTTAAAGTGAAATGCACACTTATAAAAAAAATACTGACTTTCTGATAAAAATGCTCGTAAAAATTATGCCCCCAGAATCTTGGTTTTCTTACTTATTGATATACCCCAGGAAAATATTTGCAAAAAGTCCCTTCTTCAGCAGTTGATTGCCACTGTTATTTAGGAAAGAGCAAGAGCTAATAGCGAAGTGCATAACACTGTTTTCATTTCTATGCTGCTCTAAGCTGTGGGAGGAATAATATCTATGGTAATTTTACATGTAGCTTTCAGTGTATACCAAGAATCTATATGTTTTCCCACCGTGGCAGGAGAAAGCGCCTAGCTCAGAGTCAGCTAATGAAGATCTTATCAGCAGCTCCTTGTTACCAAGAGCTGTTTGCCACCCAGGCAAACATGACTAAGTTCCACTTAGTCATGCATAAAGCACACTACTGTACAAAAACTAGGAAGAGTGGGCAACTGTCCTCACGGGGGAATGCTAATCCCCCCTCAGATCACTGGGGAATGCTAATCCCCCCTCAATTTGTGGCTCGGCGAGACTCGTCAAGGGTAAAATAGGGGAGAGAGGAGTGAGTAAAAAAGAAATCTGAGTAGATGTCCCCATGGAAACAGTTGAGGACTTGCATATGATTCTAAATTTCACGTATTTTCTGGTCAAGATATTCGGTGGTACAAGTTTTTGCTAAAGCACCAAGGTCCATCTGCATGGCTATGCCCCTCGAGAGCAGGGCAATAAAAAGACAGAAGGGTTTTGGTGCTCACCTGCAATATCAATACAGCAACACATGGCTTTCTTCTATTTCTATAGGCTACTGTCCAATCCTAATCCTGTGAGAGGAGCAGAGCTGCTAATCCACCGAGAGATGCGCTGGGTCCCTCAAAGCAGAGCACATACTAATGTCTGTAGGGGATGCCCGGGGCTCATTACAGCACTGACAGGTACAGCACAGGCCAGAGTTGCTGCCTTTTAGTAGCATTATTCAGAAAGGTGACAAGCTCTACTGGTTAAAAGAAGTAGGCAAATTTCACTCTTCTTGGATTCCTTACTATATCTTTTGGTTTTCTATGTGTTGTGTAGGGTTTGTGCTGTGCCAGCCACAGCACCACAGGAATACAAGTATCACACCCAGCCAGGTGGAGTTGAGCCAAGTCTTGATCAAAACACACACAAAAAAAAACACCCAAGGTTTTGAAAGAATGGCTTCCAACTAACATTTTGAACTCTTGTCGGGAAGAGCATCTTGCTTTCTAACTGATAATGAAGCTTCCCAATTAGTAACTTGTTAATAACAAATCTGAGATTTTGTAAGGCACATGCTACAGATTATAAGAGTAGACAAATGTGTCTTTTTAAGTTTCCTTTTAACCGAGGCAAAAATCTGCAGGTGACGTACACTTGCACAGCTGAATGTCTCAAGCACTCTCTAGACTGCACAGATCTCTACTGATGTCCCTATATATAGTTATATATTATCCCTGCAAGAAGTGTTGTCACATAGGCTGCCCAACATAGAACCTCTATACCTCCTGGTCTTCCACTGAGCCTCTTCTACAATGAATTTTATGGTAGACCTCTCTAATCCATGCCTCCCCACCACAATCTCCACTTGTATATTGTATTCATAGCTTGCCTTTCACCTCAAAGCTGCTGGCAAAGCCCTGGATAGATTCATTGGAAAAAGTAACATGTTACCTTAAGCTAGGAAAGGATTTTCCAAGAGTTGTGCTAACAGCTGATAAAGGATTTGGGAGACTGTGAATCCTGCATTATTTATGTAATGCACTGTACATGAGAAGATGGTTTAACATACCGCTTGACACGGGCATATACCATAATCTATGCCTTTAGGTAAAGAAGGAGCTAAACAGAAGCATTCAGCTACTAAATTGCTCCCATTGCAAGACAACGGCTGTTAGGACTGGTAGTGCAAACCCTCAAGAGCAACTAAACAAAAGCCATAAATTATTTTTAAGCTAGAGGCGAAGGGCAAATAAAACACATGCCTTGTTTATCTGAATCTTGTAATCCCTAGAGGCCTACAGCCCATGTGTGAATTAATGGCAGCTAGTTATCAGTGTAGGACCAGCTAGAAGACATAGGCATGGTAAAAGCAGATGTTACTGAGCTCCTGCCTGTCTGCTGGGCCCAGAGGCACCTGCACGGTTCCCAGGACCTGGTGAAGCTGCAGGGTTTGAGCCGGCCTCAGCACAGCGGTGGCTCCCGTCTTGGCTGCAATGCCAGCAGCCGGATGCAGCTTCCCAGTCCCTGCAAAATTCTCTTTTAAAAAAAGACCAAATAGTTAAAATAGTGTTTGCGGGCACATGTAGGACTTGAGTCTTAGGAAGTGCCTCACAGGAAAGCCCAGTTAGGATTTTAGAGGGAACGCTGACGTGCATTGGTGCAGCCAGGAACAAGGCTATTTGCTGACAGCTGCTGAATTTTATCTGGGTAAAGGGAAAGAGAAACAACGGGGAGAAGAAAGGAGAACTCATTTATAGATACAAGTGTTTTCGGAGGCATCCCCTAAAACCACTCAGAAGCACAGCATACAAAAGTAACAATTTCTGATCAGCTGATCATCCTTGACCTTAATTCCAGAAATGTTTTACTGGAAATTTTAGGCGTAATTTAAAGTACTAACCAAAGACGTGGGGTTCCCCACTCTAACCCCCCCGAAGAGATTAAACTTGCAGGGAATTCAAAAACAGAATAGGCAACAGCTTCTTCAGTAAGATCCTGTTAAAATTCAAAGAAATTAACCTCATCAAATGGAAACCATCTTCAGAAAAATCAGAGGGATTTATGTCTGCACTGGTGRCAAGGAACCAAAAGTAGCACTAAACAACAGAAGAGAAAAAACAGCAGCAAAAACAAAAACAAAGCACTACAGGGGCTCTTGAGATTTCAGAGCTTTCATATATTTTTGGTGACAGAAATTCTTTACCTGTGAAAATGGGCCACAGCTAATAGCATATTACAATACCGATTGCTCGGCACCATCTACACGCTCCCTGGGTGTAGCTTTTTCCTTTAATATCTTCCTAGAGACCCATATTAATTTCATATAATATATACATTAAGCCAAAAAATACCCTAACATATCCTACATTTTGCTGTTGTTTTTTATGTCAGATTTTTGGATCATAGCTTTTCTTTTTCTTTTTTTTTTTTTAAAGCACCTAGAACTTTACTGAAAGCCAAGACAGAAAAAAAAAAAAAAATTATGGGTTTTGATTCTCCTTTCTATTTATTTTGATAAAACAAAAGGAAACTTTAGCCAAATTAATCCTTATTTAAGCAGCATAAAAAGCATATTACGTGACTGCAATAATCAAAAGCATCTCTATTGATAGGTATTGTATAAAAGAACTCAAAAATCCAGGGCAATTAAACCTTATAAAACCAAAGACAGGAAATGCTGTGCTTGGGAAAATGTTAAATGTTGCCTTGTTTCAGAGCTAGGCTCTTGGATTTCAGTGAGGCTGTGGTAGCACAGTAGCCACGGAGCCAGACTTGCTCTGCCTATAACTACTCCCTCGGATGAAAAGAAATTGTGTTGTCACAATCTGCTCTGATTTAAATTACAATTTACATGAATTTATTATTCAGCAAGTTGGCACAAAAAGGATTAGTTTCATGAGAAGCAGAACTAGATTGGAAAATATTTGCAGCAAATCAGAGTTTTATGAAGAAATACCATTTATTAAACTCAAAATGCTTTACCCAAAGTTTCCCTCTTGTTCTCTGAGACTCACACATGTCTCTGAATTCTTGACAAGCTGTTGCAGAGCCAGTACTTCCCCCTGYCCCGCTCTAGGGAATGAGCTGATCATGCACTCACACGTTTGCTGCAATAGAGCTGACAGATTCAGGTTATCTCAGCTGCATGCCAAACTTCATGTCAGGGACCCGTAAAGCAAACCCAGGACCTCTACCCTCTTGGCCTTAGAGCAGGGCAAGTCCATAGCTAGGTAAACACATACATATAAATTATTTAAAATATTTTATAACCACTTCGAGTTTTTAAATAATGTTTGAGAATGTTTTGCAGCAGGCAACCCRTGGATAATTCGAGCCAGGTCTTTGGCTGTTCTAAATATAATAGTGACATAGTTCCCATGATCTTGGCCACTCCATTAAAAGTGGGCTGCATTGTGGCTACTGCCTTCATTTAGCACAGCTGGAATATCGAGCACCTTTGTTTTGTTAACTGCCCATCTCCCTGCAAAGCTTAGGGTTTTACACATTTTTTCCTCTTTCTTTGTTTCTACTCTTTGATATTTTCTTCTGGTCCAACTCCATCTGCCTTCCTGCTGGAAACCCTCTGAGATTACAATAACTGAAGATATTATTTCTTGTATGTGAGTACATTTTAGTTGATGATTTAAAAAAAAAAAAAAAAAAAGACTAACTACACTTCCCCCTCCCCAAGGTAAATCCTAATATAAGCTTTAAAAATACTTTTTCTACCACAGGCTGGAAATTGGATCATCCTTCTTTTAAAATATAAAATGTTCTAGCATAAAAGAAAACAAGAGAGAATATCTTTACTTTTAGAAAGTATTTAGTTTCAGAGAATATCTGCTCAGATGAAAAGCTACAGCACTGAAATCACACATACAATAGTCCAAGTGTGGTATTCAGATTACAATACTAACAGTGGTACATCAATTCTCATTTCATGCACAACTGCCTTCCTGTGCTCTTACTGCATCAGCGTGGTAGCATGGGACCCTCCAGGTTTTATAAGAAATATCTGATCTGTTAAGAAAGAGTTGTTTTTGCTTAGTCTTCTACAATCAGGACAGACTCACTTTATTCCTAAAAAAGGTAGTTGAAATAGATCTTTTCATTCTCCCTGACCAAATATTGCAGGCGTATTTCCAAGGAGTATCACACTCAGTGAAATCCTCCTCCTTCATCAACAGATTCTGGTAGGTGTCACAGATTTGGCCCCGCACACAAAATCGCTGATTTTCCATGTGAGCTGGCACACCAGATGGCCCCATATTTATCCTCTGCTTTCGATCTGCCCTTGCCTGAAGCCATCTCCAGTGCTCACCCCTTTTGTGCTCATCTCTCTGTTAATAAATAAGCAACTGACTCCGAAGAAAGCAAATTTCCAGTCCAATTCCTACAAATGCATGCCAAGTCATACACACGGTGATGCAGGAGTTCTACATGGACATACCAGTACATGAACAGTGCTGTGAATACCGAATACATGAATACCRAAATCTGGAAACGTGCACATCTGTAAATACACCATGTAGGGAAAAGYATTTCTGTGTTYTGCAGGTTTCTTGCCAGCATAGCTCTTAATGTGAGCTTGTATGTGCACAGTCAGAACATGTTAAATTCTGCTGTTGCTAAGAACTAACCAGCAGAAGCAGCAAAAATTAATATCAAATTCTCAGAGAACCCCATCTGAGAGGAAGAGGAAAAAAATAACATTCATTAAGGCAGAATACATATCTATCTCTTCATGAGTATTCTGTAAAATATAGGATTTGGGAGTATTTTGTTTGGTTCTATTTTTAATATGACAAGCTTAAATACAGAAGTGAGGAAGGTGGTGTTGAGATACTGAGACTGACTGAATCAAGGACAGTGTTGAGGATACCACGAGTCTAGTGCAGCAGAGCTCAGGAGAGCTGGGTTCATCTGTTAATTGATCTGAAGATTATCCTGGATTATCCTTTATCAGTCTGTAAAAACATAATCACACTGCTACTCTCTGCAAAGACCTTCCATAGCTAAGGATAAAAATCACTGCCCAGTCTGTGCCACCTACATCATACATCAAAGTAATTCATTTCTTATTTATATACATGTGTGTCATATATAATATAAAGATAACAGGTGATCCTGTAACAGAAATTTATTCCTTAATTATTTTACAGGTCTTGTCAGGGATTTTTAGGAGAGCATGCTGGGCATGATTGCCTTTTCGTTTGCTTGTTTACTTTTTAAATCTATCATCAATCTATCTTTTAAAATCTAACAACCATCAGGTTCTAATCCAGTTTCCTACCTCTCTCCCATGCTTTACACAACAAGCTGTTTCCTCCATGGTCTGTTCTGGTTTGATGTGATCAGGTCAAGTTCTTTTACTTAAAAATGACCTTAGAGACACCACCACAGAATCTGAAAAATTTGCTGAAACATCCTATCAGCTGCTATTATAATTTCTAGATTTGTAAGTATGAATTTTCCTGAGAAAGCTTTATGAATCATTTGAGAAGCTGATTCTGCATCACATAATTAATTTCCAGTCATGCAAAATGCATTTTGAAATCAAGGGAACAGTTCTTATGAGATCAGAACAGAGTTCTTAGAGATCAATAAGAAATGGATATTCAAAAGTTACTGCAAAATACATTAATAATCCAACTTTCATTCCAGCACTGTATGAGCTCCTGTAAAATCCTAAAGTACATTCTGTTAAGTTCTKTCTTGAACCTTACCAGATTATTGAAGTCCTGCTGGTCTAATAGCTTTCTTAAAAATAAGCAAATATCTATCTAGGTTTGAGAATATTTCTAACGTCACTGCAGGTTCTCTCTGATTTCTAGGGCAACAAAAAATATTAYCAAGCCGATCTATACTTCTTCTGTATTTCAAGGCCTGCTTAGATCTAAATCAAGAAATGAAAATAATGATTTAAAAATGCATAGCATGCCTAAGAAGTAGAGTATTATAAAGGAGCTAAAAAGACTGTCGCAATGGACAGACAAGCTGAAAAATTCTTGGAATTTACAATTGGCTCAAGTTCTCAGAGCAAAGAAATAAAAATCATAAAGTATCCATGAAGACACTAGAGTATGGCAAGATATTTGAAAAAAAAATAATAAAGGAGGAGGATAATATAGTCCCAGAATTAAATGACATCCCTGTAGTGTTTGCAAGAGGAAATAGAGTTGGAAAGCAAACAGTAAACATTATACTTAAAATTTTAGAAAGTATTGTGCCTAAAGGCCATCAGGTTAATATTCAGATTTAATATATTAAAAAAAATGTACCTACACCTGTTAAAGTATACATAAGAACCTCTTCACACTAAGTTAAATCTCTTCTACGAACAAGAAAGCCTCCTAGGAAGAGGCCACCCTGGGCTTGCAGCCTGCAGAGATTGGCAGGTAATTTGGAAAGATAATTTCTTTCTCAGGCAGAAGTTAATTAAAGAAGGCTACTGCAAAATATAAAGGTTGCATGGAATTCCAGGGATTTATCTGACAAAGTAAAAGCCATGGGAACAGCTCTATCTGCTTTCAATAGGCAGTCTGATTTCTCCAGGTTTTACTATTACTTAACTTTCTAAGCAAATACCACGTTTTATGGAATAAATATTTATATTCATAGTCCCTGAAATCAAGAAGCTTCCATTGAGAGCTTTGGATTGCCACCCTTAGGAAGACATTACCTGTTTCAAATGACTGCTTATTGTGCAGCTGAACGTAACTGCAGATAAGACATGTTGTGAGGTGATGAAAAGTCTCTGGAGTGGTCCAAAGGTGGGATGTGAAGCTGTTTTCTCCAGGGTTACAACATAGTCTACAAACTAAACAAATTCATTGTGAAAGAAATTACTTTTAGATCTTATAACAAAGATAATCATCAAAAGGTCAATATCTAAAGCAGGTTAGTCTATTGAATATACAGTGGTGGGGAATATCCAGTTCAGCAAGCTTTTTACATAAATAGGGAATTTCTTTGATGTTTTAAACTCCAAATAACAGATTTGTAGCATTGAACATAGTCACTATCCAACCAATAATGGAGTAAAATTTAAGCTGAGTTTCTGCTGAAGATTTTGAAGTTAAAATTTTAAGCCCTTTGTGTGATTTAACAGAAGAGCCTAGATTTAAGATCCGTGGAAGAACTTGCCACATTTTAAAAAGTTGTGATGTGGAGAAGCATTAAAGAGTCAAGAAGCTTCAGAATAAATTGGAGGTTTAAGCAAATAACTTCTTCACTCCCCAAAAGTATATGTTCATCTAGCAATAGACTGCTATCTGTCTAGGATAACATTTCTGCACGCTTAAGAAAATATCCCATATGGGGCGAGTTGCATACGCTGTTCTCAAGCCACAAAGCCAAAGCTACAGAGGTGTAATTCCAGCTCAGAAGCACTAGCATAGAAGCACCTGAAGATTCAGTCTTTGTTCTTCTAATCAAAAACATGATCTGATGCCCATTGAAGCTGACATATTAGTCAGTGTTTTCACATGGCTAAAAGAAAGGCTTTGTACAAAAGACCTGAATTCCCAGTGCTCCAACTGAAATTAATACACTGAACCTAGTCTCTCTATTAATCTGGACTTTGTTCGGCTGTAGTTCAAAGCACCTGTTGTTAAAAAGGTCTTTGATGCCTGCTTTGTGAGTAGCTATTATATGGGGAAACGAAACTGATATTAAAATGAAGGGGGTTGATTTTAGAAGAAAAGCGTATTGTAAAAGGAAAAGAAAAGAAATATATATGGAAAAACGAGTCAATCATTGTCCAAAGCACTGAATAACATGCTTTGATTCTGTAATTTCCATCAGACAAGCATTTAGTCTAATATCACTGGACTGAGCAGTTGTCATAAGACAAGTTAAGGAATTCATGAGAAATCTAGGGAGAACTTTAAAGAAATAAAGAGAGTARAGAGACAAACAGTTCTGAGAAAAAGAAAAGGGAACAAACCTGACAGAACAAGTGGCCTTTCCCTGCTCTGTAGATTTTCCAAGAATAAACCTATTTAAAGAATAAAATTATTGCAAATCTGCCCCTACAGTTACTGTAGTGATAATGAAAGCCATTAAAATGAATATTTGATAAATGAATAAATGAATAAAAATGAAGGGAATAAATGAATGGTAAATGAATACAAATACTAAATGGTGAAAATTAAATGAATAATTCCCTTAAATGAATAAATCTGCTGTGCTTCAGTTGTTAGTGCCCTGCACAGATTAAATTCTTCTTCAATGGCATCTTGAAAAGGATTTACATTGCACCACAAGGCTGTATATATATATATATATATTTATATATGTATTAAGGGTAAGCAACGTAATGAAAAGTAAACATTTGTGTACGTGTGTGTGTCATTGCTGAGTTTCTTCAGAACACATGGAAAACAACAAGAATTTGTCTTCTCGTTGGGTTTGCATGAGCAGCAATGTCTCCAACTCCCTGAGCTGTTTAATTCTCTTCCAGTGACTGTGGGCTTGCAGCACTGTTATTTATTAAGCACTACTATGGTTGGTACTGTAGGACATACAAATATCAGTGTGTTCAGACAGCGTACAGTCTAGAAGCCAAGAAGAAAGGCGAGAGGGATATAGAAAGGTGGAGTCACACATCAGTGGCTCTTAGAAGAAAGAGGAAGGGCAATTGCTGACTGTGCAAGGGGAAGAACATACTGAATTGGGAGCAGTAAACCAGGACTAAGCAGATCGTGGTAGGAGAGAAAGAATAAAGTTATTGAGGGTAAGACAAGCAATTCAAGGAAAGGAAGACACGGGCTGGTGAGAAAAATCTCTTGTCAGAGGCCAACATAGCTAAACTAGAAAAGAAAAGATTTTACGTTGCTATTACTGAGAACGCAACCAGCACAAAAGCCAACCTACCATCTTTAYTCAGCCAAGAATCTCCAGCAAACTCACTGGAAATGCAGACCCCAAGCTTGTACCCATTGCCTTCAGCACCCCATAAGCAGTACTGCTAGCTAATTTGACCTGTGCACCTCCATCCTTATTTACTTATGTAAGTGCTTCTGGTGTAAACTACCCCCAGAATTAAAAGCAGAGATTCTGCTTTGGATTTTGCAGAATTTGCTGAGAGCTTTTTCCTCCCCTCCTCCACCAAATATAGCTCAAACCTCCTGGGAACTTTATAATTTTATCTAATATATGCAGAAAATCAAACCATCCTTATACTGCACAGGAGGGCCCCTTCCCTCCACTCTCTCCCCTATTAAATTCAGGGCACTCTGCAGAAACATAGTGGGGGCACAATTTGGTGGGGGCAAAGTTCCTCATAGTAAATACAAACACAACCTCCATAATATGTTTTAGTATAAGTACCACTGAAGATTCCAAACAGGTGAAATAAGAAATTCAATCAATTCTTCAGGTTTGGAAACCAGATTCAGTGAATTTACAATCCAAAATTCTACCTGTCTTTAAGTCAAACATCTTAAAACAACATTGCATACCTGGATCTGTTCCCCCCAGAAAAGTAGAACATTAGCCCCACTTAGAACTGTGGCTGCATATTTGCCATTTTGCTTAAGCTACTTCAGTTCTCCTCTTATCAACCAGAAGAGAGGTAATAAACCAGTATGATTAGAAACCAACCAAGACTGTCACGTGCTTCTGCTTTAATTGTTGCCTGCTTTGGGATTAGCTCTGCACAGCTGGTATTGTTTGGTTATTAATGACATTGTTTCTTAAAGTGACCTCATTGGGGAACTCGTTCTTTCTTTTTTCCTAGATTTCAGGTTAAAGYTGTAGGCTGAAGTCAATAATGAGAGTTCTAACAAAGCGTCCAGCGTGTTGAACTGGAGCTTCTCATTTTAGGAATGTGGTGCTTTGCTTTGCTCGTTTCCTTATCTGAGCTTCAGGCTTGTAAGCCCGCAAAAGTCTTCTACTTGCCAGCCAGGAACTGCTCCTTGATCTTGTGTAATGCCTGTACCCTAATCCTGAAAATAAATGTTCAAGTACACATGTTATTTGTCATAACAAAGAAAATTTTGAAAAGTCCGCAGAGAAGCAAATGAAGAGTCTTATAATGCACTAATATCCTCTTATAAATGGGAAAGGGGCTGAGACCTTCATCCTGTTGCCCTTGATGTTTACAGTAAAATTACTAGCAGACATCAATTAATCTGGAACAATCAACAGTAACAGGATGCTCACAATCCATTAAACATGACATGTCTCGCTCCGCTACCCCTCTTTCCACTTTCTGACCCTCACAGTAGGACATGCCCTGTAAGTGCTTGGTATCTATCTCCTCCTCCTTTTCCTTCTCCTCTCCATTCCTCTCTCTTTTTCTCCATCTTTCCATTCATCTTTTTTCCATCTTATGCTGGATTTCATACCTGCCAAAGTGTCTGTTTTTCTCATTACAGCAGTTTTATTTGACCTGGTTTTATACTGACTGTTGGGAAGGCATTTTTATAGTTTTAATTATGTCTGAATATTATAAAAATGTTTTAATTATCTTTGCTATCATCCTGTTGTCCTGCCAAGCCCCAAACCTGTGGCAATCCCTCATCCACTTCGACGGTTTAAGTTAAGACAAGATTTATGAGCAAAAAAATGCTGAAATACAAAGCTCCGTATGATATTATTTACTCATTAAATGCCAAAGAGCCACTTTGTGCTTCTCATTCCTTTTTATAGCTATTGACTGAAATGTTGAATCAGTATCAATTACAGGGATTTGAAATGTTGAGGACGGGAGAGAAGTGGAGAATGAGATTTCATGATCACATCAAAGCCATAAATATTGTCATTCTCACGTTGTAACATCCCTTAAGCTCTATTTAATCGTTAATTGATTGCTAAAAAAATCTCCTTCAGATTCATTTTATTTTAAAGAATGTGGCCCTGCTAGTTTGTTGGAAAGGTTTTTTTTTAAACAGCAAAATTAGTTATATATTATGTGGCATGAATTATAAAGCAGTTGTCATGGAGATGTTGCTAATGCAGGAGACTATATACTGTGTACTTTGAGAACTAYGAAGTATATCTGTTTACAAGTGCCTTTTCTGAAAGTCTTATAATTTGATGGTTTGGATATTGCTGAGATAGTTCATTGGCCTATGAGTAGGAATTATATTCTAGCAGTGATCTACCCAGGTAGTTCTCACTTTACACCTGTCCAGATATTATACTGGAAATTTTCAGTACTTTCAAAGAAAGTAATGAGGCAGCAAATTGAAATATACGTATTGCTCTGAAAATCATGACTTTTCAAAGAAACATAGAAATTACACAGGTAGAACCCAAACTGGTAATGCTAAGGGCCTGACATCTAGGACTTCTTTTGTTCCTTTGATATGTCAATATTGATTAATAGACTAAAAATCAGTGTATAAAAGAGATCTTAACAAATCAGTGCTTTCAAACTGGTGCCTCAAAACTTGCTTACTTCTATAAGATTTTGGTAAGTTGGTTACAGAACTGTTCCCTTCTATTTGCACAACTGTTAAATGTAGACATTTTGCTAAGTTATCTTCATAAAAGCTTTGGAGTTCTCAAGATTGAAAACTCTATTTAGATACTAGAAATACCTTATATCTCAAAAGTTTTCTAAAGCTAATAATCCTTAGTTTTCCTAAGAGTTGTATTTTGTTGTATATACAGCAACATAACTTTGAGTTCTGAGTGTTCTGTCCTTTATAGTCAATTGGCAATATTTTGCTTGCATGTCACCAMGCAGAACAAAATGGTACATAACTTGCTTTTTAAGATATGTGAATTTGAAGGAAGTCTTGCAGTGTTATAAAATCTCATAACTGCAAAGTATTATTATTTTTGTGTCATTTGTGGTAGTGTCTATCCAAGATACTATGTTTCCTGACAGAAAAAAAAATAACATACAATCTTACTGAAAAATTGCTAAGTAGGTTTTGCATTAAGCATTGAGTTCACTATTTTATATTTTCAAAAATATGTAGAAAATCATGATGACTTGCAAAACGAAACTTAAAAGACCAGTTCATGAAAAAATTACATGCCCCATTTACTCTGGCCTCCTATGTACTTTCTTTTTTATTAACTCACTTATCCTTTATATGCAGGAGACCATCTCTCTAATATGCAATGCAGAAGGGAATGCCATAGAAAGGGGAAGGAATAAGCCAAAACAGACACTAGCATTTCCAGTGCAGAAATTCGCCCTGCATTAGAAAAGAAATGAGGCAAGGCTCTGTTGTCATTTTATGTTTTGGAGTGTCTTTCAGTCTAAACAAATGACCAAATTACTTAAAAAAATAATTTCAATGGCTTTTTCTAACGTCCAACACATTATGATTTGGCATGCAAAGAAACCTATTTTACTGCAGGAAGGACTCTGTGCTTCCTTGATATTTTATTTTGCGTCACTGCAATTAATCSATACTTTAGAAGAAGTGAAACAATTTCCTTCTGAATTATACTAGAAGTTAACCATGGCCTTATAGCCATAATTACAGTCATTGGTGGGTTTCACTGACCCCAAAAAATCAGTTGGAAGCTCACATGCTTCAAAAYAGAGAAGGTTGCATTTTCTCCCCAAGTGAAGTAGAGTCATCTGTCTGTGTTATCTCACAGATGCTAAATGATGTAAGCTCCAGTTCTGCTCCAAAAAATAGAGATTTTTTGGTATTTTTACCTCCTTTGGAGATTATCCAGACTGTTGAATAAATACGAAAACAGCAAATGCTTCACTCTTGCTATGATTTTGCCTTGGGTTACCTCATGCTAGTTATGCTGGATAAGACCACATTTTGCCTATTGACCATTATTTAGGTTTATTTTTAGTCTTTTTCCATTGCTGTCATGTTGTTTTCTGTACTTTTGCCACTGACTTCTTTGGACTAGGATCTCAACACATTATTGCTACATTTCAGGCACAYGTATGGAGACGGATGAATTTTTATTCATCAGCTGTACTCTAGCCTTGAATGTGTCATTATGTATATCTTATTAGATATATTCTAGCTGTGACATACAACGATATGTGCATAGTAACAAAAACCTTAATAAAAGTTGTATGCAGCCATTTTTCTCTCTTTCTGCTGATTAGTTTGCTACATTTAAACAGGAAAGCTAAGGAGGAAGTTTGAAGATAAAAACATAATTAAACATTAAACAAGATGAGACTAATCCCACATTCTTTTCTCTAGAAAAAAAAAAAAAATGATTAACATGGAAGAGGAGCTGGCAAGGGAGAGAGCACAATATAAATTAATAGAATGATGCTAATTTACCACGAACAATGATGTAGGAAGAGTCAACGAATGCTGTGAGAATCTAGATATTTTGATTTATTTCTAATATATCATACTACCAAATGGTATCTGGATCTTACTGTTCCATGATTGTTCTGTTCTCATGATTTTTCTGTACTATATCCTAGAGCACCCCAAAATAATCCTCATAGCAAATAATTATCTGCATTTCAAAGCAGTCTTGTATGTTTGATTTCACCTATGAGTTGAAATCAGGCAAATCCTAAGAATAGATTGCAGGATGGGATGTTGAGTTAGAGTTTTTAAGCTAATTGTGGGACAGAGATTATTTGCATGATATTTATATATATGGCAAGCCTAAATAAAGCTTAATTATGGACTTATAGTTTTCTGGTTATGGTGGAAGCTGTTGACTCCACATGCCCCAAAACAAGAAGATGGTTTGCCATGCCTCAATTTCTTTCTTGATTTCTACCTTCTCTTCCCTGCTCCTAATAAAAGCCAATATATTATCACACAAATCTGTCATGAAACTTAATAGTGACTTCCTAGTGACTCTAGGGGTGAGACTTGGCTAAGAACAAGCTTTTAGTAAAATAGATTTGGCAGATGTGTTTGCAGATGCTCCTGAAATATGAATCATGACATTTCATGACAACAAACGCAGAGAATCGCAGGATCACAGAACGGCTGAGGTTGCAAGGGACCTCTGGAGATCAACCCTCCTGCTCAGGCAGGGTCACCTACAGCACATAGGCCAGGACCGTGTCCAGATGAACAGCCACATCATCTCTGACAATCTGTTCCAGTGGTCAGTCACCTTCCCAGTGAAAAACTTTTCCCTTGCGGTCAGACAGAGCTTCCTGTGTTTGTGCCTGTTGCCTCTCATTTGCTCATCTCAGGCACCACTGAGAAGAGTCTGGCCCCATCTTCTTTACACCCTTCCTCTATGTATTTATTTAAAAAAGAACATAGGAGAACTCGAATGAAGAGGTCAACTTAGTTTGAGCTCAAAACCAACCACATCAGATGCCATGTAAAATCCACCTAATCTTTGGTTACCTCTGGCTAACCTAGGATAAAATATTGAAGAACTATTAAAGATGCAGACACTCACTTGCTTGATTTAAAAAAAGAAAAAAAAACTGTGAAAAAGAATACARTCATGCCAACAACTCTACCAAATCCAAAGAAAAGCAAATGCTACTAAAGGCCTGAACTCATTGACCGACTGCCTCATTCCTTCTTTGGTCTACTTTTGTATGTTTTTTTTCTTACTATTTTCATTTAAATGAATGTCTTTCTGCAAGGAGGGAAGCTGTGATCATTTTTTCCCCCATGAAAATACATTCTTGTAATAACTTTTGCACATTAAATTTCCAGTTTGCTATTAATGTTGAGTGATRATATGTTCTGCACCAGTTGTGGCTGGGGCCTCTCAGATGATATCTACCAGAGATATACCTTCTCTGATTTACTGTAGATCACAAACCATCAAATCAGTATCAGTGCACATCCTACAGACCCTCAAACAGAGAGGCTAGTAATTTATCAATCCTAAAAGTAGATTTGTGATCAAAGGCTTCACACTGCTGTATTAAACTTTTCAATCTCTTTTGTTTGTTCTTAAGGAATTTGGAAATAGCAGTTAGTCCTTTAACATGCTGGATTTAGTAAGAAATAGCAGTAATTTAGGACAGTACATTTTTACTCAGGTCCATTCTGCTGAGCACWATAGTTATGAACAGTACTTTTCAGACAACAGATAGATTTGAAAGGCAAAATCCAGATACGCTATTTCTTTTGACTGCATGCTCCAATGAAGATTATTTCCAGGAAGACTTTTTCTCTCATTTTTTACTTCAAAATTTTCATTTTCAAAATTTACTTCATTTTCCAGTTCATTTTCTTCACAATTAGAGATAAAAATTAGGGACAATTACTGTAATCAAGAGAAAGTTCACACAGACTTAGAGCAAAGAGAATCTTGATCTGGGGACTGAAACATTTCACATATATGGTTTTAAATAGATTATGTTTTCAGGCCATCGCCCACTTTTTTTGTATTCAAATAGTCAGGAAAAACCCTATTTTTTGCAGATGTAATCAAGCCGCAGTGCAGGATGCTGTTTCTGAGTAAGGATGTTTATTTGTTATTAAGTATAATATACTGAAAATCGTAGYAATACTGATAGCTCAGCACAGCTGCCTTCCATCATGAGTTGTTCAGATGCATTTCTTCTAAAAAGCTCATAGACGAAATGTTTTCAGCTAGCTCAGGTTAATAAAGATAGCTGCCTCCTCATCTCGAGGAATGGAGCCAATAATGAGTAACAGAAATAATACCATAAATCCTTCTTTATAAAGTGGAATTGACTATTATTTGCTAAGAATGCCTTTCAAGGGGCATCTGCATACTCTCACTTGCAGGATGGCAATAAGAAGGTGAAGAAGAAAGGTCATGGATATGCAATAAGGTAAAATACTGCTATGTATTTGACAAGGGGATTGATTTAAAATTAAACTACAAAACAAGCCTGTCTACAAGCTCAGGGGAAATGACTAGTACAGGAACCTACTCATATGAGGGAAGAATCTGAATGCCTAATTTTTTTAACAGCTGCTTAGAAACTTCTAGATACTACCAAAAAGAAACCACACATACCTTTTGTACTACTGCCTCTCTTACACAGTAATTCTTATATTAAATGTAGGGTTAGCTTTTGCTCACTAGATGGCATTATTGCTTATTGCACATTGTTAYCACACTCATGACAAGCCTTCCTATAGGGAAAGCTCTCTACTGCTACCTAAAAAAAAAAAACAAAAAACAGAGGATGGACTTCATCTTCTGACCCACCAGACAGAATTAATCAGAATTAAATATAAAACATTTGACTGAGTCTCTGAACATCCTCATTACTGAACAACCCTATTTTATTTTCATCCTTGTAGAAAACCGTTCGCTTGCAGGGGGTGGGAATGGTCTCCAAAATGGTAGCACTCAASTTTCCAATGCTCTGATATTTCCCCTAGCAGACAGAGGTTCCACATGATTAACACAAACGATTATCAACAACTATTTGCAATGCAGATGTGCTCAACTTGCTTTGGAGACTCTGTGATGAGTATCACTGCAGAACATTTTCCTGGACCCAAGAGTTTATTCTCTACCCAGGACGCTCATAACAGGCAAGAACTGAGGCATTTTATGTTCACACCCAGCAGTGCTTCTTTGCTTCCCAGTGGTATTCATAAAAATCACACAGGCTCAGAGGACGTTTATTCAGCTGTTCTTCAAAGGTCAAGATGCAAGGGGCTCATTATTGCCACTGAACGCTATGACACGTTTCAGAGAATTTCTCAAAATGAGAGCCTGAAAAAAGGACTGAGATTCACTAATATTTATTCAGGACCAGAGTAAGAGACCGGTAATCTTAATGAAGATGGACAAAGAAGGGAGATTTGGGGGCAATAAATGATAAAATAAAGCACTGGGAAAGGGGATATTACACTTTTTTTTTTTTTTTTTTTTTTTTTTTGATGGGGAGCATAAGTTATTTGCAGAGAAGTAGCAGAATGAACAACCCTGCCAGAAGCAGGTAAAGACAGGAAACATAGCTACACATTGCTGGAACTTCTACCTGCAGGTACCTTTCTGACCAGCTACAGTCAGCAGAGCCTGGAGAAACATCTAACAGAAATTAAAGAAAAACTGAAAAATGYTCAGTATGCAAAAAATGAACCACGTTCCTTACAAAACACAAGGACTGAATATTCTTTTATTTGCCTGCTGTAAAACTGAAAAATGCTTACTTAAAAATTCCCAATGATCTGATTCCAGTAGCAGAACAGATTTTAAAGTAAATTAAATAGGAAGTGTTTAACTCTTAAATATCACACACACGATGTATCATTTCTTTAAAGAAGAACACAATTTGTTCCAATGAATTCCACAAAGGACTCATTTATGGACCCGATGAGACAACATTTGCTTTTGGTCAGCAAAAACATTTAACATTATGATAAAAAACATTTAACATTATGATGATAATAAGGCTTAAGCTCTAGTCCCAACAGGAAGGAAATTTGAAGTCATAGCTGAAATTGCAACCGTAATGCAATCAGTTCTCTTCACACACCGCACAGCACTGACTGTACCTACAGCTCCAGATTACTCGCATTGCAGATGCCCCAGTTGTGATCTAACATAACTTATTGAAAATGAGTTATACTCCTAAACTTACTATTACTTGCCTTTCAAAAGCAGCTATATACTTACTGTGACTTCAGTGAAAAGTTTCTCTTAATTTGTTAGCTGAATACTCTGAAGACAAGATAGATTTTTTGAATGATGGAAAAGTTGTTTGAATGATAAGTCTTCTCACCTACTGTGGTGCTCAAATGCCTGAAACCATCACCAATTTGCATGTACTCCTCCCCACTAAGCATGGAGTACCATGCAGGTAACTTCATCTAAACCCACAAATCTGGCTGGTTCCTTACCAATACATTTTTCTTGCTCCAAACCAGTATCTCATCTAGCCAAATAAAAACATCARCTAATAAATGCACTGGGATAAGGAGGACCATTTTACTCTGTGACTGTACATTAAATGAATTCTGTGTCCTCAGATAACCAATAATGCTACGGACTAGCGTGATGCTAATAAAAGTCATCATAATAGAGCATGAATCTTGTATTTTAATATGCTGGAATAGGCTGGTCTCTCTCTAAATAACTTGCTATTCTCTCATTTTCGCTACTGTCACTTTCCCACTCCCTCAGTTCTCCGTTTCCTTCCCCTGCACAGGCCCAGCTCCTATGGACAGCAGTGCAGATTCTGAATTTGGGCTCTGCAATGGAGATCCGCAGTGTGCATTGATGGGCAGAAACTTGCCCTTGGCTTGAGCATGCATGACTCACTACAACTGATATTTCAGATGCCCCAGATTATGACCTACTTTACTGTATATTACTCACAGAGACTGTGTAAGGCATTTCTGAGGCGCAGAGAATATTACAAAAACAGTATTTTCTGTGGCAGCAGGGAATAAATGCTTTCTTAAACAATAGATCAGTTTGGGAATTCTTTATCAATTATTTAAATTCTCTGGAGCCACTATTCAAACCTTATTGAAGAAATGAATTGATTTTCATAGGCTGCAAACCAGATCCTTGGTCTTTGACTGAAACACAAGATGCATGTTTCCATACATAGAGGATCACCAACTTAGGAGAGATCAAATGGCCTCCATAAATAGAAGGCTCTTGGGCAAAAGTACAGGATTTGTGGGTAATTCATTCAGGACTGGCATAAGAAATATTGAGAAGAATAAGAGCTACTGAAACTGAAATAGTTTTCAGACTATTTTGCAGATCTAGGATGGGCTTATACTGAGACAATCTTTCAAACATATCTACAAATGTGTTGCTCGTATGAGCTCATAGAAGTCAGTGGAAACTTTGCCCTGATTTTCATGGGCTTTTCGTGACATCTTCTGTGATTCAGTTTCACGGGAATAAAATGCGAGGAGGAATAACAGTTTGTTTCTGCTATCATTTATGGTGTCTATTGAGACTATAAGAGAAGGATCTGCTTTTATAGGTCTCTGCAGCTCCTGTGCATGGAACAAGGGGCCTGCAGCTTTGTGGGGGAACTGTTACTCTGTTTTAAGAATTTAAATCTACGAGCAACTGGAATTAAGCTAATGAAATACAAGACAAGATCCGTTTTCCTTCTACTATTGGAATTCTCTGACTGAATATACATGTGAGGATTTGTATGTCCATGTAGGTTAACCTTGCCATCTGATAAGCAAGTCTGCAAGGAGCTCTGACTCCGATTTTGCAAAACTTTTGAAACACGAATCAATTACTTCAGTGTGTGGTTAAACTGAAATCAATTTGCAGACATCAGCTCTTGCAGGAATTGCATTGCACCTTTCTCAGATAAACAAACTTATTTCAAAGATGTCTTAGCCACTGCATGAATCTTAAAAGAGACAGAGATTTTGGACATCTTGAAGAAATCATCTCTTTTCTTACYCCTCTTTAACACTGAAGCATACCTATGTTGGCCTGCTTTTTAAGCATATACTGCAATATAATATGAACTTCAGCATGGARAAATTCATAAAACATTAGCACTTTGATCTGTAATGCACTTAGATTAAAAAACAGTTTCTACAGGAATAAAAAAATCCTGTGTTCAGTTGCCTGTTTATTCTGCAAATGAAAGGCTGAGATAAGACACTACAGAAGGAAAACACAAAATAAGAATGTTTGCCATGCAAATGAGGTTCATTAAGAGAGAAGATCCTTATCTGGACCACTCAAAAGATTCAAGGTGGGTGAATATTTTTCCTATGAGAAACATGAGGTTCATTCGCAATCAGCATTATACAACAGCATTAGTAGCTCCTGGATTGTTTGTCAATTTAAGTGAAAGATRGACATTACATTAGAGGATTAAAAGATTTAATCTATGTTGATCCTGTTAAGATATAAAACATGGACTACCTAAGATTTATATTAGGGTTACCTCATCAGCCTAAAATGATAGTTAGACTTCTAAGTATGTATGTTTTCAATTTTTAGTGTTAATTAAATGGTCTTAACCAACTTGCATTTTATATCTATTACTTTAAATTCCAATAGATGATAGGAATACCATATTCTAATTGAGTAAAAAAATCTAATAAGTTATAATAATAAATCATAGAGTSATGATCTCTCTGAATAGAAATTAGGAATTCACAATTATAAATCAGTACCGAATACTTCTATCTATAAAGTATATGTAGCTTTATCCTAGAGATCCTTACTACTTCCTTCAACAAACACAGAAAAGATGGCATCAGCAACTGTATTAACATATCTTTGGTATATTTAGGAGCTTATCTAATATGGCTGTAAAAATGTGTGCTGGGCCAGTACAAGAAGCATAAAAGACTTCATAATGATTTCAGGATGACAGCACACTGGAGTAAATATTGAAGCTGTAAATATTTTTGCAAAATTTTAGGCAGAGTCCTTTCAAGACATCCTTACTGAATGGAAGAGGTTAACCTAGAAAATGCAAAAAGCAAGATAGTCTAAAAAAAAAGATAGTCTAAAGTCCATTAAAGACATTAAACTACTACTACTACCACCTCTATTACTATTACTACCACCACTACTGCTGCTACTGCAGCACAGAGAGTGACTAAAGTTTTAATGCTATTTCAGGACCTATCCATATACATAGGACTTACTCTACTGATAAATGCACACTTGAAAAAGAGAAAAAAGGGTTTGATGCATAAACTCAGGTTTTGAAAAGGCCATGTCATTTTTACCTTGAGCATGCACTGTAAATGGAGCACTTCTGATAAGCCCAGGCTGAAGAGCTGAACCTCAGTCGTTCAGTTCACAAACAAACAAGGCGAATGCACAGAATCACCTCATCAGCACTGCTGTGCCTGAAGGTGCCTGCGTACAATCTTTTCTTGCTCAGAATCACTAAGGAAAATTACTGTATAATGTATTAAATTACTGTATAATGTATTAAAAAAACACATGTGTATTTTAAAATATATATATATACACATACAGCAATAATAAATTCCTATACTATATTTTTGTTTGTTTACTTTGGATAACATGCCCTATGTGCAACAGAACATATATTTTGAAGATTAAAAAATAGAATTAAAAAAATCTTTTTTTCTGGTGAATTTTGCTTTTAATTTAGTATATTTGCATTTAATTTAGCACAATAGATCTCTTACCATAATTGTCAGTATTTTTTTTTACTGTATTAAATACCTTAATATTTACAAATGAGGCAACAAAGAAACTCAATTTGACATTTAATGTTCCACATGGAACTCACAGACACTCTGGCAAGGAATTAATTAAAATTACAATCACATAATAATGACAACACCAATAAATACTCATACACAGGTAACAAATTAACTCATTAATTCAACTAGTGAGCAGTAGTAATTAACTGTATAGAAATAACAAATATTTTACATCAGTGCTTTAAATGTTAGCTCCATTTTCAATATTGACTTTTAATGGAGTGTTAAAATTCAAATTTAAAAATACTTCAAAAAGATTCACATCTTCTAAAGTCTTGTCTTACTCATAAAACCTATAATCACAGAAGAAAAGCACAGGTTGTGTGTGCATAATTTTATATATATGTTTATTTCTATTTTTTWAAAAATATATGTGTATTTATATACATCCAAACACACACATAAATAAAAAAGCAGGCTCACACAAAGGAGCTCAGAGATTCATCTACCATATGCACGTTTGTGTTAGTAAAAGCCATGATACAGACCAAAGTTACCAGTGAAGAATGGTTTTATACTTATTTATTGCAAAGGACTCACTGGATGTATAAAATAGTATCTAAACTGAGTAGAATATCCCTAGCCCCTATAAGAGGACTTAGATTGCCCCAYACTTTTCATTGCAGCGAATATTTATTTAAATAAATTGCCCTACTCTAGGTTAAGAAATATGTTATAAAACAATGTTTTTGAGCAGCTTGCAAATTTAATATTTTGCCTGCTTTCCTCACAAAAGTACATTTTCCTAGCTGTCAGTAAATGCGTGTGCCACTTCTGAGYAGGACTGACAGATTCCTCATTTAAATCACTTCTAGTATTTTTCAGGCTTATCAATCCTTAAGTTATTCATACAATGCTTTCCCCTCAGTAAAATATATTTCAAACAAGTTTTCTGTCTTTCAGCTGAAAAAATATGAACTGATTCATTTTCCTTTCTACTGCAAGTAGAGAAGTCGGTTTGGTGGTGCAGGTTCATTACAAGTATAGTTAAGTATACAAAAAGAAATGATGTGCTATTTTTCCCCAGAGCCTTGTTCTGTCAAAATCTTCTAGTGTGTAGTCACAAAATATATTAAAAGCTTTCAAAGGCAAATAAAAAATTGGGTTCTGCTAAAAAACTGCAATTACTCTGACTGTCCTGGCCTTATCTTAATCTATATAGTAACAATATATCTTTATATAATAACGCTATCTTAATTTTTTAATACTGAGATCACTATTTCATTGATATTAATGGAAAGATTGCACAGTGATACATTTACATATACATCTTCCGTCCAACAATGGCCACATGCTTTAGAGAAAATTGTGAAGATTTCCAAGTTAATAATCACAAGGTAATTGGGCTATAGCAATTTCTTTTCCCTGAACATCTCAGTCAATAGGTTTATTAGCTAAGGCATTAAATGTACTTATTGTAATGTAATAATTTTCCCCTCTCATTTTATTATACAAGCATTCAATAAATGTATGTGCATTATGAGTGCACAATGGAATCTAAGATGGTTACAGGCTTTCTTTACTGCCTGAAAAAAAGTCCTGAAAAAAAAMCAATTGGCCAGAAAAAAAATCTAGAAACTATGTATTTACACATTTCCAGAAAAAATATATATCATAGAAGATGATGAACACTTTACAAGCTATGCAGCAAAATCTCCATTGGTGAATAAGGCTAAAACAACTTGCATAAGATGAGGCATCTGCCTGCATCTTCTCTGTAAGCGTTATCCTTTTCAAGATGATGTAAGGGGAAAATGAAGAACAACAAAGGTCTCTCTTACACAGAAGAGGAAAGGAACCAATGAGCCAGGACAGGCTGACAAGCTTTAGCATAACTTGTTATTGCAGGTGAAAGGAATCACTGAGCTTAACATATAGTTGCTAGTCATCATGGTAGAGAAGACGGCACCATTAAAGTCAAGGTGGCCTTAGTATAATTTTTGCTAATGTTGCACAAATACACTTGGCATTACTTGTTGTGAGACAAGAACTAACCAAATCACTGATTTCACATAACTATAAGGCCTCAGGACATCTATAAACCACAAAGGAAGGGATGAACTATGAAATGGATGATTTAATATAATAAATAAATAGAAGGCAGGAAAATAGAATGCACAGCAGCATGGTTTGGGCAAAGGCAGAATGAGGGGAATAGGAACAATTATTTGAGGGCCAGTTCTGGCAAACCTGCTCCCCAGGCAGGTGTTGTGGATTGTTGAAGGCTGGGCCAACTCAGGGAGGCAGGAACACTGCTCAGAACTATGACACTAGGCTGCTAATATTTTTACGATTGCATTCTGAGAAGTTTGTTATAGTTATCCACTGTTATCTCTGTTACATGATGTTAACAAGACTGTTAACATCACTGCTATGCACTGCCATTCCTGTAATTATCTCAGCACTGTAGCTGTTTACTGCTACCAATTTCTTACAGTTATCCACTTCATAGTTAAATTTTGCTAAAGCATATTCATGTTTTACATTGCCATGCTTAAGTGCTAAAGTTTATATAAGCTATTAACCAATATCAGCTTTTAAAAACAGTCTTACAGAAACAGTTCACATAGTTACAGCCTCTTTCATCACTGCATAATACCATTGCACATCCCTCTCTTTCTCCAATTACAGATGTAATTAGGCATAAGCATTTCCCACTGCACATAGAATTCACCCCAGTAGGATGCATTTTAGAGAGAAAACAAATTCCCAGTTAAATAGATTGTGACCAAAATTAAAAGTTAACATAGAAGATACAGGAATCCAAAAGAAGAACCATACAAGACTAGCAGATTAGGTTGAACCCCTTTTGGAAGACTCACTTTTTCCTGCTGTGATTTTAGTTCTGTCTCCAAGTTTCTTTCTTCAGAAAAGCACGGCTTCACTCATGCAAGAGAAAAACAATGACAGATTTGTGGCCAATAACAAGCAGTGTGTCACAACAAAAATTGCACAGATGTAGTAGAACAGTGTCTTGGTACAGTATCATGCTAAGGAAAGCACACCTAAAGCTTATAAGATGTAGGTATTATTTCAAGTCATGCATCTTATGCTATTAAAACAGCTAACTTGCACGTACTAGAATACAACACAACCATCAAATAATTTATCTAAGTGGAAATAATCAGTAAATTCAGTAAATTATGCCATTAAATTGGGACTAACTTTTCCAGAATAAATGCTTTCTGTTGTTATAAGACTAGTTTTCCCACATTTGTACCCACACCAATTATTCAATATAGGAATTACATTAATGATAAATCAACTTTTTTTTTCTTTTTAGCCTATTTAGCCTAATAACGTATCTCTATAATATTAAGTATAATAAGTATATTTGGCACAAAGATATCTTGAGAGTAACTGAAAATAGCGCATAGAAAATGCCAGTTTATGCCATAGCTTAGACTTTTCTGTTAAGTTCTGTTTTAAGTTTATCAGGTTGATAAGGGGAAAAAGAGTGGAAGAAACAGTGCGATTTTTTTTTTGAACTTATCATATAATTTCATTTTTTCACCATCCAGTCTCGAAGTTGCTCACTTGGGACTAAACTCTCTCAACAAGAAGAACAGTGACCATCGGTACTAGCATAGCAGTGTCCAGGCCACTCTTGTAGCCATGATGAGATAGGACATCAGAAGTGATTCTTTCAGGAAACAAATAATTTATTTAGCTCATATTTAACTAGATTTTTTTCCTTCCCTGAATGTTATTGATGACAGACGATAAGCAAATCATTAGGCAGGGTATTCTGTTCAACAGGGAAATATTATCATTAAAGCCACTGGAATCAGTTCATTGATTTCTTCCTTACAGGGCACAGAGTGAGAACTTGAAGTTCATTAAAACTGTGGCTTTGACTAACATGGCTGGTTATTACAATACCGGGTTTATTATTCCTATGATGTATATTTTACATATCAAAGATTATGAATTAATAGAGGCACATTTTTAGATAAAGGGAGGAAAGGTAAATGTCAGCAGATTATAATATTCTCAGTATCAACCTTACTTCTCACATTGAATCTACAACCTTCCCTTGAGGCTAGATCTGGCAGGCTGTGATTTATAAAACTGTTTAAGGTGTATATTTGATAACTAGCTATCCTAATTAGTTCAGTCATTATCAGTCTTCTTGATCATTCTGGTTCCATTCCAACACCTATTGATGTCTATGAGAAGGCTCAGTTATTATCAAGGGAACATAGATCATATTTCAGCCTCTATAACTGGGTTTCAATAACTGTCATYGGATCATTTGAAAGAGAAAGCAAGCTTTCAGCTCCAGGATAACCAAGATGCTGATTTTGTCTTTTTTCTTTTTTTTATTTCTTTTCTGCTGGAGAGCTCCAGGTGAGAAGGACATTAAAAACTGGTACATTTAACAAGCTTTCATATTGCCCAACAATTTAGCATGGCACTCATACTTGAGTAAGGTAGGATAGACTTGAATACAATTTACTAATGCGTTTCCTTAATTCACCAACTTTTTTTTGCCAGTTTCCATAACTAAAAATAACCAATTCCATATTCTAATTTTTTCATTTCACTTGTTATTATTGCTAGGTTTCTTTCTTCATCTACTACTTTTCTTTTCTTTTTTTTTTTTTTTTATCTGTATCTTTTTATGTCTCTTTCTTATTTTTATATGAAGAATTTATCATCCCACCAGACGCAAACCATTTGATGTTGCTCGGCTCACACACAGCCATTGTTATTGTTATCAGTATTAGTAATGGAATCATTATCATTCTCATCACTAAAAGCCAGCTCATTATCTGATAAGTCAAAAATTTCCTCCCATAGATTGCGAGGTATTTGATTCTCCTCATTTGTATTCTCAGAAGTCACTTCTCCCTCACTTGCTGGAGATGAAAATATACCTTGCAGAAGTAAGTTGCCATTCTGCTTATTATGTGGCTTTGATTATTAATTTTCYTTTTCTCGTTCGCAGCACAGAAAGCCAAGAATGACTCTGCTTTTAACTGGTTTGTGGCTCCCAAGGTATTTCCTTTTGAGAGGGAGAGCTACGAGGGGTTAAGCAGTGATTACGTGCACTYGAGACGACTACAGCGAAAACCCACAGCAGCTGGCAAAGCTAGTAGTTGATGCATGGCATCAGGTTCTTGGGGACCAGGGAATTTTGGGAAGAATTACCAGTGATGATATCAGTGACAAGCTGGTCTTTTGTGAGGACAGAATGATAGGGGACATTTTCCCCATTTTTCTCTCCCTTACTGATCCAGTGACAATCTTGCTTCAGACTTTYATGTGCCAGCTTCGTTGCAGCACCTTGCAGCAGACTAGCTTTTTTAGTCTCAGTTCTATGGATTTGTATATGTGTTGAAATTCGTCCTTCTGCTGAGTGGCAACTCAATGGATCCCCCCAGTGATCACAGCTCTGGCACAGACTATTGACTGGCTTCATACCTCCTGTCAGGATGAGGCCATCGTTGGTCCAGCCTCATGATGAGCTTTTCTTTATCAGAACCATTCCCTTGATATGGGAGGCTTCTTCTGATCCTTCATACACGTAATTCTCCTC
Organism: Nothoprocta perdicaria; assembly: GCF_003342845.1. Taxonomy (NCBI): domain Eukaryota; kingdom Metazoa; phylum Chordata; class Aves; order Tinamiformes; family Tinamidae; genus Nothoprocta; species Nothoprocta perdicaria. The sequence continues at coordinate 5,757,231 of NW_020455643.1, read as the reverse complement.
TTATCAAATGTTACTTCATTACAAATATCAGACTGGGGGCAGACTTTTCCAATGAGAAATACCAAGTACACTGAACATGCAGGATATCTGGGAAGAAAATGTCACCAGCGGCGTGTGGGGTTCTGTTTTTGTTATCTTGAATTTTCCTGACCGCTTTTCTTTTGTAAAGAAATGTTCCTGATGAGGTGATAGGGAAAACTACCTGATGTGTGATTTGTAAGCGGCCTTTTAAAATTCAATTAACTTTATTTAATGAGATTCATGCATGTGTAACATCAAGGAGTCACATTACTGAAAATTAGTTTCAGTGATGTTCTTTTGATATTACTGCACAGCTATTTGTTGCCGAATGGAAAGAAAGCTAATTACTGGACGTGATTTACCACACAGCTGATGCTGCTATACCTATCTTCTGTCATATAACATGAGATTATGCATGCATTTTGTTAAATTGTATTTTGAATCTGAGATATCTGACCACTTTGGAAAACTCATAAATACTTTAGAATACTCATAAATGTTCGGTCAAGTGCTTTCAAAGGCAAAGAACTTAGATGTTTGTTTTCCACTCATTTCTCAGATGGACTTTAAATTCTTAAATGTATAAACTRTAAATTCTCTGCTATAACAAAAAGACTACTCTTGGCATGCACCATCTGGCCATCAGCCCATCAGCCATACCACAACATTTGACACATCTCTCTTGTACAACTTCATACATGGCACTAAATACTTTTTCCAATATATTTCACACACAAAAAAAAAATCATATTTCATTTCACTCAGCTAGATTTTTTTCAGAGGAGAAATCTTTGTTGGAGCCRTGTTCCAAAGGTTTGAGGTTTGAACACTCATGCTTCCAGGAAATGGAGACAACTATTTTGATGAATATTTATAGAGTTAGCCCATTTCTAAACTAAGAGACAGGGCAGTTTAAAAATGTTACATAGATGTATTTTGACAGTACTTGAAATGTTAGTATTAAAAACAAAACCTATTAAAAATAGATTTAATGTATGAGAATAAAATTAATCAGTTCCAAATCTACTGGAATCACAACCTGAGCAGAAAGAAATCAAGAGCAATAATTTTTAGAGATGCGTGACATTTCTTAGCACTACAAAGACAATACAGAACATGAAAATGGCATTTGATCTTGTTTCATGGGAATTCATATTTTCTTTTAATACYGCTCTAAGTTGCAAGGCTTGGTCAAAGTCAAAAGTTCAAAATTAGGCATGGCCCAAACTGTAGCAATCTRTTTTCAAACTTATATCTCCTTAAGAAAAAGCAAGATTGACTGAATATAAAATGTTATATATTTTGGTTAATACCAGCCAGAAATGTAGTTCTGATTACAGGAGATTCCATGTTTTTCATGAAACAAACCAAATGTGATACACACAATCTCTGTACCTTTCAGAGCTGATCAACCCACAGAGTATGCTATGCACTGGTGGAATTGTATATGTTGCATTGAAAGCAGAAAGAAATAATGAGAAAAAAAATGAATACAAAGCAGACAGGATGATATTTTCTTTTGGTCCTTCTCCCATCTTACTCTTCTGCCCGCATAACTTTCTTTGCACTAAAAGTAGAGAAACCAGTGGCTAATTAGAGAAACTCAAGTCAAACAAGCAAATAACAGCTTGCATTTGCATAGTGCAATGCATTCATCTGAAGAGACTTCTAGCATACAAAAACTCTACATGAACTAGAAGCTACTGGAAACAACTATCATAATAAAACCAGCATTGACTTAAAAAGTACAGTGCTCCTGGAAGAATGTTCAAGTTTACCTGTAAATATTAGAGGAGGCACATTGGATTGTGAAGGTTTCCATAAAGGCTTGCCAAAGAATGCTGGTTGCACACTTGATTGAAGGCCAGTGGTTCCCAAATCAGGTGCCGGTGGAGTCCCCGGTACCCTGGGGCACCTGTTGTCCCATGTTGCTTGCTTCGTCCGTGGAATTTAACCACCTAATGGGAAAATGCAATCTATGGTAGGCCATAAGCAGATTTCCTGAGGCCTCTTGGCRGGCCCCAGCTGATCTCTGTATTTTATTTCCCACTGACATTCATCACGCAATTCATTCCTTGGAAGGTCTGCAAGTATTTAATGCAGCAAAACAGTTTCAACATGAAATTAGGCATAGGAAAAGGTAGCAACATAATTTTTGGTTGCTTACRCAAAAAGATGGGTGAATTAATGAAACAATTTCTCCTTTTGACTCGGGTCAAAACACTTTGTGAGTGTTCCTGCCCACTTTGTGATTGTGGAATGCAAAAAGATTCCTACCTGTAGGCTGTCACAGTATGGATTAAAGAATAGAGAAATGCATTATTTGTTATTGACTGGATCCCCTACAGGTGATAGATAAGTTGCTGAAAATACTGGATATAAAGACCTTTAAGACTGGTATCTTTTCAGGAAAAAGAAAACAAGAAAGTCAAGCATACTTCTCTGTTTTTTCTCCTAACAGTGGTCAGACGGATCTCACAGAACACATTTACAAAGATTTTTTCTTTTATTATCTTTGTTAGTGCAAAAGAAAGGTTTTTGATTGAGTTATTTGTATAAAGAAACATTTCTTAAAAGAAAAATCGAAAAACAAACGGCAGATTTTGTTAGCTTTGTTGAATATACCACAAGGAACACTAACTGTAAACATAAGATAAAAAATAAATTTAAATTAGACACAGAAGACTTAGCTCTGCTTTATTTGGTCTAGCCCTATCATGGGAATGGCTTTATTATATTTTTGGAGAATTGTGGAAAAATATTACACCTTATTGAAGAAAAGTAGTACATTATATACAAAAGGCTTTGCTGAGCAATTATTGCGAGCAAGATGCTCACATAGATTTTTGGGATAACTGTATGCCAAAACAGTATGTTCAAGGAAGGAAAGGAAACCTCTTGAATAACCCCAAACACTTCACTCTTGCTTTATTTCCCCGTACATTAAACAGTAAGATTAAACAGTAAGGCTTAATGTACGTGGTAAAGCACTTACCCAAACTGAAAGCCAGAGCCATCCTTTGCTGCCTTGCTGCTCATCAGCATATTGCACATTTTTTTGCTCTTATTCTTCTGCTGTGACATAATCCTCTGAAAGTTTCACACTTTCAAGAATCATTTATACATTCATCCACTTTTAGTTTCTAAATGGCTTTTCTGTCCTTCATTTAGAGGAGAAGAACGAGGTTGCCAGCATGTAACATTGAACATGTGCTGCAATTGCCAAGAGACAGATAGTCTTTGATTTTTAAATGTGTATTAATGGGTCAATATTCTCCCTTCTTGCCATATACAGATCTCTCATTAATTATAACATCATTATAGCTGTGGAATGAATTTGACCTTATCTGTTGAGCACCATGTTTTAGTATTAATAGTTTTTGTTAACAGCAACTGGGAAATACAGCAGAGTGGTTGGATAATATATTCCTATCTTTGCAATACGGCTCTATTCATTCAAAAAATGAAATATGAAAAAAACCCAAGCTATTAATAACAATTTTTTTTAAACACTGAATGGATGTGCTTAGTACAGTACTTAGATAAATTCACTGTTGACCTATAAAAATACTTTCTTCTGTTTCTAATATTGTCACCACATTGCTAAAGTAATAYAGCACCAGTTTACCAAGAAATCCCCAGGCTACAACAATAAGAATACCACAAGGAAGGGAATAGGAATATTTTATGTTGGAGAAATTAATCATGGAAAAATAATAAAGTTTAATTGGACAGTACTACAGAAATGTGTTTTTCAGCCAAAATCAATGGAGTTTTAGCAGAAAAGAATTTGATTTAAGCTGCTTAACAGCCTCAGCGTAGCACTTCATTTGGAAGGGTGAGAAAAAGAAAAGCAATATTGGAAGGTGTCATTAGAACAGCATCAAGCCACAACGTCCTTGAAACTAGGTAGGGATCTGCAGCAAGAATTTAAATGACACCAGAAAAGAAATTTATGCATAAGGCACTACTCAGAACAAGAGGCAGAGAAACAAACAGGCCAGCTGTAAGCAAATGATATCTTTATGTCTCTCTTGCTTAAAAAAGAGCAGACTCCAGCAGACACTGGGTTTCTCTACAAAGTGACAGTTACACAGGATGATATACGGTATTCACATCTAACGCTATTCAAATCTAAGACTTCAGAGAAAAAGGCCTTTCTCTTCAAGACTGAATCATTCTGGCTAATTCCAGCTGTGGCAAAATCAATGCGTTGCCCTCCTTCCCCATGTTCCTGAGAAATTGCTGAGCGCTCGTGTCAGCACCAGCAGCCACTGCCCTCCTCTTTCTTTAGGGTCATGATGTCTATGAGTACAGAGAGCACCAGATTCGCAGGGCAGAAGAATCTAAGCGGAACAAAAATCAGAATTACTAAAGCAGTAGCAAAGTCTTCCCTTCTCAATAATGTTCTGGGCCATTTTGCTCTTTCTGTTGTCAATACGCTGCCCCTGGCCACTTCCTTCTCAAATCTGAGAAGCTCAGTGGGCTGCTTACCAGCACCTTCCTCATGCCCTTAAACAGCGACTCACGTTAATACACCGGAATTTTGTGCAGTTCATCTATGTGTCATTTGGCCATTACTGCCTTAGTCAGAAGTATTTTCTATAATGAATTACGACATTACAGAAAAAAAATACAAATCTTAATGTTTTCCTACAAATGTATTAAATATAAAGTTTTAATACAAATGTATTATATTAATATACTAATATTAATATACCATTATACTAATATTAATATACTATATACTAACACTAATATACTATTAATAATGCATACTATAAATGTATTTACATGGGAGCATGAGGGTTATTTTTGTGAGGTTTTTGAAAGCTTATGAGCATTTTTATTTTGCCATATGTTTATTTCTTCCAAAAAGCCCTGTTTTTGCAAATCCACAGAGTAAACATTTAATTCCAGTTTCTAGCTTTTGTTTTAATGTTTTCCTGTGAATAGCATCGTATATACRTTAGCTGCACCATTGTAACTTACCTTTAAACTTACCATGTAAAGAATAAGCAAGTGCATATTCATTTCTAAAAAATAAAAGACAGCTGGTGTTCCTTGTGTGAACTGGGATATAAGAAAATACCATTTTGTGCCCTGAGCTGATATATTCTTGTGTTTTATGCTACTGCCTAAAGCACAATCCCAGAGCAAAGCAATGAGAAATTTTAAAGGCTACTGAACACTGGAAATGTGAAATCAGCACTAGGTTATTTAGCACAGGTTTTCAGAATGATATATAGGTGAAATGCATTGCTCAAGGACTCTCTAGCTCACGCTTATAATTGTAACATTTGATGGGATACTCTGTAATAAAACGGATTGAAATATGAAAAGCCAAAAGAAAACAAAGGCTTCCAAGTCCCCCAACAGGCAATTCCCCCTACCACTTCTCTCCTAAAGTCTGATTCTTTTTTAATTTATCACAGTGTTTTGCTTGCGCCTATTTTCTGATTTATTGATAAAAAATGCCTATTCCAGCTGTTTTTCATTTCTGTATTTCCATCTCTTAAGAACAAATTTAAGAATTCCAGAGACTTCAGCATGTTAAGCACTCTGAGGTCCTATCTACTTTCTCGGTTGATGAAGACGCTCAATCAATTGCAGAACTACAAACTAAGCCTAGATTTACACCAAATGGAATTAGGTTCCACGTTGGGTGCATGAGAAGTTTGCCTTTACATCCAATGAATGCATAGAGGCTTGTTTGAATTTTACCATACCCTCTGGTGACTTAAACACATGCACTGCTCCAAGATCCACCTTTATCTGTTCAAGAGGACTAGTTAGGTGGCTGAAAGCTACTCAGTTAATTGAAAGAACCTGCCTTACCTTGCCCTGCAGCACAGTATTGTCTCCTCTGAGGACAATTACTCCACAACAAATCTTATTATTGCTGGGGATGTTGCAACAAGGGCTGTACGGGGAAGGTCTGGCCTTCTTCTAACAGCAAGGGCTTGGCAAACATCTCAGGAGAGAGTCCTGGGAGCAGCAGGGATTCCCTGCAGGAAAAAGATGTGCTTTTGTACTTGGTGTTATTTAACATGGTCTCAGGAAGCTGCTGTCAAGGAGCCTATGGGAGAAAGTCCATTAAAAGGAAAATCCAGCAGTGCCATAGGCACAAAATTTTAAGTAGCTAAGCCCTCTCTCAGAATGAAATTTCTCTCCATTTGTACCAATTACAGAGGTATTCCCAGACTCGTATGGGTTTTTCCAGCAAAACGAATGTAGATTTAAACCAGTGAAATTTGATGTAAAATTAGCTCTCAAGTCTACTTCTAATTTTAAATCTCTTCTCTGTCAAATTTCATGAGGTCAGATGCGAAGATGAATTTGTTGTTTAAGTTTCTTCTTCCTGAGGGCAAAAATCTTAATCGTATTTTTTTCTACTGACCTTGTCTTGTCTAAAGATGAATCAATGAATCAAGTTATGAATGATGTATCATGAATAAAGATTTATGCCTGGTCAGATCAAATGTGATATATTACTTTGGTCCTTGAGTATTATTGCATATAAAGATTTATCCAAAGTGTCATACAATTGGTCACGGAGAGAATTTTTAAGTCTCCGTATGTCCTCTTGGAGGAAAAAAAAAGAAGTATACAGCTGTCCTCTTTGAATACTGAAATTTATCCTGGCAAAACCTCTGCTCCTGACAAAGTCTTAGGGAGGATGGACCAGTAGCTGTGATTCAGTGCTGGAACAAAGGTGGCCCCAAATATCCCTACCTCCTTTGCAAACCACTTGAACTCCCTCTGATTTAGTCCTTCCTATCTATTAAAAAGGGAAGTATCTCTTTATAAGAGTCTTAAGAATGTTATGACACTGTCTGGCTTAGAGATTTTGAAATACTTTTACTAAATTACTTTTTTTTTTTTTTTTTGTAAAAGATTTACATTTTTTGGTTTATTTGCTGATTCATTGCAGCTTTCTGTCTCAGCTCTCATCATATGGGATTAGTCAATATCCCGTCCTACCAGCGTTAGAGTGCAATCATCTTCTATGACAGAATTTATTCAAAAAGAATCACACAGTAGAAACAACCAGTGCTCCCTCTTATAAGATTAGATTAAATTCCTAACATATTCAAGAAATAATCCCTCAGGTAGACTACATTAAAATCCCTGAATTGTGCAGGGTAAAGCCTGATCATATCTCTGAATGATCTCCAGAAAGAGAACTGGTGCAGAAATGTTATTAAGATACATGCAACATACTTAAACATTCCAAAGAAAGGAGGGTAAGATTTGTAATAAGGCCTTTCAAATTCAAGTCATTCCCATTTTCCTCTGTAAAACCAGGCAGTTTGTGGTCTCCCTCTTGCTTGCTCCCCACTGCCCTAACTCTCCCTGTCATTTACATTTAATGATGCTTACCTTGCCGTAATGTCTGTGATCTGCACACCTTATATGCAACCTTTTTTTATGGTTATTTAATGAGCTACCCCACTATGTTCAATCCTTGATGTTCATTTAAGCTATTCCGTATTTACAAAAAAAATGGGCTTCTACAAATACAATTTCAATTAAATTAATGTATTCTGAAAGGACTTTTTTCTCAGAAATACTAACTGATGACAGAAAAAGTGAGTAAATATAGTTACTCTGACAAGATAGAGTTCCTCTTATCCCAAAAAGGCATAATTATAAGCAGGAGCTGAATGGACGATTCTTTATTGCATATAGAAGGTGAAGCCTCTGTGGAAACAACAACAAAACCCATGAGGAGACCAATTGCCTGCCAAATATTTTGCACTGTATTGTGATCAGAACTAAGTACCTGCAGTCAGTTTATAAAGCTGCATTGAATTGCAAAACCTAAAATCAATGCCTTAGATGGAAAGTACTGCAAAACAACTGAAGCTGAATTCTGCCAATCTGCMAATGCACGGTAGGGGATGCAGACCTGGTTGGAAAAAAATCATCATGCTACAACCAGCCACTACTAATTTTCTTCTCGAAATCTAATGATAAAGCAGCAGTGCAGTATGCCATGGAACATCAAGTTAAATTCTTCATATATTAATAAATATTTCACACACTGCAAATTCATGTATTGGGTTTTCATACTGTAAAAAGAATTATTTAAAAGGCTGTCTTTTTTTTTCAACCGCTGCTTTCTTTTCTATTTTGTAAGAGTGAATGATAATGAAGTTGTCATTTTACATACAGGATAACAAATTGCCTTGGTTTGAATATAAGGCTATTACTCAATCATAGGGCCCTGATTATGTTTGGCCAGGGGAGCATGACAAGCACTTTATGAATAGCAGAGTCCTGAAAGTGAACTCTGTCAGTGTTCATTATAGGGTCACCCTCCTCGAATYTGTAATGTGAACTTTATGCATAGGGGTATGATCTAATTTTTCATACCCACAGTGCAAATAACATCTGTGTATCAAGGCCCCCATCACAGTTCTGCATCTTCATTTCAGAGAACACAGTGATCTTTCATTTTAGGAAATGCAGTGGCACATGGCATATGTGGAAACTTACTCGGCTAATTTGACTATCTTTCATGCATAGTCCCACGCTGACAAACACCTGCTCATCACCCAGGCTAGACACAAATCCATCTTCATGAATTCTGACACTGAGCTCTATTATTATGCAGAGCAAAAAAAACAAAAAAAGAACATTTGAAAATGTCAAGCTTCTTGTGATAGATGTGGATGGTAATCTTTAATCCTCTTTGTTTCTCCATATGCTGCATCAGTTCTTTTTCACAGTATTAGATATTTCACTCTCTTACTACTTACATGGTAATGCAACTTCTCTCATGTTACAAAATGCATTTATGCATGTAACTCAGACCAGTTTTTAAACATATGCGTTTCCATTCTGTCATCTTTGACTGCCTCCCTTGCTTTACCCTCTCAAGGGAAAGCCCCTTCATTCATTTTCTCTCTTCAACTCAGACACAAATATTCCTCATTTTGCTTCACTTCAAATACTATTTCTTTGACTTCCATTCTGACTTGTATGACCAATAACCATGCGACTCCTCCTCCTTTTTTACATTTTTATTTCACCACTTAATATTATGGTACATCTCCGCATGTTATTTTTCCTTCTTCCTGCATAAGAGAAAGTGACAGAGTTCTCACAGGGCCCATCCTCCTCCTCTCTAACCACAGCTAAGGGACACAGAAGGACACTGTATGAAACAAGTGTATATTACACAGTATAAAATTACCTTACCCTTAAACAAAACATTACCTGTCACTCTTTCAGGGAGAGGTCCGATTTTCAGCACAATAGCTGCTATTAAACAGATGGCATGGATGTGAAAAGGAAGCAAACACTGGCGTGGCATTAGCTTTGGCTCTGCTGTGCCAGAAAAGCAACCCTCAACACGAYGAGCTAATTCATCTCTGGCACAGCACTGACCTCAGCTGAAATGCACCCAAGATGAATGGGAGGTATTGGCTATAAACCTTACTAGATTTCTCTCAAAATCAGATAGTCAAGCAATCTCAAAAAGTGCTTCCATTTATTTAGGGCCGAGCTACGCACACAGATCATATTTTCCCTTGTACCCCGACAACCTCAAAGGAGCGATTTTGGTTTACAACACTTGAGATACAGCCCCGAGTCCCTGCAGCGGAACGGAGAAGCCTGTATGCAGAAAGCAATTGAAGCTTCTTAGAGGAGAGGTCGATGGACTGTTCAAGGTCATTGTACAGAAAGAATTCTCTGCTTTGAGTTCTTTGTATATTTGCTTCAATATAGGCTTTGAGGCTTTTTAAGCTTAGACACTTAGACTTAGCTTAGTGTACCTTACATGGTCCCAGGATCGCTCATTCTTTCTCTTGCCTGTTGGGGCAGGTGGTGACCCAGTCCTTGCTACCAAGTACTGCAAAATTGATCCAGCTCTCAGCACTACTCTCACGCTTACCTTCATATTCTCTTCTGAGAGCATATTGTAACTGACTCACAAGGCAGTGCACTTCTGCTTTTCAAAGGCAGGATTTGTTAAGTGTTTCTGGTGTTAAAAGTCATATCTACCTCACGCCTTGGCCTTCCCAAATAAACAGATCCATGTGGAGCTGCATTGCTCTTTGTAGGGTACTGAGCAACAGCACTGACTCTAATCCGAGCACTACTCATCCCACATAGTCCAGCCTATGTTTTTTAGGCAAGAATCAGATTTTCACTGTGTTTTTTCTAATACTCAATGTTATGAAATCATCTTATCTAGACCTGCCAGCCCAATGTCCACCTTGGCACTTTTAGRACCTTCAAGCCACCACTGACCCCATTACGCAGCTGTAGACACACTGGCCAGTGTATATTCCTACTGCTGTCCTACTCATCTGGTATACAAACATTTCCCTGTCACGGTCAAGCTACTCATTCAATTGCATAGTTGCCATATTTAGACTTTATATTAAAGGCCCATGCCTGCATAAATTACATGATGCCATAAACTCTACCTGGACATGGATCACTATGCTACTACATGGTAAGTAAAAGAGGAGGAACAAACATGTTAGCAAGCTCTAAGTTAAGAAAAAAATAAAAGAAAAAATAAAAGAAAAAAAAAAAGAGGTGTGCATTTATCTCCATTTTTTGACAAATCTGTCCCATACCTTACCTAGTTACGTGGAAGCGTTAAAATTATTGATGTATCGATGACTTTTATTTTCATGGCATATTTTTATATAGTCTAGGAAAACATACTCTGTAGAAATATCTTTCACAAACTGATTCTGAACATTACATGAAATATTCCAGTGAGCGCTGCCCCTTGTACTGAGCTAGTGTACCAAAAAAAAGCAATGTTCTAGTCATTTTWAAAAATATTTAAAAAGTACCAATTTTATTTTTACTTTTAATCTGGTGAAATGGAAGGCAGTTCAGAAGTAAAACAATACAGAGTGGAAATAAAATTTGGATATATTGATTCATTTACAATGAAACAATTTTATTATTACACCTCTCAAGTGCTTTTTAAGTATAGGAAATCTTCTGATTTTTGATATATTATAAGCAAAACATGCTATTCACATTTTCCTGAGATAACAACTACCTTTCAACTTCCAAATCTGTGAAATCCTGATCATAAGAATTTCATATGATCTATATATTACATATGGTCAAGATTCTCAGAGTCAACTTGTCTCTTCAGATAACGTTCAGGTTGTTCCAATATCTTTTGAAAAAAACATTTTTTTTTTCTTTTGAGAGAATCTCATATTAAATGAGTCTCTTTCTTTATATCAGCACTAAAAAAAGTGAAGAATTCAAATTTTACCTGCAGGTAAAATACCAGATCCTAGGTTCTGAGGTTCTACCTATATTTTTCTTGCTTGCTTTTTTTCCTTCTTCCCAGTTTCTATTACGTTTTAACATTTCAGGATCAATGTTACTGAATCAGCAGCTTGAGAGGCATATATTACAGCTCACTGGCAGAACCAATTAAAATAGAAAGCAAAAACAACAAAAAAAGCAAATGAACATAATTCCAAATCATTCAGTGCAATGTATATTATCCACATATCTTCATATTCCAGTTCAATTTCTAGCAAAAATGTATCTACTGAAAAACGAGCTCCTATTTATAATTACAAACACTTTCACATAATGTCTTTTACCGTATTCCAGTCCACATTGCCTTCTGCATAAATATACTGATACATACTGCAAAATTGTGTTTATACAGCAAACAAGTAAAATGTGTTTCTTAATCAAAGTATGTAATTCTACTTACATTTACAGTCAGTGTTACCTTTTTATTATACTGTATTATGAAAGTACAAATTCATATAAAGTAAAATAATTTTGCAAACAAGCTGTTTTATTCTGACTTGCTATTCTACAATGTATCATAAAAATCAACCTTTGATTGCACATTTCCATATAAAATGATATTTATTGGTTTCCAGGAACCACTACATCACGTTTATATTACTGCATGGTCAAAAAGCCTGGTTACTTCATCTTCTGAATTGACTAGCTATCAATTGTGGTAACTCAATTTTACTACAAGTAGGTGGAATGAAGGAGTCATCATTCTAGCTCTCACGTTTGGTGTCAGAGCTTCACAAATATAACACGATTTGACAGCTGTCCTTTTGCATGCAAAAGGCAGAAATACGTGCACATTCAATGTGATTAGGTAAACTCTGTAAGCTGTTATGTGACATTAAAAACTAGTTCGTATTGAGACTACTATGACCACTGATAACACRATTTAGGGTAATCCTCAGAGGTATAGAACTCAAGATATGTCATATGTTACTATGCAGCTAGGTAAAAAAGTCAATTTAAAACCTGTTTTTAGACAGAATATTATTTTCCATACCTGTACAAAAATTCCCCAAAATAGCCGTTCCAAATATCTTCACTCCTGTTTTTTCTTCAGTGTACACAACTGCTTAAGATACTTGAATGTCAGGTGTTCATCATCTCAACTCATCATGCTGCTTTTAGATATGGAATTACATTCATTTTCCACTTGTCTCGGAATACGAAAACATAATACAAACAGTAACTCTATTTTGCCTACTAACTTGCATAAACTGCACATGCAAAACAAAATGATTTTGCCTTCATTTTATCTGCTTTAAATATGAAATACTAAGCGCCTCCTCATATCTCCTCTAGTAAACTCACAGAAATAAGACGTTCCAGATGTTGGGAACAGGACAGACGACTATATGAGAAAAACATTTTTCTGGGGTACCTTTCCAGAATCTTTTCAGGATACAAACTAACTCCACCAAAAATCTTGGAAGTCTTYAAAAAATATTAATTTAGGTTTTTTTTTGAAAAGTTGGGGGTCACAGCAGTTTTTGTAGAAAACTAACATATAAATCAGTCCTATCTAACTGACTTTGGTGTCAAGTAGAGCACCATTAGGACCGTGCTACATGCAAATTAAATGGTGCTACAAGTGACATCATTAAAAACTCTTGAAATACACTGGATGGCTCAGGCAAACCCCTAACACGCCACCTGTAATAACAGCTTTAGTAGGTGCTTAAGAGAATTTGGTATTACAATTGCTGTATCATCAGTGTGCTCAGACCAGCATAGYTTTAAATGAGCAAAATTTAGTACCTCTCTGGAATATTATTGCAAAGCCCTATTTTTTTCTCCTACTTCACTGTGCCAGAGTATCATATTGCATACCTGTACCACTGCCTGGTAAAGACAGTACTTAAGCTTATTATTTCATATGCATTAATGGGTCAGTAAATGATGTGCTTCCAAAGAGAATGCTTTGAGACCACGCTTTGAATTCTACCACACAATGCAAGAATGATCAGACTAAAGGACCTTATGCTGCCTAAGCAYGTGATAAGCTTTCTAAAAACATCAAAGAGAGCAAGCATTTAAAAGAAAAATAAAGAACAAGACTTCATTTTCAAAGGCTTGGTGGAAAATAAATCAAAGAAAAGTAGCTTAAATAAAACCTTAATCTTTTTAACCAAGTGGATTAGGTAGATGAGTAAGTATACTGTGCATTTACAGAGAGAAAAAAAGAAAACCCTTCCACACCTACACACTGATTACATTTCTTAAATTAAGCCCTTGTATTTTCCAATTTGCACAGTTCACAAATGAATGTGGGCATTAATCCATGCCAACATTTATAATAACTATTAAATTAATATTAGATTACAATGCATCACTTGCACATACACATTTAGATTCTGCCCTGTGGGTTTAAATAACATTGAACGAGAGATTCCTGCATGCTTTTTGAAAGATACTTTCTTGCTTGTACTAATCTACACTGAGAGATTTAAGGGAATAAACAAAATATAAATAATATTTGGAAAAATTCCATAAATATGGACAAATTCCGCTAACTTTATTGATGTATAATTATACCTTTAAAAATAGTCATGGTAAAGCTAATATTGCTGAAAGAAACAGTCCAAGTCAGTATGACCGTGGGGAAACAAAAGCTTTCAGTAAATCTAAATCTTCAGGTTTAAGTATTCTCCATTTATGACCAGTTATGTGTACATGCAGTAGTAGAAATAACTAGGAGCAATGAGATTAAATTCAGGAAAAAAAAGTAATTTAAGGCTTAATAGAACCAGAGTTTTAGAAAATATACAGTCTGATTCAGATAGTAGTATTTTTTTTATTTTTTTTGTTACCTGTCTGCTCCTTAAATGAGTCTTGATTATTCTTAGGCACTTCTTAGGATCAAATTACATGTACAAGTACATGTTTGTGCTTATGGCTTGAATCCTTATGATTATTAATCACTTAAAACACTAATACAGTTGCCAAGTTTTGCTTCTGCTCTGATTTCCTTATTGTCCTCTATTTACACATAGAACTATCATATATTGCTCTCATGCAATGAAAGATACTGGACTGGTCACAGAATTGCGGAAGAAAATAGGTGCTTACAGACTATTTTATTCTTTAGATAGAGCTGGTATTACCCCTTCTGATTAAGTTTTTCTATCCATTATTATTCTGCAGATTTCAAAAGCTTTATTTCAAAACTTTCAAGATCATTATCTACCTACCCAGAAATTTTCTGAGAAATTTTCCTGCAGAAATGGTCCACTGAGAAAGAGAAAGACACTTAGGAAAATTACTTTGCCTTTCCCAATAAAATCTACTTCCCTTCAGTCAAGCTACTCCTGAAAAATTGCATTTTGCAATATACTCAGTTTGCAATATACTCAGAATTTGCACATATCAAGTATGCAGCAGACGGTATCTTCTCCTATGTTATCCACCTGGATCTGAGCAGAACTTTTCCATCACTTTCAACTATGACAAGCTGTACCAGGAATGGGAATCTAAATCTAAGAAAGCTAAGCTGGTCTCCTATACCCTTGGTAATTTTCCATCAAGATATGGAAAGATGAAACACGCTGGGCACAGAACTCATAGATACATGAAAGAAAGCACAAAACAAGGGAATTGAGGAAACAACCAAACTGAAATGATTGGCTAAGGAAACTGGAATCAGACAGGGAACCAAAGGGGTTACTGGAATCAAAGGGAGAAAAAAAGTGGATTCATTTGATAGTTGGTAAGTTAATGAGGAGATTAAGATTTGATAGGGAATGAGAATGTAGGCAGAAGGGAGGATTACTGGAAAGAAAGTGTTGAGAAATGGGTTAAGTCAACGTGTGGCATGAGAATGTAAGAGAAGTCAAATGCAAGAACACTGYAGAAGAAGGTGGCAGTAGAGAAAAGCCAGTCTGATGGTTAAAGTCACCAAAAGCTATCCAGGAAAATGAAAACCTATCCCTCACACTAGAAGGCAAGTAATTTTTACCATATATTTAATTTCAAAGAGAGTCAGTAGCTATGTATTCTATATTTCTGAGATCCATACCTGCAATACTACAGTCTATGTTCCAGAAGTTTTGTAACAAGACGCAGAGCTCCAATAGAAGACATCTGACTATGCTCTGAATATGTGGACTAATCTCAAAATTCAGATCGATCCTAGGCATCTTAAAAGAAGATGTTTTCTTTTATTCAGTTCTCCAGGACTGAAAGAATAAATACTGGTAAAATACTACAGAAAAGTAAAGAGAAGGAACATCTTCCTCTCAATGGTTAGCTCCTGGGATACTAACCATAATCTACTTCAAAGGTACTCATTTCTAACACAGATAATAGCTTTTGAGGAATGCCTGAACTGCTCCCATATCTATGTTTACAGCATGTAATAGCTTTTAAACTTAGAATGGACTCATGCAATTACCCTCCCTGACTATCTGCACAACACAGGCCATAGAATTGCATGGAGCTCCCGAAGTCTAGTTCAAATAMATACATTCACAGCATATAACCACCCAAATGTGATGGGTATTGCTTTTTGCTCCCTACATTTTCTAATGGATCTTATGTTCTCTATCATTCCTTTAATTTATATAGGGCTATTCTGATTTGGAAGCAGGGATTGTACAAAAAAATCCCTCTAAAAATAAAGACATTTGTCTTTAGAACCTAAAAAATAAGTATCAGAAATAAATTGCCTAAAAAATAATCACCTTACCCAAATTTTACATTAAGTGTGGAATCCCAGAGGCCTTTGGAATGAAATGATAGATATTCTTTGGAGTCAWACAATTACACCAATTAAAATAATTTAACAATTAAGAAATAAAGAGATTTGGAGCAGCTATATCTAAGGAARAAAGCAGCTACCTGAGAGATTTAACCTTTCCCCACCTGCTGCTGYAGCACTTCAGGTCAGCTGAAGGGTCTTTTTTTACACCTCTAGAATGAAATACTTTCTAAAAGACAAGTGAAGCAGTGAAAAGTGCTTGCTAAATTCCTCATGGGCTTCTGTTTTACATTTATGTTTATGTATATGTATCATATCACTGCAAATAAATAAGTGACTATACAATGCTTTGAAGATATAAGGCATTTGCGTATTTCTGCATTTGTGTATTCAAACAGATACTATACATCAAAATGGGCTATTTTTTCTCAGATGATAAAAGCAATTCAYGGCCTATTTTAAGGTTGGTACTCAAAATCCAGCTCCCATGTCCTTATTATTCATCTCAGTTGATTATACTTTAGCTTCTTTATGGACTCACTAAAATATGCACTAATAAAATCTTCTTAGCCTTTTATTATCAACTGACTCAACACACACAAATATTGCAGGCTGCAAGGATTTGCTGGTCACTGTGAGCATGACTCCAGACTGCTCTGCTATCAATGCGTTTGCTATTCTGTCTCTGGTAGCTAATGTTTCTGAAAAGGTAACAGATTTTTTAGCATCATTCAGGCAATTTGYAAACATACCGCTGCCTTTAAGGTGCTGCATTTATTTCAACACAATATGGGAATGAGTTTAATCTGGGTAAGTTATTATGATATACTAACACTTTTATTTCACTGTGCCCTTARATGTTCCACAGCTGCCTGGGTAAAAATCTGTTAGAAATATGCCAGCTTTTTAGGGGCTTAACATGCTATCAATTTTTAAAAAGTCAATAGATAGGATTTAAAAATCAATGGCGGGATACAGATCAAAAGTGCCTTTTCCAAAGCTATAACAGTGCAAATATTATCACTGAGAGCTCACTTATACACATAAGGTCTGAACATTTGAAATAAAGGCTTAGAGATCTCAACGTATGAGATGCCATTGAATCCAATCCATTTAAGTCTCTAAATAGCTCATCTGATTCATCTTTCCAATGAGAATATATGATTGTCTCTAGAATAGACAGACACTTACCACGGCAGTGCTTTTTTGCAGGAGAGTACTTTGAAGTCTGCTATTTTTAAAATGGTTATAGAAGGACATCAGTGAGAAAATAAGAGAAATGTTTTAGTGGGGAATTATATGGTTGAGAAATGATACAAGAGGGATACTCATCCACAAATATTTCCCTGATTTTTCATGAATGCAGTTTGGGCTACATTACAGGAAGGGTTGGAAGACTGTACATATTAAGACTCAGGAAGCAGTTATTAAATTTATCTGGCAGATTAAAGACTTCAGAAAATGTTAGTCTCTATTTTTGGTCACTCAAGGGCATCTGACCTTATGCAATTTAACACTGCAGGTCCTGACTCTAGGAGGAGTCAGTAATCTAAAAAAAATTGTTGCTAAACTCATCCTTAGAAGAGTGGTCCCTATTTGGAGCTATAATTCAAATGTAACRCAGATAGTATATCCACAAATATAACCACCAAATAAAGAGCATACAGCTCAAATGTGACTATTCCAACCACCTATGTAATAAAATAATAAAAATCACGAAAAAGGGTATTAAAAAATTAGATACAATATTACTCTTCAGAAGTTCAATTCCCCCTGCAGTAAGCAGAATCAGCACCTGCATTAGGAAAAGAATAACCATTTAATCTTGCCTATGAGATGATGAAAAAAGATACGAGTTAATCATGTTCACACTCCCTCCCTATATCATGAAGATATTGCCACTTCAACTCTGGTTGTACAACTRTCTAGTCCACTCAGATCAGGGATGCTTTTGCCTTTGCTATGATGACTTGCACAGAAACGCAGCAATAGCATGGCTGTACCTATTCTGCACCAGGTAGGTGCTAGTAAGAGGTATGTTTGCCAAGAACTTTGGAGAAGTAGAGACCTGGAACTGTAAACAAGTCTTATTTTCCATTCTCTGAACATGTACTTTAAAAAGTATTGTAGTACTTCATGACCTTGCATCCTTTCACCAAATTCTGCACTTTGAAATCTTCCCGAGGGCCAAATTTTCTTCACTAATATAGAGACTTTCTCCATTTGTATTGCAACTTGAAATGTCTCTGTAATGTTTTCACAGAAAAACGGATAACAATACGTTTCAGATTTCTATCAATAAATTATACTTCAATGTGGAATTCTTGGAATCCATATGGATTTTTTTTTTTTTTTTTTTTAAGCACTAGCCCTCTCCTTCCCCGCTAAACAGAAAGCATGAAGACTTGCAATTCTCATGTCTGCATATTATCTCCTCGGGGTTCAGGACAGTGCACRCTCTGATACCTTCACTCACAGATTGCTTCAGGCTGACATGGAAATGGTGTAGCCACAGCCTTTGTATCGGAATTCCACAAGGAACAACAGGTTTCAGTCTTAGCCATGCAATATGGTTCACCAGCTTGTACCTTCAGAGATCACTGATGGTTCTSTAGTAGAATGTAAACTACGGTTGGCTTCTTTTTGATAGCAATCCAGATCCTATATCCAGGGCTCTACTGCTGGACAGATCGATCCAGCTTGGAACAGTGGGCACTGTGGCCAAGTGGTGAAACCTTAAATGTTTTCCTCAGAGTTTGAACTCTTCATTTATTCCCCTCCAGAAATGTAAGGAGACCTTGAAGTGAGCTGCTTTGTAACCTGCAAAGTTATCAGGCCTGTAGCCTTAAAAGATTAGGCAGTTCTTTCATTTAACATAAATCTTCAAAATATACATTTTTTTTCAGATCTAAGAATTGATTCAAACTTTCCAAATAATGTAAAATCTTCACATACACTTATCTCCAAGATTTAGTAGTGGAAAAGACCCCTCTATTTTGTACAAAAATTAAATAAGCAAAGGTCATCTTTATTCCCAGAATGGAGGTATTTCTTACTATTCCACATGTGTAAAGATTGTTTTCAGAAAGTTGGATTAGGCTGACCAGAGTGTTTTGAGCATTTCCTGATTAACATCAGCATTGGTTACCCAAGGAAATGCAGGGTAGCATTGGAGAAAAAAAATGTTTTCAAAGATTTAAAATTATCTGAGTAGTTTGAATCAACAGGAGTTATTGAAAGCTCATCTGGCCATAAATCTGGGTTGTCTCAGGAGCAGGTCTTCAGTATATTGCAGGACATACTCAGTACTTTGGAAGACTAAGCTCTTAGTAATAAAAATTTTTTTTTTCATTTAAAATACAGCAGATGTCCTTACAAAAAATCATACCTTAAGTGTTATTCYCTCTCATTATGTTTTATACATTCAGAAACAAGACATTTGAGATACACTGCAAACAGTGCAAAAGACAGTTTTATCCTTACAAAAACACGCATTGCAGTACCTTCAAGTGGCAGCYGAAAGAAAAGTTGAGCAAGGTTTCATCCTCAGAGAAACCCTGCTCCAAGTYGAACTTTTGTTTTGCAAGTTGTAAACAAACGCCTTGGAATGCACAGAATCCTCTCATTTCTTTCCAGCCAAGGCAGTCTCAAACACATCAAGTCCTGCTTTGAAGTAAACCTGAGCTGAATTGATGCTGTTCAGCACCTCTGACAAGGCTGCTTGAATGGTCTCATTTGACTGACGTAGCTTGCAGTGCTCCAGYGCCTCTAGCAGTACTGAGAACTGGCTTCTTCTTTCATCTAGTCTGTAAAGAATATTCCTAAAAGAGAACAATGGTGTAAACCTTTTACTCAAAACAATTCATCMGAATCATCAAGGATCCCTTCAAGCAAATGAAATATGTTATGTATAGTAAAGCTGACCCACGGCAATTATAGACCAACGACATATATACTACGTCTTTCTAAATTGCATCTGTCTATACCTGTCTATTGATGTCAGTGTATTTACATGGAAACATTCACAAAGTTTGTCCAAGAAATCTCATGCTCCTCCTTGGGCATTTAAGATTTTCTCAAAACCATGAACCTAGGTCTATCAAAACCCCAAGAAATAGTTTATGTCTCAGCTAGTTCTGCCAGAYGGAAAAGATATTCTTCCTTTTCTGCCTACTGCTGTTCCTTAGTTCACCTTTCAAAGGTGAAACCCTAGCTGCACTGAAGTCAATGGTAAAACACTCATTGTCTTCAGCAGAGCCTTCATCAATAATCCATTGTGCCAGCCGGCCAAGACCAACCCATCTTTAATGTCACACACCTGATGAAGGAAATAGGTCAAAARTACAGCTACATCCTTATGAGACAAAGGTCTGTGTTTTTGTATGATAATATCTGYCAGATATATTCAATGACTTTCATAAAAATACACGCAAATGTAGGTTCCTTTTGAAATGTCTGCAAGAGGTGTTGAAGACTCAGAATTCAAAGTTAGCCTGTGATTTCAATGAGACTTTGAAGCAGGATAGAAATGTTATCTAAAAGCAGGTGTAGTCATTAGCCTAATTAGAAGAGAGTGTAAATATCATAAATCTCCACCCAGGGGCTCCTTTGATTGTAAACAAGTGAGAGAAAATCAAAACAGGAAAGCTGCAAGTGATCTGGTGTAGGACTTTATCCTTAAGTACAGGGAAGGCGTTGGGGGGATGAAAAAGAAATTTTCATAGAATTTTCACAGAATGAAAATGGCAGGAARTCAGGGCAACTCGCACACTCCACCAGTGGCCTGACTGCAGGACAGGTCACTGGCAACTCCAAATTAATAATAAAACTGCCAAGTATATCCACCTACAACATAGATGAGCACAAAAGTGCAACTTCTGCAGATTACTGTAAGAGTCAGCTAAATTTTAAGATCACCAAGGAGAACGGTAATGAAGTAGCAGAATAAATGATATCACAGAACATCTACAATCCTTAGCCTTGTTCTTCAGTTTGTACAGATGCTTCAAATGAGGGCGATGTTTTTCAAAGATCTGAAATTATTTCTATCCTCAAAACACAACTTTGTTGCCTCTGTATTTTTTACCTTATACATCTGGGAATATCAACAAAATATTAACTTTCCTTTACTTTGCAGTTACCTATAWACTTTGCAAGCCATGACACCTTTCCCTGTGGCATTCTTCAATTTTTCAGTTTTAGAATTTTCTTATCTCTGTCAAATCTCCATCAAATGAGGAAAAAAAATACCCATTGCTAGTTTATTTTTTCATGCCTTTTCAAGTCAGAGAAGAGTTTTCATTCAAAATTACACACTGACTGGAAAACATAAGACCCAGTCCTAGCACAAGACATCACTGTAGGACCACAACATGTGTAGGAATATCTTTTGTTTATCATATGAAACTCAATTAATTGAGCATTCCTTAATATAAATTTTTTGTGGCCTACATCTTTAAAAGAACATTAATTCCAGCCTCTCTCCTACTTGATTAAGTACCTACCTTCACCTTTAACTGTTTTGATAATATACATGTACATATAGTCAGTCTGACTCACGCAAAGGAGAAAGACACTTCTGAAAGGGAAGTGTAATATGTTACTGGTGACACTAACAAAATTACAACGCACATCACTCATCTTAATGGGCTTGTTTCAATGACACATAACAGTGACCTGAAAAGTGTAACACTGAGCTAGAAAACCTAATTAATAACTTCAGGCAGCACCAATAAAAGAGATAAAATATCTCCATACAAGTCAGCCTTAGTAAACTAAGGTAAAGAAACTTATAMAATGAATTCCAAAAGAATCTCATCTATAACTTTTATGAGCCTTTTGTAGGTCTATGGGCATATGCATTATTGATGAATATAATGCCTTTATGGTTAAATGCTGTTTTTCATTATCACAAATACAGGTGTAATACTACTCTCACCAAACTGAAATGAACATGACAAATTCCAGAACAATAAATCAAACTAGATAACATAATGGCTTTACACGATGATTTTGGAGATTATGTTAGAGCAACTGGAGAGTACAGAAAAAAGTAGATTACTGCATTATTCTTGTCATGAAAAAGGATTATTTTGTGTTCAAGAAAAGTATGTATGCGGGTAACGCACAACAAAAGCTGAATTATTCAGTTGCTTACAAATAACCTCCTATCTACGAGCCAATGTGTACATTTTTGAAAAGAAAAGTAATTACTAAACCATTAATTTATGGCAGCAAGTATACAGTCCTACAAGAAATGAGATCAGCTTGCCTCAGTGGAATATTTATAGATAAATGCTATAGGCACCCTCTGTCTTTTCTAGTTATAATCCAGTGTGCTGCTTATAGTCCAATAGAGCTACTTCAGCACCCTCACAAATCCAATTTTATAAATCTCTAAATTATTTTTCTCATCCTCTCTGAGGACCAAAAAAACCAGCATCTTTACCCTGATAATGTTCAGTTTTGAATGTGCTTTTCTTAGCTCTATGTAGGAATCTTGTTTTCATTCACATTTGTAAAACACAAAATAAGACTGCTACTGGGTAAATAAATAAATAAATAAATGCATTTTAACAGAACTATTTACATGTCGGGACTTTAGTTCCATAGGATGTTGGCTTATTACAGGAAATAAATAGTACAACTTCTTCACCCCTGGAAAAGGCATCAGCTGATCTACGCTCGTTTGTTTATACTTGTTTGCATCAGAAAATTTTACAGTGAAATTACAGAAGAGTTTCCTTCTTCTTCCTCCAGGTCTCTAAGCCCTTTGATCTCCATCAATATTTTTTCCTTCCTATTTTTTTAAGCCTTATTGACAGCCACGTATAGTTTACTAACTTCTTATCTATAGAATGATGCAATACC
The DNA here is from genome assembly GCF_003342845.1 of Nothoprocta perdicaria. Taxonomy (NCBI): domain Eukaryota; kingdom Metazoa; phylum Chordata; class Aves; order Tinamiformes; family Tinamidae; genus Nothoprocta; species Nothoprocta perdicaria. The sequence continues at coordinate 5,734,331 of NW_020455643.1, read as the reverse complement.
TCATCTTAATCTCACTTACTGTTTGAGCTAAAGGACATGCTGACCCTTAACTGAGAATATGTAGTAACTAAACATGAATAAAGGGAGTCTGAAAGTAGTCCAGATTCTAATCATAAAAGGACTGAGATTCTCCAACAGGCTCAAGTAAGAATTAAGAAGTCTAAATAGTTTAAAGACTGAGTTTGAGTAAATTTGGCATATGCAATATACCTTTGTGCAAGGGCTGAGCCTCAACATTACTGTTTGACTCTCAATTTTTCAACAGGTGAAAATATGCCGAGTTTGGTTAAGTTCCTTCTATCTTTCATTGGAGTAAATAAGATCAGTAAGTGATGGAACTGGTGCTACAACTTYAACAGTACAGAATGATGTCAAAGAACCGAACTAGAAAGAAAAGTGAAGATTAGGATGCAAAATATTCTTCCAAAGTAACAAGTGGTTTTTTATAACTGCTAAAGAGCTTTAAAATCCTCTAATACTTTGTTCCAGTAATTTCTAGAACAAAGACTACCTATACTTGAGTGATTTATAAATTTACCAAAATAAAAATAATTGTATTTTAAAAGGTTACTTGTTGGTAATAAATAGTCTGAATGACATTTGTTTTAATATAACATAATGTAGTGATAGCTATTGGTAACAAATGTGAGCATGCTGCTCATAGATTGATTTATGCAACAGCTAATGTTTTTCAAATGGAGAAGCATATGCTTATGCTGAATAATTTGGAGGAAACTATTTTTGTTTTAAGGATATCTCCATCTGGAAAGCAAATTCAAAGCAGATGTGCTCCTATTTTGAAGGACTTGAGGGAAGTGAATTAATAAAATTGTTTCGAATTGGCTCACTGCTGATATTCTGAAGCCTTCATAGTGATTTTTATTTAAGGAATTACATATGTAAAACATCTGACTCCTAGAGAGGAATACTGTTTCTAAAGAAAGCAGACAAAGCCAGTGTCCACAGTGCCTGCTGAAATAAACTGGTTTGGTTTCCATTGYGAGCATGGACTACCTTTTAGTAACTCCACACCACAAGATGTGCAAGGCCAGCATCAACATAGGCATAAAGGTAAGAGGTTACTATTTATTAAAAAAAGAAAAATGTGTGGCAATATGTCCATTCAATAAATGTCTRAGGTTTTTTTCTCTTTCTTTTTTAAATTAAAATCTACAACATTCAGGCATAGAATACTGACAAATTTTTGTCACAGTGAAGATATATTTCATGTTAGCAATTATAGCAAYTGAATTTCCAAGTATTGAGGCCTGGGTAATATCTTATAAGAGGAGTATGACATATTGGACTCTTGCCCCTTTTAGTAGCAATTAATTCTTATTTTTTTATTTTGTTTGAGAAAAATTATCAGTTTGTAATTCAAACATATATCAATGATTCCGGACTTCTATCCCTCATAACTAAAATGTGGAATCATATATTTCTTGCATCTAAATAATGCTATAGGCTCCACCACTTAAAATAAAAATAGAAATAACGTAAGAAACAATTAAGTTTCAAATTTGGTAAATTTGAAATCTAGTACATTATCACACATGCACAGAAATCAAGAACTTTTTCTCTGCAATCAAATATTCTTGACCTGGATAAATGAGGAAGTATTGTCTTCAGGCCCATCAACACTGTTTTAAATTATAATATACAGAGACATATTCATCATATCAAAAACATAACRGGTGTGATGCACCCTACAGACAAGGCTGTAAATGTGTATAAATAAGCTGAGTCAAAAGGACATAAGAAAATTCACTAGTACATATAAGAAAAATAAATGAAGGCAAACTATGTTTAATATTCCATGCCAAGGAAGTGAGAAAACAGGTTTCCAGACATGACATCATACCTAATTATAGTTGTTTTCTACTTCTGCAGGTGTAATGAAAAGATTTTTAAATTTTCTGTTTAAATAAGTTTTTAACTCAACCATATTTAGATCTCTGCAGATGCCTAATTCACTATTACTTACGCCTCAATTTCTCTTTAAAAAGTAATAGAATGACAAGACAACTTCATGGTCATTTACGTATTTGCAGTTCCAAAGGAGAAGCCATGTGAGTTGCTGCTCGGATGGATCAAGTGTTTTGAGCACAGCTTAGACTCCTGTTACTGCCTCTTCTAAGTATTAAGGAATAGCATAATTCAGCATGACAGCAGTCATGAAAAAAATCATAAGGCACAGCAGGAATTTATTAAGCGCATTATCAAGCTGGTAATTACTACTAAATGTATGCGATGGCAAATATGTTGCTCCACTTGCAGRTGAGTATTAAAGTAAGAGTCCACATCTCAATAGATGAAAGTATATGTATTTGTTCTAGGTGATGAATAACCACAGGTGACTTCTTTCTCCACAGTTTTGTGGTTTGTGGAGGCCAAAGCCAGAAGTAGCCGCGTTTTTTATATAACGTTGTAAGTGTGACATAGGATCTTAAATCTCATAAAGCAAGAAACTGAGGAACAGGGAAAGTGAGTCGAGAGGGTAATAATATTTCAGATGCTTCCAAACAGCAGGGAAAGAAGAAAACATCGTRTAAAGCCAGAAGGAAGAAGATGTGGATGTTGACAGGAAAAATGGATAGGGAAGGACAAATAAATCTACAGATTTGCCCGTGCAAAGCAAGGCACAATAAGACCAACTGTGTAAATATAGTGAATATCTATTCTAAAACTATATACAGCTCCATTCCTCTCCCCAGCAGCATACTAGTATTGTATTCACAAATTTCATATGGCTGATAATATTATAAAACTAAACATTATGATTTGTTCCTGCCAATGCTGCACTGCAATAGTCCTATTGYAGTATTTCCCACACTAAGAATCATCAGCACAACACACCATATCACTCTGCTCCATCCTGCAGGATGCAGAAAACAGAAACTTATTTTGCATGTCATTGTTCAGGTCAATAGTGAAGTTTTCACTACATTACATCAAGGAAAATATATAGAAAAACTTCCCATTTGAGGCCACAAATTAATAGTTCATAATGAAAAACAGCGTATCTGCAAAAAGCCTATATAATGAGACAGCATTAAGCCTATATAATGAGRTAGAATTACTGTATTGTGGAAGTTCTTGGTCATTTTTTAAATGACATTGTTTTACATGTTTATCCATGTCACTATGTAAGATTAGCAGGTCTCTAGAAATGTTTGCATCTTTAATGCTTATCCTCTATAAAGTCAATGAGTTGCTTGTTTACACATGGAGATTTAAACGAGGACTTTAATCTTCCTATTAAACTTATCTCTAGAAGCTAAAGTCTTAGGGTATGCGATTTTGGACACCTGAGAATCTGTTGCAGTTTATCTGCAAAATAGAAGTAAATCCAATAGACTCTGTACATGTATCAAGAATAAATATAACAAAACCCAATCTGAAAGGAAAATATTTGTTCTAGTGAACAATAAACTCTTGAGTGCCATGAGATTAGCAACAAAGCAAATTACAATTTGGCGTGGTACTAAAAGCATATTTCATCTCATTATGGGAAATTTAGGATCTGCAATCTTTTGTTGCTTATATTGAGTATTTCTTTCAGCACACTGTAATGCACTGATTTGTTTTTCCCTACTTTCTATCCCACTGAAATGCCAATGTCATACCCAGGTACCCACGCAAAAATGAGACAAAGAAGTTTTCAATATACACAAATGAGCAATGAAAAAATGCCATGTTTATCTTGAAAACAGATTATTTATCCTTATCTTTCCAGTAACTAGGTATGTCAGTTATTACCTCTACTTGATATAGCACAATGACACTTCCAACACTCCATAAAAAAATTCCATAAAAAAGTGATAGATACATTTAATCTTAATGGATAGGATAACCTTGGCAAACTATGGAGGATGAACCTGCAGTAAGAGTCTTTACATAAGTTGACTTTTAGTCTTCAATAAAATTGTTAAAAGAAGCATCAGTCACAAGATAAGTATTCCTTAAACTATCTTAATATATAAGAATATAAGAATTATATAATTGTTATATTAAGAATAAAAACTACATTTTAACTGAAGCAGAAGCTACTGCCTAAGCCCTTATTTTGCCCTTTTTTGCTYTCTACCTTCAAAGATTGAAGACATAAACTCTGTTAGACCTTGTAGCAAAAAGATATAACCTCTATATCAGAATACCAAAAAGTCTACACATGGACCTGGCGGAGAAATGAGGCTGACAGGTAGACAGAGGCTATGGTGATGAGCAAAATATAAGAAATAACGTGAAGTACAGCAGGAAGAGGAGAAATGGTCTTACAGTAGGCATATGTAAGATTTGAACTCTACATTTAGAAAGACCATGAAGATACTTGCTTGTTATGTTATTTGTGATACCGCCAATAAGAGTGCTTTGGTAGGTATTTTTGTAAAGAGATGAGAARGAATAACATTAGTCTTTTAGAAAAWGCTCTAAAGATTAGCAGATGTAGAGAAGACAAAGATGTTCATAAAAAAGACCAAAAGGAGATGCATCACTCAGCATGGATGCACTTGCCCGACTGCCCAACATATCAACATTCACTTACAGAAATTAATTTTGTTGTCCTCTCACGGAAGCCATGCAGAGATTTGGTTAATCAGTATCCTAACAGGGGCCAGCTCCTACTTCCTTGACCTTATTAGACAAGCTGCTTTCACTGCAGGGAAATAGCTCCCGGTCTTTCATTTGATCCATGTTTACTTTGTCCAAAGCACCCTTTGTTTAGACATGCCAGATATAAAAACTTCTGTCTTTCTTTGCAGGAAAATATATGTTCTTTTTGTGAATAGTGATGAAAGTAARACTTTTTAAAAAATATACATTTATCAGCACTTAGAGAATTATTTTCTTTAACTGCTGTGGCTGACCATCTCATTGAAAGGACAATATGCTTGAGATTTTTTTTTTCTTCTTTCTCCCCTAGTGGTTTTACAGTGCYCAATATACCTCAGTTCTTACCTTCTTCATACCACTGCAGTGAGGAGTGGTCATAGTTATTAATAATGATCTCAAAATACGTGTATCACAAAAAATGGAGGAAAGAAATATTTAACATAAATATGGGTTAAAAATAGAAAAAGGGAAAATGGATAGCTAAAACAAATATGCACACCACCTTTACTGAGTATGCCATCAAAATGACAATATATCAATCACAAAATTATCAAGATCACGCAGAATGTAATGAGAAGCAAAAGAAGATTAATGAAAAGCAACCAATAACTATTCTATYGCTATTTATTTATTTATTATTTATTTATCTATTTATTGCTAAATGTGTATATTGAAAACAGAAAGTCTACTCAGAGTTATCCTTGGGAATCAGATAAAGGCCAAGACACGATAAGATTCAGAATCGTAACCTCAAATCAAGCTTGAAATCAACCTTTGCAAGGCAGGATAATAATCCTGCATCTATTATTTTTCATTCTGTCCAATTTTGGGGTAAGGCCGAAATATGCTGATGAAAGCTGTACTTGACTATTTCCAGCACAGCTGGAAATAGAAAATCATGGGCAAAGTAAGYTATTGTGAAATATTCATTTCAATGTCACTAAGTTCAGATAAGAAGGATAATTAGCTGAACTACAGTGTTTACTTACACTACACTGAATAACCTGTCAATGTCAATCACCATTACTTAAATTTAGTAAGGATATCCTAACGTAATTATCAGAAGTCAAAGACATTTGAATTCTATTTGGTAACCCTGAATTATTTTATGGCTCATTCTAGATGGATAATGCATCAATTATGACAGAATAATGCCTTACAGCATTGGCTGTGATGAAGGATTTACTGCATTCAGTACATATATATAGTAAAAGACTACAGTTATGCCAATGAGCCTACAGACCATACAAATGAGATATAGAAAAGATGTTTTACTTTCCCATTAGCAAACAGGCACAAGTAGGTTGCAATCTACTTCTCCCAATAAAGAATAAAAACAAAACAAAACAAAAAAAACCCCAACATTTTTCTTTTTAGTTCAAGAGAAAATACAGAATACATTGAAAGAGTTGGGAATTAGGACAAGCGCAAGACTAAAAATGATGTCTAAACTTCAGCAAATTTTGTCAAATACTTTGATTGAGGTTGAGAATATGAGCCCAAATGGGTATACAGGAAGCAATCATTTTTTCATGAAGAATACGTGCTTTACTGCACACACAAATTCTTCCTTCAGAAGGCTGTAAATAACAGTATTTATGGAATCTTAATGATCTAAACACAGTTGGAGCCTGAAGGTCAAGGCTGCAAACTGCATCCTAAATTTCTGTTTACAGATGAAGTATAGTATTTATTGCCGCACTGCCTGTGCTGCTATAGTTAAAGGGCTGCCAGCATTTCCATTATAAACCACTATTTCAGAGGTTTATAACTTGCCCATCAATTTTCCCACTGGGCTGAAACATGGCGTACAAGGTCCCAGCTGTGAGACTGATTTTATTTTCCTTACCAAATTACAAAAAGAAATGTTTTTTTTTTAAGTTTAAAGTTACCCAAGCAAACAAAAGTATGAGAGAGTTTTTCAAATACTTCCAGTTTTCCTGTGACACTAAACCATTACAGCTTCAGAACACAAAATATAGTTAAATTAATGTATCAGTTAATACTTCAGAGGACTTCCACTTCCAAAAAGGTGAAAATAATCCAAACAAAGACATATTGTTAGGTCTATTGCACAGTGCCTATAACAAATTGCCTGAGATACCTTCAGTGCTACAAGACAGATACATGTGTACACAAGCATGAGCTACATCAAACACACAAGAAAAAAATCCATTCACACAGCACCTTAAGTAGACAAAAAGTAGACAAAAGCTAAGAGGAGAAGAATACACTCATTTTAAATAGGTATCTAAAAGATGATACAGAAGATGTACTTTAATTTTGATATATACTACAGCTGATGTCACGTAGAATACGTGAAATTCAACATGTTGCCACAAACTGTGAAGAATCTTCATGGTCTACTTCTAAACACTGCAGCAAATTAATGAAATCAGGAGGTGAAAAATAACAAAAATTTAACCTCCACACAATCTACTTTGTCTGTGTGAATAATGAACTCTGTTCTTAAGTGCTGCTGAATGGTGAAAGACTTAATTTACATTATACCTGCATATCCAGCAATTTCATCTTGATGAGTAACAATCACGATACTTAATGCAAGAATTTAAATATTTGAGGACCTTTGTATCTTCACATTGGAATCCCAAGTTTTTTGTAAAATTTATTTTTACAAATAAAGAACAAGCACATATACTGGGCTACATTCAGCAATGGGCTGTTGTGACACTCATACTCAGCAGTTTCACAATCCCTTTGCAATTCCATATAAATTCAAGGAAGCAAGACAGGCACTGCAAAATCTGCAATATTAGCAGACTTCAGACTTTTTATTTATCCTGATTTATTTATTTTTTTAATTTCTATCATGAATGAAGTATCTATCAYCCCCCTGATTCCCTAAGGTAAAGCCGGGGTATGGCTTTAGAGATGGCTCAGCCTGTGGGCATCCTGTACTCAAACATATACACATTGTTATTTATGTTGTACAGTTGCAGGGCCAGGCACTGTGCTGTGCAGAACTGCCTTATTCTTTCCAAACTTTTGATAAGCTACCGATGACCAAAAGTTTTCGGCAGAGGAATTTATGGTGAGAGGTATAGATCTGCAGAATTCTTTCTTAGAAAGAGATGAAATGATCATGGCATTTCATCAGTTTATGCTGAGCTGCTGAATACACATGACAGAATAATTTTAAGTTGAGAAAGGATGATATAATGGTGACTATGGCCCTACTATTCTACTATTCTCTCTTTTGTACTAACTTTAATTGACTAAAAAGCTCCTAAAAACACTGCTATGTAATTAAATATGTTAAATAATGCCAAATAGGACCTTGTGCAACCCCAAGTCTTCAGCGATATGTMATTTTTTTTGATAAAATATAGGTGGAGCTTGTCAAGTACTATTCAAAATATGTCCTTCTTTTGAAAGCTTACTGCACTAACACAAATATCTGCCATGCTTCATGAGTTGCCATCACACAATACATCTTGTTAGCAGTGATGTCATGACAGAAATGCTACACTGCAGCATTTTAATGATCTCTTGCGTTGTAACGAATTTTTATTTTCTGCTGAAAGGATGAAACRGGGAAAAAACTAGCTTTGATCTTGGATTCTCCCAGACCTATTTTCAAAAGAGCATGACGGTTTGGCAAACCAAGTAGTGCGAGATTACTGTTTTAGCTTAAGCAGGTGAGTAAAGAACAGGTTGGAACACCGTACCTGTAGAGTCCTGGGGGAGCTTGCCGCACAACGAAGCTTTTCTCCAAGCTTTGTAGCACATCATTGAGCATCCTGACTCGGAGAGGAGCTCTCTCCTTGGGGTCGTTTGCTGGGCGCATCTCATCTGACTGGAACAGTTCTGCAGTGTCCCTCAGGCGTGATGCCACTGCAAGCAACTGCTGAGTATCTACGTGATCATCTAAAACAACAAGAGAAAGGCAGTTATCAACAAGCAAATCAGAGAATAACAGTTATTACTCTTACAAAATAAAATAAATATGGCATTTAAATTCAATCTGACTATAAGGGTGAATTCAAATAYGCTTAAAGCTTTACAATGATAACTTGATAATCAGAACTGGTAAACTGAGGGTATCAAATTATTTCTCAAACTTTACACAGATGGAGGCAGTCAGGGTGTGTAGCAAGAATGGAAAAAGTTGTATATGGAGGCTCCTATGCTTGACATATTCTCCTTCTTGTAAGGAAGTGGAGATTTGCTTTTGGATACACTTCAGCAAAGGGAAAGGCATTCACTGATCAGCTCTGTACTCCTGTCACTCAGCTGACTAAACTTTTCAATGCAGCACAAAAAGAAATGATCTGAAATACATTATCAGGAAAAGACAGATGCTGGAGTGAGAAAAAAATGTCAGATTTGCTGAACCATGAAGATGTACTTTAGCAAAGAACAGAAATTCCCATTGGGAAAAGGGGTGACATAAGATGTTTTCTGCATCAATCCTGGTTTGGGACAAGGTTGTTTATAACTTACTTTTCACCAGTCCACCTTCCCCCAGTTAAAATGGGTAATAAGCAACACTGCATCTTGATGTTGCCTGGTATCTTTCCAATTTGGTCTGAAGCAGTTCCAAAGTCTGATTGATTGGTTGATGCCACAGAAAAATATTCAAATACTTTTGGAAAGGTACTTTGCAAAACAGCAATATGGTCAACCTTCAAGTTTAAGCGTAGTTAAATTTCACATCTCAAATTCTGCTTATTTGTTTAATCAACCTAAAGGATCAAATAGCAGCTTCCCGGTTCCATGGAACTGTGAATCTTATCGTAAGCGCAATAATTTAAGTAGCAAACTTACAGACTAATAGAAGTCTGATCTTTATAATGTAATTTTCTTTCTTTAGATCCCTTTTCTTACTCAGAACCCCTCTTTCTGAAAACAAGCTCTAGAATCCAACTACAACTTACTGATGGAGATGAAAAGAAAAAGAAAGATCACGCTTTGGTCCAGCTTTACTCAACATTATTGAGTTATTCAATTTATAAAACCAATTAAGATAATTTATTTATATATATAAATTTATTATATTTATATATATAAAAATATTTTTTACATATATTTATTATATATACATGCTTTCTTTAAATATTTAAGAGACTTTATTCTAATGCCACAGTATCTTGTATGTTGCTGCTTTTAAAACACATAGATACATACATCTATCTGAGATATCTACAGAGAAATTTCATTTTTAAAGGTAAGCTTGAAACTACGCAACATGGCTAAGATTCAGCTAAAATACAGTTGGATAGTATTTTTTTCCAACAAGCTCAGATCTGAAAGCAGATCTGAAAGCAAGAAGTGAAAGACAGAACAAATTCAAGGTTGTTACTATTTCCTTAGAGAGTTGTAAAAAATCACTTCTTGTAGAAGAAACCTACTCTTAMGACTAGATAAGTAGTACTTAGCGCCATCTAGTAGTTAGACACATGCCAGAAAAAATATCTGGCATAAAATCTTCATGGTCATTTCTCAGTAAAAACTCTCTAAAAGGAGATACCAAAAAGGAATTAAGAATTTCTTGTTAAATATAAGCCTTCTTTGGCATTTTACATTCTGCTACTACTTTGTTTTTTCCCCAATCTTTTTGTTTTGCTTAACTGAAGAATTCTCGTGGTGAGTTTGGCCATGAGACCATGCAATCAWGGTCTCTTTTTAGAGAGAGATGTGATCCTAGAACAGGTTTTGCTTTGTCCATAAAAATTAATAAAGAAATCCCTTATCTGCATCAAGCATATGCTAATAACACATCATGGTGAAAATACTGAGATGATCCAGAGCAAATAACCCGTGCAACTGATGACCTTTTTAAAATTTCCATGCGTAACCCAGCTACTGTGCATAGCTTATCCTGGGACTTGTTCTAGTATGGAAAGGTTAAAATTTACCCTATTACACTGTTTTAGTTTCAACAGAGCACTTAATATTCCACGTATCATATAATATTTATAATTTTTATTCTATGATATAAGCAATTGTCAGCAAATTGTATAAGCAAATGCCAGCTATGCCTTTTCAATAGAGAAGGTAAGAGAAAAGGAAAATACATCATTGTGAGCTTGGAAATGAAGCCATTCAGACCACTTTTTCAAACAAAAAAAAAGAAGGTACCAAATGCTTCCCCTACCTCACCMTAGGATGCATTTTGCCTCTAAACCCCTAGATTCCATTTTACAGTCACGAGGAAAAAGCTCTGCTTACATCACAGTTTAAAACAGCATTCATTACGAAACACCAATACACAGACTCTTGTTTTAACATTTCACTACAAAACTTGGAAATGTCCAAGACTATCGTTATCACAGAGAACTAAGGACACAGCTTTAACGGTGTCAGTACTTTTTATCCCAACACACCAAATTTTACTGCCAAGTGTGATTTATGCTTTGTACAAATTAAGAAGCTGGGAGTAGAAGGGCAAATGGTTTTCAAAAAAAAAAAAAAAAAAAGGATGTATTAACTAATAATGCCTTAAACATCTTGTGACACCTCTGGAGAGAAAAGAAAAAAATTACAAGTGTTAGTTCACTCGAGAGAAAACAACTCCACTTTATTATATTTTCTATTCTTTGTCCTTTTCCAGTATGAATCATGATGAATCATCYGAGCTAGTTGTTTAGTTGTTAAATAAATAAAATTGCAAGTACAAGGAAGTGACTCAAGAGTCTGTTTGCTGTTGATCGCTGAACTATATTGTTGAATTTCATTACACTTGCTAAGTGTAAACGTTTTTTATTCAAAAATAGGTTACATCAAATGGGTACTTAAGAGATGGATTGAATGCAATAGCCTTTCTCTGTGCAAGCAATTGCTCTTTTGAAAGGTAATATTAGAGATTTAACATTTTTAAATCACGCTTGTGCCTTCTGGTATCAATGTTCTTGCCCAGGTGGGTTACAGACAATCGCTTGGGCGCTGCCAGATGAGCAGTTTAAAGCATGGCACTCACATTCTGTAAATGTGGATGAACACGTGGCTGCATGGGAGCAAGGGGAGAAATTGCTCCAGACCTGGAAAACCTTGGGCAGTCAGGATTGACTGCAGTGTGTTGTCATACGCACTAGGAGGATTTTTCATGCTGTGCAAAACTGGGACGAGAGGAAAATCTGAATGTGAAAGCTGTGTAGAAAACACCCTGAAGGGGGCAGAAACACAAATCCACAGATCTCCTCAGTGCAAAAATRATGTTGCCATCAGCTTGAATTTTGCTGCCTTGATTACTACTGGCCAAAGCAAACCAATTTGTTGTTGCTGCAACAAGCCTCTTTTCAGAGAGGYTGTCATGCTACTAAAAAGACATGTTGTGCATATTATAATGCATGCCAATACAGACAAAGTTACTAAGGCCATTGCACACAGCTGCTGAACTATCTATAGACTACTGATACAGAAGAGGTGCCTGTTTTTCCCTTCAGCACCAACTGCTTTATCCATGTAAAATGCATTTTTCTATGATGCTTCAAGGCCAGGTGGAAGGTTTGCCAGTACTGCTCCATAATGCGTGTGAAAGGACAGCGAATAGATGTCAGGCTCCTGACATCATTATGGTCTCGAATGATAAGTAACTACTGAATTTTTCACCTCTGGAGAAGCCAAGAATTATGGCTGGAGACAATGAGGGGGAAACTCTCTGAGCATTACAGACAGCTGGAGAAGTAATTCTGAAAAGCACCATAAACCCTCCAGGAAATATGGTCAAGCAGTTAAAATGATCCCACGCTGAAGACTAGCACATAGCTGCAGGCAATGAGATTGAGGCCATCAAGCAAATGACAAAGAATATGTCATATTTCTGCACTGATTTAAGAACTGAAAGTTCAGACTGATGATTTGAAACGTACAGGTTGAGCCGCAGGCTGTAGAAAATCATGCAAACTTTCCCAGAAACAGCTTATCATGAAGCAGAATATTTCTAAACTTCCACATTGCCTGCTATTAGCATCACTTTAGCTACCGTAGCATCTGTGCAACTTGTATTTTCTCGGAGGAGAAGAAACGGCCTAACTCACGGGGAAATAAATCCGACTGGTCTTGTCTCCTGAACAGGAGCAAAACAAAATCTGATCCCAGTTCACATGTTTTCATAGGCCACTGTGAGCCGGTACATATTAGAGGCAGGCRGTAGCTTATCTAATTTGCTCAGCTGCTTCACTGACGGGTGATGAAATCAATGTCTTGGGAATCTTAACATTTGTGCCTGGTGCACCAGGCAGGTGCAACAGAGCAATTTTTAAAAGGTCTGCCAGAGCCACGGTGGGTCCAGTGAGTTTTAATGACAAAACAGTGTCAGCTTCTGCGGTTAAGAGCACCTAAAGTGACAGACGGGGCTAGCAACACAGCTGGCTGCCTCCCTCTTTGCAAACCACAAGTTGAACTTGCCATTGCTGAGTCAGTCAGGTGCACAGCTAGAGARAGGCTTCTGATCCATGGCGAGATGCTTTAACACCTCTGTCATCAATCCCCTGAGCTTSCTGTAAAAAACTAAATTTTAATGAAGCTTGATTCCATGCAAGATAGGCTCCAAGGAGGAAGTCCAATCTGCACAGTGCTAAAAGCATTCAGCTGACAGTATGAATATGTTTTGAATAAAAATGCTTGCAGGTAATCCAAGCATTTGTATCATTCACATACTGGATTTGATGTCTTGCCTGCTCCAGACCTCAAAAGATAAATTGGGTTTTCACAGTATGCAAGACTTAGCAAGATATTCTTGTATTCAATTCAAGCTGCARTGTGTCTTGACTTTAAATGTACTAAAGGCACAAACACTGCAYTACTGCAGCGTGCAGTTAATGAGAATAATCTTTTTAACCTATTTATAAAACTAATAAACAAAAAATCAAATTGTGATTGGACAGATCCTCTGCAAACAGATATTGTAAGATACTATTTTGTGCTATTACTACACTTCCCCTTCTAAATTCTCAAAATATTTAAAACATTAAGCCATACAAATTCCCTGTGTGTAAGGAACCACAAATAACTGTGTCATACCAGCATGGAGAAATTATGATTTGCAGCAGGCACRTAACAGAGACACTTGGAAGAAATCTAAATCCTCTCATTCTCGATGTGTGTTATCACTAGACAATCTGTCTGCTCTGTTCTTAACAGCCTCAACAGCCCAGGGAGCTGGATTTCAATCTCAGAACCAACTCATGACATTTATGACCTCCCAAGCTGAACATCAGCACCAGTAGATACACAGAAGGAAAGGTGTCACCAGTCACAACCCTTCTTGTCAGACTACCCCCAAAGCAGTAGTTTGTCTTTAYGAGTTTTAGGGAGTGCAAGGGAAGAAGAGAGCATATCTTACTTAACAGCTGTTCCCCTYGTTGTTTGGAGGAGTATGTCTCAAGCCATACGTAAACATGTAGCGGGTGATAGTTCCTTAAAACCTGTCCATCCCAACTGGAGTTGTTTATAAAGTGCTCAATAACTTCAAGTCCTCTGGAGTTTAACAGGTACTAAGGATACCCAGCACATCACAGAACTGTGTCCTGTGAAAGGACATATCAGTACGGTACTAATGAATATTAAGAAAGGCACACACCCCCTTATGTGAGGACATCCAGGAAAGTACAAGACTGCAGCTTGGRTACCCAGGTATTTACACACAAGAATCCAAGAAAGGTCAATAGACAATAAAATCATGAGGAAATTTGTTTTTGAAGGGCACAGTATGAACATTTTTTAAGACATTATCACAGATGAAGGAATAACGTTTACCTTTGTTAAAATAAATAAATACTTTCCCATTGGCCGGTCCTAACAGCAGCATGCTTTGGCGCATGCTTTGAAAGTTCACGGAGTTGGGGGAATGGCAATGATGACAGCACCTTGTCAGGGCTGTACCTTGGGCCATTCCTTTTAGGTTTGCTTGGTTCTGACCAAACTTTCAGCTTCTCAAGTACTTCAGTTTGCACTCATCCAAGAAAYGAAATGAGAGTTTGGCAGCTAAATTAGGAAAAGGTTTAATCTCCCAGTACCAAGCCACTCATATGCTCTCCACATCCAGTCTACTTTCACCTAATCACTGAAAGAAGAGGAGAGTTGGATCTTGCTTAAATATGTTAGGAAGTTGTATGGGAGAAGGAAGACAGATAATCCTGAATGAGGGGGTGATGCAGAGGAGTGTAAAGGGACAATTGGAGAACCTAGACATCCTCTCCCTCCCTAATTCTCAGGATTCAAGTTAAAAAGACCATTCTTTTCATGAGCACTAGGAAGGTTTATTGTTCTGCAGGTTAGGTGCTACCAGAGGACATCACAATGATGTAAAAAGTAAGTTCTGCACAACRCATCAGATACAAACTGTATTAATGAAGAAGAAAGAAAAACAAACAGCTACCATCATCTGTAAAAGGAATATAGCTTTGTATCCTCTGAACTGTGCAAAACTTAAGCTGCTTAAGTCCAGGGCCATAGGCTTAATAAAGCTCTACTCAATACAGTACAAAAAGGGTGCACAATACTTCTTTTATCATCAACTTCCCTCAAAGGCCCCAAAGGCCCCAAGACAATACAGAGCATTAGAAAGGAACAAGTTTTTAGAAGTTATTAGAAAGAAACAAGCATTMGAAAGGAACATAGTAGTATCAGCTCTACAATCTTAGTGAAGCTCATTCACATCAAACCATTCATCCTATACCTAGCACACAGGGTCAAATGGAGAAGATATTCCTCTAACAAAAATTACCTTTTAGATTGTTCTGAACTTCTAATGCGATGTCGAGGGCATTAAACGGCAAAACTGGTTCAGTGGCAATTCGCAAAGTCACTTGTCCTGTCAGCTGAAAAATATATATATAAAAAAATACAAAAGAGTCAAATAATGTCCAACAAATTTAACAGTCAGCATTTCTTTTGGAAGAGAACCTACTTTTATTACATTGGATTTTCACAGAAAGCTGAATAAAGCCTCACAAACATCGATTTTAAAAGGAGTAGGGCTTTGTCTTTCTATTACAACATAAACAAGTGTAAAGAGATGATGATTTATGACCACACACAAGAATCCTGTGCAATACCTCTTCTTTGGTCTGATGGGCTTCAGATTTCTGTTGTCAAATAAAACATCTTGTCTTTCTAAAAATATATATTTTTTTCCTTAGGTTTCTTTTCTGGCAGCACATTTTGAGATTATGATTGAAAATACATGAAAAAACAGACATAGATTTACACCCCCAAATATATTTGCATTGTATATATATTTATTTGCAGGTTGTATATATATTTATATATACAYACAGATAGACTCTTTATTCTCTTTTGTGAATACGTTCTTTACAGTCTTCTGTGATTGAACCCTTGGCCAGAAATCACATAGTTAAGAGCAAATTGAACAGCAAATCTACCACCTTTTGAAGAGAGAGGTGACAACTTGACACAAAAGAGATCCAACTTCTAAACAGGGCAAAATAAATTCTAATTTTCAGCAAGAACTTCCCAAATGAGTGGAAGGGAATTCAGTCCATGCCAGGCTCCATGACATTAGGATTCCATGAAACTCAACAGCATGAATGCTCCTTTTCAGCAGTCACGGAGATGTGCCCAAGGACTAACTAGCCTGGGTGTTCTTTCACCTTACAGAAGAGCTCTACTGCTCAAAACTCAGAAATGTTACAGGGGCCAYGTATAAAAATGTGCCTTTCTGCTGTGCTATACCTCACCTGTGATTAAACAGAGGATTTCAGCCTCCAGGCTACCAAGCCCATCACCGTTCATGGAAGCTATAAAACCACACTGACAAAAACATGCAAGAAACTTTCATTCATCTCCTTCATATCTTGATATTGCAAAAAGAAAAAAATAGCTGTAGGGCTACGCTTGAAAACGGAGCAACGGCTGCAGGTAATGTTGGTCGTGCTGATAAAAATGTGGAGCGAATAGAATCACATTGAACGATGCTTCCCAAGGTGTTAGAGGGGTTAGAATAATATCTATCCTTCAAACCATGAGAGACTTGCTCTGCTGAAAGTAGTATTTTAATTCTACAAAACAAAGCAATAGGAAAGGACAACAGTGCTAAGTGATATTAAAAACAATAGTACTGCAATTGAGAAGAAAAATCCCCTCTTGGGAAGGAGGATGAAGCCGGGGTAATACCAAAAATACAGGTTTCCTGGAGAAGGATTAACAGAACCCCAACAGCTCTTTCAGGAACACATTAAAGAAATATATTTCTTAACCTGGCCACTGCCTAATTTGARTACAGTGACTAAAGGAGGAAGCTATGTATTTGACTGCAAGCTACATTTAAACAAGGACCTATTGTTTAACTATTTATATATATATTTAGAGAATAAAATACAGCCAAAGGCAGAGAGGAAAAGAAAGACAAGGTCCAACAGGAGAAAAAGAAAAAAAAAAAAAAAGTAGAAAGGAATGAGGATATGTCAAAGATGTGCTCAGGAAAACCAAAGAACTAAAGATGCACTTGGAGGAAGATGAGAAATACTCTGGACATCCATGTTAAAATATTACACACTAACCTCTTATGACCGTCCTCCCAACATCCTAACAGTATGGGACATTAATGYTTGAAGGCCATTGCATTTGCTGTCAGTGCTTATACACAGAAAAGTCTGTGAGCTGAGAAACTCCCGTAAACACTGTTCTTTGGAGAATCACAGAGGTGTCATGGAAGCAGAGATGAACAATTGTAGAGCCAGCAAGATGTACAATAACTCATTTCCAGAAGGGGTTCTATATATAATTCAGCCATAAGGAATGGGCTAAATGACCACACACCCTGCAAAATCTTTCCTTGTCCTTGCACTCAACTCCTTCAGGATGCAATTGCCCAAAATATTAATAATCTATAAGTTGCTGTGGAAGAGCAACTGCAGCTATAAAATAATAGCCTATTAAACAGAAGGCAGCTAAAACACAATGAGTACCACTATGTCACATTAAATTTTTTAACAACTTCCTTGACTCCCAATTTTTGCAAAATACTTTAGTATATCTTAAAAAAAGATACTTATTTATACCAGGTTTATGTGCATTTTGGAACATGAACATTTATATACTGCTACTGATTCTTTTTAATCTGCATAGCTTAAGAATAGAAAAATAAAGATTCTTTTTCTGAAGCACCAAAGAGGTATTAAAGGACACCAGTCAGTATATTTTTGTTTCATCATCTACAGCATCAAACTTCTGTTGTTAGTTCTTCCTCTGATTTCTATTTTCCTGCAATTTCTATTTTGCAATTTATTTTTCTACAAAAGCCTTTTTTTTTTTTTTTACTCTTATTTATTCAAATACAACTACACCCTCAAAAGCTTGTGCCTAAAGCATTTTGAAATGCTTATAGTGTAAGCATACCTACTATACAGACATTTGTATGCCAGTTAACAAGTAACAGGGGTGTTTATTAAATCACATACTTTGCAGTTTAACTTGGAAGAAATCAATCACGCAAAGGAAACCTCCAAGCATTGATTTGAACAGAGTAAGTAACAAGGCTGCAGAAACATCTATCAGACCCACATAAGGTAGCAAGACAGAAAAGGCCACTGATTTCTTATTTATATTCCTTTTTTTCTCTTCTGTATACACAAACTCCTGAGCAAAACACTGAATATACATGAAAATAAAGACAGGTTTCTACCTCACCTTTTTGTCTTTCAAAAATGGTCCAGACTGACTGTTGAATCATTAAGACAAGAATAATTTAGGAAAGAATAAAGACAACTATTTTCTCATAAACTGAAATGTTAAAGTAACACAGAATTAGTTATAATACTAATGACAACTTCTCAAATAAGATTTATTTATAATAGTAGAAACACAATACACACAATAATTGAACCAACATATGCACGGATACCCAGTCAAAGGAAAAATGTTATAGTTCAAATGCTAATGATTCAGAAACGCTTTCTTTTACGATGTTAGATGAAAAAATAATGGAAAATATTTCCACTTGACTTTGGGATAGGTATTCTTCACTAAACTGGGCTTAATGAACTTCCAATTATTTCAGAGATAATATTAATGTAAATAACTGTAACTCCCAGAAAGGGGTATGATCATAAAATAACTGGATTAAGTATGCATTGTACTCCTACATAAACTAGAATAAACTCTTACCTTGTTAACTCTTTCACATTATAGATGAGAAAACCTAACTAAAATGGAGTGTCGGGGGGAGTTCTCACAAAAAAAAAAAAAAAAAAAAAAAAAAAAAAAAAAAAGCACATCTGCTTTATCAGTGGGAAATATTCTAAGAAGAATTTGCTTCTAAAATCCAAATCGTCCTCCCTAACAGCTCCAAATACTTTATTTGGTGTGTAGAATTAAAAGAACAAGCAAAAAGCTTAATATTAAAAATCCAGGACATGAAAAACTTAAGAGGCTCCCCTCAGCCAGGAGATTTTGCACAAATTGAGTGGTGCTTTTGGGGCATGCTGCTATTGATTATGTCTTGCGAAGCCACCTCGCAAATGCTCCATGGTTTTGACAGACAACACAGGGATGACAACCTGTCTTCCCGTCTGTCATATGAACAGAAACTTGCAAGATGAATCAAATGAAAACATATTTATTGGATATGATGGWATGGAAATATTACAGAAATATGTCAGAATAAACAGCCATATACAGTGTGTTGGCAGATTCTCCAGCAAAGAGGTTCACATTTTGCTTTTTATGCTTTTTTTTTTGTCTTTTTTAAAAGTTTTTTCTCTCGTCAACTTGCACTTGGAGCTATGCAGTGAATCTTGCCTGTGTGCCATGCAGCCCTCAGTTGATCTAAGTGMTCAATCTGTCCTTGACACACTTTAGGAAATTTTCAGTAATATTAAGAGGGCTAAATTCTAAAACCTCAGAGAATTCCCAGAACCATTCCAACACAAAGTTACAAACAAAATTAACTTAAARATATCAGTTAAACTGCTTATCCTTTTGTGAGCACTGCTTTTCGGCAATGTTGTACCCCAATTTTACCTGCTGAAGYGACTTAGATATTACAAGCCAGAATTGTGCCCTGGCGACATCTCTGTATTTCGATCCACATACTTCTACAACATCTCTTTTATTCTTTCCTGCACACTATCATTTCCAGATTTTTATTATAGTATTGCATTTGCTGCATGCTAAAATCACTTTTAGCTTACCAATATCTGTGCAGTTTCAGCACGCCACGGCAGCTCATGAACCAAACGTGCAACGACTGATTTCAGAAAGCAGATAATGCAGTGTCGGTTGCACAGACCTGCATGTGTAAAATTGCCAACCACAGGCTCAAATTGTATGGGTGTAACAGGGCAACTTGAACTCTGGACCACCATTTCCCTCTTTGAAAGCAGGCAGTATTACATTTTTGAGTTGCATTCCTCCACACACTTTGCACTTCTCCTTCCACACGTGTTATCTATGAAGTTTACGACTGATGAAAAACTGCTGTGCTATTCAGGTTATTCAATAGCAACAAGCTGAAAATGACCTTGCTAGCAATGGTTGTGTCCACATGCTTGCCAGTAAGGGCTAAATCTCATTCCCCTCTCAGAATCTAAATTATCATTCCCCAATCTCTCCATGGTTCAAAAATAAAGATATATTTTAAAAAATCCAATTATTTTGATTTTTTTTTAAGTAGGTATGAGAAATGGAAGTTGTTTCAGTGAAAGATGATTTCCAGGCAGCAGCACCTAGTACCATGGGATGAATAACAGAAATTAGAAGATTAAAAAAAAAAAGAAAAAAAACAAAAAAAAACAAAACACACTTGCATCTTTAATTGCAAGTCAAGAATCTCAAGACTTTAGAAAAATCTCCTGCATAATCAAGCTACGCAGATGTTATYATTATTACACCAACCACAATAAAAAGCTAACAGACTTTCCTGACGATCGACACCAACAGCATGAGGCAGAAGCATGAGAAAACTACCAATTCTTTGACCTTCTGTTTCTCTGAATCCCAAGGAACGTCCTCTTGGTTAGACAAAGAAACAGAATAGAAATCTGGCCATAAACCCCCAAGCATGTTTGTTTTGAACTCAAGCTGCCAACTTCACAAAATTCAGAACTTTGAATTCAGAAAATGCAGARAGTAGAATAATTCAAACAGTGGTTTTCTATCCCTATTGAAATATATTTGGATATCAGGGTTAGCTCAAAACATTGCATTTCAGGTCAGTAGAGGGCTCTCTCAGAGAAGAGTACGTGATGCTGTGGCTACATTAGGTGAACTAGAGCATAATAATTCATAGCAGAGCGCTGTTTCTGAGCAAAGAAAGTATGAAAGTTATGAGGTACTATAAATATTACAAACATTATTTCCACACCTCCTCCTATGATTGCCTACTTAATTATTCTCAGGAAATATGGTTTGGGAAGCAAAAGCACTAGTGAACAAAATATGGATTCTCTTTCTTGGTAGGGACTCTATACACGGGAAACAACATCTGAGTATTTCTATGAAGGTGGCATGCATTTATACTATATATATCAGCACATACAACCTTGTCTACATAGCTCATGATGAGATGCTGAGCCACAGAAAGATTAAGCTCAAAAGTATTCTCTAAYGTTCAGCATGCAAGATCGGTTATAACATTAAGTGGTTTTTTTTCTGTTTAAAATTGTAATGTAGATCTAGAGCAAATGTCATTAGAAGTGTCATATTATAAAAGACAAGGTTTATCAGTGAAGATTCCTATATACTAATAGGAAAGCACTGGATATTGTGATTAATAGCTTGAGTATTTCATATTTAGTAGGTCTAGTCACAATCTTCACAATCACAATCTTCAACATGATCAGAGGCCAAGATAGAGTGGCCARCTACTACATACCAGTTCTTTCCCTGATCTATGTTTCTGTTTAAGACTGAAGTCCGAATGTTAGCTCAAGCAACCCTTCTCATTCATGAGACATAGGAGAAACAAAGCACAATATGATGTGATTTAGTAAGATAATTGATAATTTTGCTAACAGCTGCCAGACTGTTGTCTGGGTCCTGCCTGTCTCAGGAATCAGACAATAATGACAAGCGACAAATATTACAAAAAAAAATGTCAGCAGTAGAAGTCTGCATTTGGTCACTCAGATTTACACTCAGATTTACAAGTGCTCTACAGTAATGTAAATTTTAGCATAGCAAGTGGTTTGCTGCTTTGTAGTCCTAATTAATCAAATTATCTCCTCATATGCTTCAAGGCACATGCATGACACAAAAAACTTACTAAATCAGGACCACTTCTTGGGTTATACATTCAAGGACASGAAAGGACTTGCCAAATTTCCATTTGATGTGTAAAGTCAGTTCTCCTAGTGAATCTGTAGGACTCGGTCAAAAACAGCATTGAAAAATCTAGATAATAGTCAGCAGAGGAGTGCAATAACAAAACAGCAAGAGGAAGCTTCAACCATAGTTTTCAGTTTAGACCTGGATATCATTTTTTTAATCACTCTGCATTTACAAAATTGATTTGATTTAATTGAATTCATAAAAAGAAGTCTCTAATCACATTTAATCACCATGCAATTATTATTCAAAGGAAACCATATGTACTATTAGGCACTCTTAATTAAAAGAATGCATGTAATCGGCTTCAGTACCTAACAGACATTCTCTTTGATGTCCATTTTCCCTTCTTTTTCTTCCATAATTGTGACAATATATTTTTGTTCTATTTTTATTTGTCTACCCCAAATTAATTTATACACAATTTATACATAATTTTTTTTATAACAATGATCATAATATCTGGTCACTGAGACACATTAATACACCACCAAGCCCTATCACAGCATGACCTTCAATGGACAATGGAAAACAGAAACTGCATCCGGGAGTTAAAAGACCTGAAGAAAAGACCCTACTCAGTAAGAGTCATAAGTGAATTAAAAATTAAAGCCCCCATCTCTCCTCCAGCATCAGTTAAGCTACAATATTTAATGTCTTTCACGGGGAAAAAAAAAAAATCTTGTTCTATTCCTTACTGCCATCTTTTTGATGCAGATACCTCATTTTTTTTCCACTTAGGTCACCCTAATCAGTAAGGACGGGAGCACTGAAACTTCATTAATGGTGACAGACTAGCCCTGAGGGAGAGACACTAGTGAGCCAGAGTGCCGAGGATCCAAGGGAAGCTGAGAATACACAGCTCGTAGCATCCAGCTCC
This sequence comes from Nothoprocta perdicaria, assembly GCF_003342845.1. Lineage (NCBI taxonomy): Eukaryota > Metazoa > Chordata > Aves > Tinamiformes > Tinamidae > Nothoprocta > Nothoprocta perdicaria. Next base: position 5,711,587 of record NW_020455643.1, on the reverse strand, counting down.
CCAAAATGACCCATTACACTCCTCTTCAGAGGAGAACTCGAGAAATAATATATACTGAGACTGCCCTCAGATGCCTAGATATGAAACACGTCACTTTRGTACCATAGAGAGAGGCTTAATTTCTCTATTAGCCAATTATTTGAATCGGGGTTACATTCTGCTCTGGCAATGCACTTGCATAATCATTATCCAGCTAGCAAGGTATTTAAGCTTCTTGCTGGTGACATAATTCAAGATGTAATTTCTCTGAATTTTTCAAACCACTTTTCTTTTTCAAAAGCTTATTAATTCCATTTTGTATAGCGGGGATATTCAATCTTTAATGAATAGCATGTGAGATACATAGAATTAGAAGTATTCATTTGACTCGCATTAATAATTTGAAATTTACATCTGAAAAAGAGGAGTGAATGCTTACTAAATCATACATCCTCCTATAATTAAATAATATAACTTAACAAGGAAAAGTAGAGGGAAGATTGGTTGTTTTATTTTAAAAAGAAAACATTAATTAAAGAGTATGTTTGGGACTAAGCAAGCTTCCCTCAGGCTTGGCGAAAACGCAAAGTCTGACAAACTCTTTGAGCCTTAGGGAATCTCGGGTCAGTTTGATGAACCCACTGAAGTATTTTATAATTAGCTGGCACGCTCCCGAGGCTACCGATTTACCTGAAAAGGAAACTTCCTCACCTATCAAAGCTGTCCCTGAACAGCAATGAATAAAGACCTACCAAATAATGTTTCTCATCACAGAATATTTACAGAACTAGGGAGGAAGAAAACTCACAAGAATGTATCGTGCTACAGGCTGGTCCTGAAAATTGTAAGGGACATAAACATAGGAAGTCTAAAACTATCTGAAGGCAGAATTGAGATTTATAGCCATGTTTGGGTCATAATAATATTCCTCTTACTAAGACAGTCAAATTATAATGGCTATTTCAATCTGCTCCCTATCTTTATGTGGGCTCTCTATTAAAACAATAATGACTGTATGATATAATGGCAACAGCAAAGATTAAATAGAGAAGCAAATTTTAAGGACATATAATCTTAAAACATGGCGGAATGCAGTAACTTGCTCAAATAACAGCATTTGCCATTAAAAGTAAAAATCAATGTTTACCTGAAGTACTGCACCATGACTGCTCTAGTTGTTTCCTGTTTTAGAATCATAGAATCATAGAACTTTATTAATAAGATTAATATCACCCTATGATCAATAATAATCAGTAGTGCCACCAAAAAAAGCCACCCAAAACTCAATAACCTACATGTCTAAGAAAACTATTTTAAAAAATCACCATTGTGTAAAAGTCCCTATTAAATTTATCTGACAGCATCAAAAGAGTACATGTATGGCATATAAATGGCACGGGTGACTCAAGACTATATGACAAGTCTTATTGTACCAACAACTGCACAGTCAGGACTCACCTCCCTGAGAAGCATCATGTTTTGGAGAGCACCTGGTCTTCCTACTGATTCCACACCTAAGGTCTGCCTATTTGTTTCCAGCTTTGCATTAGTCTTCTAGAACAAACCAGTTCACTGGAAGAAATCTMTATATAGGCAGAAAGACCAGGAAATAAGTTCTGCACAAGTATTCCTGACATAAGGGATAACGAGGAGGAAGATCTGATGACTGCACTGTAAGGAGCAAGTGAAAGGGATGTTGATGCAGAGACTGGGGAGGGGAGGAGATGGAGTTTGAAACACATACAAAAGACGCAGAAGAAAGAAAAATAAGCTGCAATATGCTACACAACACAACTAGGAGCCTGGGGAATACCTGAAAGAAGAGATAGTAAGATTAAAAGGACAGCTGAGGAAGATCATTTTGGCAGCAACACTATGGATGGAAGGATGGAAGCAGAAAGAAAATAGACTTGTGAAAAAAAGGTGTCAAGACATGAAAAGATTAAGATGCAGAAGAGTAGTTTGTCCATGATGCCAGAGGGAAAGAGATAGACTTTTAAAAATACCATGGAATGAAAATATACCAAAGGAAGATGTCGAAGAATGTCRTTTAGCATGCTGTAATCAGTGTGTAGTCAATGTAATTACCTCATACTATGAAAAAATCCCCAATAAATTGTCCCTTAAAATGAAATATTACATTGGAATATATGATATTGACAGAGAGTGAACAAATTAGGACTACTGGCAGCATCCAGAATGACATATRCACACATAGATGAATGAGACATCCATAGATCAAAGAGAAAAACTCATCTCAAAATTCTTCTGTATGTCAAAAAACGACAGATCTAGTCAGTAGGTTTTCATTCAGTAGTCAGTAGGTTTTAAAATACCTTACATTTTTAAATGCTTTAAATGTATATTTTTGCATATATTTTGCGAGTTCCTAAATGGCACACGTCAAGGATCACAGTTTGACACCACTGAGTTGGGATGCCTGGATCTCCATGCCAGATTTTCCCAATGTATGAGACTTCTGAACTGAGAGCCAGACAGTAGTATCCACCCTAGACATTATATTAGTCCACCATAAGACACTGACCATGGTAAGCAATGCTGCAGCATTCATCAGCATTGTATGAACCAAACATGGRATATATTAGTGTTTTACAGCCACTATGCACAAAAAAAGATGCTCCAGTATTGGCAGTTGATGAACTAGGCCCACACTGTCTTAGCTTTTGTACATTATTTTCACTGCTCTAGTACTATTTAAGTAAGGAGCTTATTTGTGCAGGATATGACATTAAAAAGAGCCCAGTAGCTATTAGTGATTAATAAACTTCAATTACAATAATAGCCATATTTAACAAAAAAAAAAAGAAAAAAAGAAAAAAAAAGAAAAGGAACAGGCTATGCTGCAAGTCACAAAAAAAAGCCTTTTTAATTGTCAATCATGCTACTCTAAATGAGCCTTAGCCCTATTCATTCAGTTACCATTCTGCAGTTTATAATTAAAGTGCTAATATATATCAGAATCCTTTGATCTCAAAATGAAAGATTCTTTTACCACAGAAATTAAGAACATGTAGTCATAGGAAATTCAAGTCTCCTAGTAAGAATTAAAATGAACAATCCAAAGTTAGCAATGGAATTAAGGAGGAAAACAAGATTTTGGTGGAATACTAGAAAGAAAAAAAATATTGGTAGTAGTCCTACTGGATTGTGGAACACATTGAGTAAAGTGACAAAAACTATTTCTTAGATGGCCTCAAAAGCTTTTATTTAAAGCTAAGTAATTCATATATCCTGACCATAATGATCCATACCATCTCATCYACATCCACCACATTTAATTTCCCTTCTGTTTTCATAGTTGGGGAAAAGATAATTGCAAATTATRTCTCAATTAAGACAAATAAAAAGAATCAACTCTACTCATCCAAACTATGTATATGCATTATACTAAACACTCAAGGTCAGCAGAGCTCTTGGAAGAGTCTCCTCTCTTGTGGCTTACTGATAAATGACAGTATGACTAAAACCTGACCTTAAAAAACAAAGGTAACATTTTCCAGCAGTAATTTTGGCTTTTTGTCTGCAAAGAATCTACCTGAGTGGTTGGAAATGTTAACTGGGRTATTGTCATCCTCAAAGAGTAGTTGAGGATATGCCACTGTGTAATGCACTCAATGGATTTCCACAACTGTGCTAACCTAAGAAGCACCCCATTTATATTCCAGGTGCCCTTTTCAAAGTTTATGGACAGCTTGAAACATAAAAAAAGACACAATTCAGCAGTCTACATTAATTTCTTCTATGTAGTGTAACAAATCCTCTGTTAATTCAATCAGAACGTCCCACTAACCCCATGGCTCCTAAATTGCCAAACAGTGCCTGCTTCAAGGCAGAGTCCTACCCAAGTCAACGAAGAGATTCTGCAGTATCCTAAAAGATTTATGAACAGTGCAACGCTCYGTAGTTAAGCAAATTAAGAGGAGAGAGTACAATCATGTTGTAATATTGGAAGGGCCACACCGCTATATTCCTCAAACATGAATTTAATCTGGATATTCATCAAAGACTCGTGTACAAAGTGTACTGATCTACGGAGAGTTTATGCATAATATTAAATCACCCTACTGTTTGTAGAGGCTGTATATACAGCAAATGATCACTGGATGCGATACTGCAGTAGAGAAAGGACTGTGACAGTGAACCGTGGTAAACTATGCCCATGCTTTCYTCTAGAAGTGCTAAAACTCTGAAAAGTTTCAACTAAAATCCTTTTCTTTTGCTGCACTTCAATGACCCACCCTCAGTTAACCAATTCAAGCTAAAAGTGACAGAACCTGGAAGGTTTTCAATGAAATGAGACTTATTTTAGCAGCTTAAGTTATAGCTTTGGTGAGCGATATCTTTATAAAAGAAAAACCCTCAAAACCAAAACCTACTCTCCAGCACACCTGCTATCAAACAGTATCTCACYGTGTAGCAAAATTATCTCAAAATGTCAGTTGGGCTAGTGGATAAAGTATTTCCACAGAATTAGAAAAACTGAATTCTCAAACCAGTGCAAAAACATGGCAAAATTTACTTGTTAGCATTTGTCCTCTCAAAAAGCTAGATCACAATAAAACTGTGTATTGTGGACCATGACCAGAAAGAAATTACTAACTTGAATGCACTAAGCCTAACTCCATGTACCCATTTTTGCATCCCTCACTAGGACTTGTACTTTCTTGCGTTGGGTTCTGATCTAATTTGGAAGCATCTCAATGACTGTAAGACTCATTAAGTGTGAAGACAGAACTATTCATGTAAAAAATAGACAAACGCTGATAATTATCAGAAATATGCAGCAATAAGCAAAAGGAATCAAAACTCAGACTGGCTGTTTTTGAAAGCAATGTGGGCTTTTCATCATAGCTTTTGTGTAATTTGAGTCGATATTTTTAAACAGCAGGGAGCCACAATGTAACCAAAGGTTTGATAACCTTACCAGCAGCACACATAAACTGCCCAGGACTACACAGAACRCATCATATGCTCTTCAATTTTGGAAGTGTATTAAAATAGCTTACCTATATGCATATATAATCACTGAAGCCCAGTGTTCTTGTTCTGCCTATTTGAAAATTAAGGCTTTGTTCAAGACTAGGCTACTGCACTCAGCCCAKCAGGCCATCAACATAAACCACGTTCAAGGTACTTCCTGCTTTTTCACCTTACTTTCCCCTAGAAATCTGGCGACAGGTATCTGCTCATAAAGCTCATAAAGAGCATCACTTCACTATCAGTGAATGTATTCTGAAGCCTTCTATACACATTCTATAGGCTTGCTCTTTTAAAAATTTTGTATGGATTTGTAAGCATTGATCTCCACTGCTCTTAAAAATGCATGAGGAAAACTTATGAGCAATCTGTTGTGGAGATAAAGATGAGAAGTAGATTAACGTTCAAGTATCTTCAGTTTTGGAGATGCTGAATGAATAATATTATATAGCACAGYGATTTATAGTGCTTGAATTAAGAGTTGAGGTTTTAAAAACATGTCCATGCCTTCTGTTATCCCATTGCAGCAGACCTGCCCAAGGCTGTTGGACCCGTACTGCTTGCCAATGTTGGAACTTCTTTTTTTTCCAGTAGATAGAAAAATAATCTCAACTGTCAGGACACAAAAGCCATGTCCTTCCACCTCCCTGGACATGTCTCTAAGTGGCATATTTACATTGGCCGATTCCTATCAGCCAAGTATCTCTCAAGAGGACTCCACCCTTCTGGAATGGGGTGTGCAAAAAAGAGCTGGAAGAGAGCCTAGAGGGAGATAAAAGCATTGCTTTAGATTCAGGCATTAAATTGTACTAAATATCTTAAGATTTATATATCTTARGATTTATTTTTGTTGACTTTTGTTTTGCTAAGTAAAGCAAATAGCTCCAGAGAATTCTGAGCATTTTCCCCACTCCACAGCTTCATTTGAAATTCCCTCAAATAAAATAGAAACCAGACTTTCAAAAAAAGAATCACCTAAGCCTTGCATTGAAAATACATCTTATCTGCTAACTCCATATCGTTATTGGGGGAAAAAATATACTTTTGAAGTATGCTGTCATCAAGTGCTTTGTTGAGAGCTTCCATCATAGTTTGGCTTGGCATTATCCATAAGAATGAGGGCACATCCTGCATAATACAAAAACAGGGGCTATAATGGTATCACTTTTTTTTTTTCAAAAGAAAATTAGTGGGACAAGAGCCTTTCAAAGAAATTCAGTGACATTCTTAATGGAGTGACTAACAGAGATATGCCAGTGCTGTGGTGTAAGTAAAATATGGTGAAACACAAGAGTAAATTTTGAGAAGAAATAAGAATCTATAATTATGTGGGTAGTCAAAGTAAAAAACAAATAATAAAAAAGGAGAAATTTTGAAGTTTCAYAGAGAAGAATATTCTGAAGGAACAAAATAAATACTTAAATTTGAATTTTTTTTTTTAAAAAATCACCACTTCCAATAATAATCTACTTCATTTTAAATTCACCTAAGAGCGATTTTTGAACTTTAGCTAATCTATCTGGCTTTAATTGATACAGCAGGGCTGTTTGGAATAGCAAGTAAGAACTTCATAATTTAGATTAAAAATAYAAAGGAAAGGTTTAGAACAGACAGTTTTAAGATATTATAATTCAGTGAACAACGCTTGAACAAATATGTCTAACATAGTTTGTCTGAATTTTCAACAGTTTTCTGTGAGATTATCCTCTGCCTGGATATTTATTTATTGCAATAGAAAAAGGGAGTAAATGTGAAGGATTCCTACCTTGGTGAGCAAAGTGTTTAAAAAAAAAAGGAAGAAAAAAAAAGRAAGGAGATAGACAAGTTTTGATATCAATTAATATTCTCAACAGTCAGCATTCAGTTATCCACATTATGCAGTCTCCTTTGAGCTACAAACAAGTTTTATAGCTCATATTCTTTTGGAAACCAGGATGCAATTTCATTATGGTTTTGGTACTTCAGCATAAAATGAAATTTTCATTCTCTTTGCCTCATTAGGACCTCATGTGAAACTCCCATCAGCAGCAAGTTTGTTCAGTTTATCTCAAGAAAAAAGGGTAAAAAAAATACTTAAAATTTTTGTTAGATATGTCAATCAAATTGATTGYACTTGGTTGGAACATCAGGTTCAGAAAAATATCTATCATTCATGTTGTTTAAAGGAGAATCTTTCTGTGTCTCCATTTTTCATGTTGCTTATAGATGAGCAGACATTTATGTGAAGGCCCAATCTCATCCTGAAATTAATTACCTTAAATCAAACTGCACCACCTAAAGATTTTCAGTCAATGATTCCAATGTGTACTTCACCTCAAACACAGTTTTCTTAGCTGTAAAGTACTTTCTTTAGGATCACATTTTCACTAAAAATAAACGATTAAAATTTGAATTGGCCAGGAAAAGCAGGGTCATATATTCACTATTAAAGTATTTATTTAGGTGTTTGAAAATCATTAAAACACCAAAATTCTATTAATTTATTTCAATTCTTTTGCAAGGCTAGGTTTGTATTTGAGTTTCCTGGCTTCTCCCCAGTCATGCAGTAAAGATAAACTATYCTGATTCACTTCCTTTGAGGCAGCTATGTTTTTATTGTATTTGTCAGGGTAGCTTAGCTGAACAGCAAGTTCTGTTCTTTGATTCTAGTGACATACCTGTTTTAATGTGCTCATATAATTTTACAGTCCTTTACTCATTATCACGTTATCTAAGAATGGCAATTGATAATATTTGAGATTATGTGAGGGGGAGGTTGTGTTTTTTGATCTCTTGGGATCAGAGGGCTGCTCTCACATCACGACTTCTTCAAGAGGAAAGCTCACAACACAGAGCTAAAGAGGAACAGTCTTTTCAAGGAGATTTCAAGCAACGTATACTGTGGGTATAAGGAATGTGGTACCACCTTGTGCAAYGTGACATTTCATCATATATTTCTTAGCTAACTACACTACATTTTGCTGCCATTAAAAATAAAAGCTACTGCTTCAGTATTATCTAAATAATAGTCCTCTAGTACTGTACAAATAACTGCCTTGTGAAGAGCTCAGTTCTCTTGCTTTGGAAAAGCTAACTAATGCTGATGTTTGGAGCAAACAAACACAGAAACGGATATGATCACCCAGAACCATCCTCTGATTCACCTGCTTCTGCTAATGTTTCCCAAGTAAACTAGCAAGAAAAAAACAGAAACTTTTTTTATAAAAAGCCCCTGAAAAAGATTAGAGGCAAACAAAACTTTCAGGGTTGGAATCCAGGTTACGGGAAGATAGTGGATGTTTTGTTAGAAATAAGATGCTACATTTTCTTGTCTGCCTTCCTGGAAAGCTTGACTCCAACAAACTGAGTKCATCTCTTGATACAATGTCCTCATCTAATATCCTTGCATTATTTAATTATGTATTTGTATAGTCTATAAAATAGTTCAAGAAGACACAATTTCACTGTAATGGATAACAATGAATATATAGCACAAAAAAAAAAAAGCATTTTCAAAACACTTTTTCAATCTTTTTCTTCTGTCTTGCCTATATATGTGTGTATATATATATTTATATATATATTCAGAGAATGCTTTGTGATTTTTTGTTAGCCTAATGTCATTTCCCAGATTCAGTAATAGGTGGTCAGGTCTAGCACTCTGTTTAACATTACAAGGTCCACTACATTTCTAGTAAGACAACACCTTAGGAAAGATCATTGAAGACACAGATATGCGATACAACCAAAGCAGCTTTGACTGGATCTTGGTATACTCACTGCACAGAACATCTCTGGGAAACCTGGGACCTAAAACTTGAGCTTGCAAGTCCAATAACAGTGCTCTAAGTGCAAGAGTAATCTTCTCTTCACTTTGCCTTTCTATAGCTATATCTCTTTATTATGTACTTATATTAGCTTATTTTATAAAGATATGTTAATACACCAAGCACTTGTCAATGGGTCAAACCATTTCACACTGTTCTTGCATACTTCAAACARCAGCACTAAAAAAAGAATGAAAATACTGCCTTCTATTGACAAGGTATTTAGAAATCAGTACTTTTGTGATTGAATTGATATTCTGGGCATTATGTCTAAATGACAAAAGAGTGCCTACTACAGAAAAGATCAATTCTGTTAAAGTACTATCAAAACTACAGATTTTTGTGCTCTATTTTACCTAACAAATGGACTTTTCTCATTTAAAATACTCAAAAGCTTCCAGGAGAGATGGAAGCTGAATAGGTATAATGTCTGTGCATATTTTACTTACTAAGAATACATCTAAAATGAACTTAAGTAGAATTAAAACTTTCTTGTGTTTGGTATGCTGATATATTTCTCATTAGTGCCTGATAAAATTCGTTTTACTTGTATGCCATAAATTATCGTTCTTAATCTTGAATGTGCAACAGCCAAGACTCTCTTTTTTTAAAAACCCCAAAAACCCAACACAGTATGTGGCATAATAGACCAGTAACAGTTTTCTCAGTCTAAAGAATCTGACTCCTTCAACCTAATTCATGAGCAAAATGATCTGAGAAGGCTTAACAAAAGCACTGCAGACAACGTCAGTAAGCAGTTTAGTACAGGGGTTGCTTCCAACAGGGATTGGTTTATTCAGGAATACATCCTTTAGTAATTCAGGATAACCCTTCGGTGCCTTTTCTTCACATTTTTTTATGGCAGACTCCAACCTTCCCAGTAAATACTAGAATTTTGGACTGTGCAAGGAACTGGGCATGCAGATGGATGCATGGGATCTGCAAGGCCTAATTTCATGCTGATAATTTCAAAAAGCTATGCAAATATATTCGACAACAAGGATGGCCCTGGGGAAACTGTTAGTAACAGAAGTACTGCTTTTTGTACTTGTAATTTTGCAGCTAAGGGAACTGTAGTCCCTTACTGTCTTATTAGTCATTGTTACTTTAGTAGGCATCTCCAGAGCTCCTCAAACTGCTCAGATGATGCTACTTTCAAATCAAATACATTCACCTGTCTCATATAAAAGCCTATACATCTGCAATTTACATCCTCAGGAGATATTCAATTTCATAAAATTTGAGAAGGACCAGTTCTAATTATCAAAAAACAATGCTAACTGAACAGAGCTTCTTTAAATATATATAGAGCATGTGAACTGATTTTTCTCTAGGTACTAAGAAAACCCAAAGCTGCGTTATGAAACAAACTTATTAAAGATAAATAAACTAATTACATAACAATGATGGGAGATGCAAATTTGCCTTCTCAGAGCTTGCCTTTCATTAATTTACCACAAATACTGTCAACAATTTGGAAAAGGAAAACATTTTCACTGTTTTCATCAAAATTTATAAAGAGTCAAGAAATACACATCCCTTAGATTTTTCAGCAAATATTGCCCGAGTGGATTTACTGATCCTAATATAAATTTTCAAACCTTTCAGCCCATGCTCAGATTTATAAAGTCTATAACAGATTTACAAATTCTATTGATAAATCATAAATAGAAAGTTTTATTTAGATTTTTTTTTCCCATCACTGTAGGGATATGAGCAATAGATTCATAAATTAGGATTTTGGGACTCAGCCATCAGCATCAAGATTAAAAACACAGTCCTTACATATTAGCTCTTAATTAAGTTTTATAAATTTCTATCAGAATTTCCAGTTAATAAGTGAAGTTTGGATTTAATAACAAGTTTCATAAAAGGCTATGTAATTTGTTTCTGTTGTCTTCCTTCAAAGTTCAGAATGAATCACACTCCACCCACAAGCATCCTAGTTATGCTGAAAAGTAGCAATTTGTTATTATATGTCAAGTTCAGTCAAGATACCTCTACAATTCTACTGAAGCAACAATCAAAAAACACTGAAGTGACTAAATGATTTTTTTTTTAAGAGAGGCATTTTAAGCAGATCCAAAAATCAACATGCAACAGTGTTGACAAAGAACTAGTCTTTCTTAGGCTAGTTCCAGCATCCTTAGAATTCTATTTCAAAGCTTATTAAAAACTAAGCTGTTGTTGAAATCACTGCTTCTGCATTCCACTCTTGCCCTTTCATGGGCACCAAGGCTACAGTGAACCAGATTCCAAAGGCAAAAAAGAAAAATTTTTCAAAGTTAGTTTTACAGAGCTATGAAAACATGAAGTCGGCAACATTGAACTGACAGGTATTTCTGGTGATCTTATGTATTACAGTCTTTTGAAAGTCCAGTTGCAAGAAAAGGTGCTAAGAACTTGAAATTCAGCTCAGCATTTGATGGACTATAGGTGACAGAGAGGAATGGTGCAATAAATTAGAAATGATGTATCAATGATGGGGAAGGCAAACAGAAAAAGGGAAAATTAAGGAGGGAAGATATAGCATGGCAGGGGAGGGTGGGAAGAAAACACAGAAGAAATAAATTGGTGGAGCAAGTATAAAAGAAAAGATGTTCAGCACAATTTGTGATAATAAAGAAGAAAAGCTTATTGAAGCCAAGTTCGAAAAGGCGGCACAATTCCAAGGGAAATGTCATAAGAAACTAAATAGACCACAGATGGACACTGCTCTGCAATTAAATTTATAATTAAACAAACAGTATAGAACTGTAAAAGGCATTTCCTTCTGAAACTGGATATAAGAGGCATTTTTCACCTGAAAGTTAGACTTAGACACATAGCTAAAAAGGTGCTAAAAGAACTTCTCTAGACCTGATAACAGCCAACGCCAGCAGTGCAGCACAGAGGCAGGAAGGTGCTCTGTTCTGAAACATGTCCCAGGGTCTGAGTATCTAAGAGTCCGGACCAAAATCACAGGAGGTTTTATCAAAATCTGTGAGTTACCAACATGTATCTGCAACCCGATCTGAATATTTTCTGTGCAACTTGTGCAACTTTGTAAGACCACTCACCACTCATTGTGGCATACCAATAAAGGTGTCCAGCATTGTATATCCAAACAGGAAGCACTCCCAGGAAGCACACAGGAGCAAGCATTCCAAGAYGCTGTTTAAAAGCTTTTCATTAMCATCTCCATAAAAAACCAAGGGGCTTTGCATATTTAGGGCAGTCAGTTGAAACAGCTAAGAAATCAAGACCTACATAAGCACATATTTGAGCCAATGATACTGCACAAACAAGTCTTTTTACACCAAGATTAAGCTTTTTTTTCAGCCCATTGGGATGAAATGGAAAAATTATATAATTTCAAGAGCATGAACGTAACAGATCTGAGTAATTATTACATTGGCTATACTCTGGCTAGGGACACCACTCATTAAGTGCATAACTCAACTTTTGATTTCATTCTAATATAGACCCCAGCAACATCTTCTGTCATCAAATTCATAATACACCAGAGCTATCTCTGCATTAGCAAGTAGGGCAGCTCTGAAGAAAGGGGTCCCAAAAGGATCTCTAGAGTGAGACAGTTACCAGGAATGGTGAAGGGCTTGGTACACACACTACAGTCCAGGCATTTGTGGGGGTACCAGCTTATGTCTTGCCCRGTGGACTGAAGCTCAAACCGGGCTACAGTGCACGGGGAACGTTCCTGCTGTGTGTCCCTCCATCTAGACTCAAGTGAAAACTCACACGATCCCAGACTGGTCAATGATACAAAGTGCAGTAAGAGAGGAGGACTGGGAGAGTTTCTTCCAAACCACACACCAGATTCAAACACATGTCCCTTATCGACAAAACCATAAAAGAAATTCCATCATACCAAATTCAAATAAACGTTCCTAATCGGCACAACCATAAAAGAAATTCCATTAAGCTCAATGGCAAAACTTTGGTAGGTCTCCACATAAAGAAGATACTTCCTGCTTTTGTTACAGCTATTACTAGACATCATTGACAGATTCTTGTTATGGTTATCACTGGCTACCATCTATTTTTGATACTAAACAACATTTAGATGATAAAGGGTGAAGAGCAGTTAGATAAAGGCAAGTAAAGATGAAAAAGACTGTTTTTGAAAATGAGTAAAGAAGTAAACTAAATAATCTCTTCCTAAACTGAAATAATCACTCTTTCTTAAGTTCTGCTAGTGAAAGACTCATCATTTTTCCTGGTTCTGGACAGCATGCAAGCATGACTCATTGTTTGATATTACAAATTTATGGACTACATGAAGAAAAATGGGATTTCTAGCAGAGTATGGCACATAGACATTGTCAGGTAAACCAGAAGTTATGAAGATGAGGTGTGATGAAGATGAGATAAGCCCAGATCACCCTAGAGTCTACTAAGCAGAGATGTAAAAGAGCTGATCATTGGAACACATGTTAAAATTTATGGTGTTTTAGTAATCCTGTTCTTGCCACAGTAGATAGTAATCAAGCGCTGCCAACCACAGGAATGCTGCTGGTGATATACTGGTGCTAAAAGAAACAAAACACAGCCTAGACTGGTTTGTTGTTTCTATGCAGCTTGTTGAAAAAACCAGCAGATGTCATACCAGAAAACACAGAACTGCTAAAACTGTGCATATTCATTCACGCATCTTGGTGATAATCCAGGGCCTCCCAGCTCTTTGGCAGCTCGGTTTATTTTTAAAAGCTTTTATTTTTTCTGAGATACTATGAAAAAATGTTGAACCGAAAACTAAGTTACAATAGCTTTATTCCACGGTAAGGTAAATAAATTTTTAGAGACAAGATGTATAAAGGCAATACTTCTATTTGGATTACTACATCTTTAAGTAAGCATATAAAATATGTTTTAAATCAATTATACTGCAAATAGACTTCCTGTTCAAAAACTCATTTACCAAATCCTTTCCTTGTCACAGAACAAACTCCAAAAATCAAAGGTCATAGTATGCATAGCCATGAGCTCAGCAGACACAAGAGAGGAGTGTTCTCCATTTTTTAAGTGAAAATAAAYTAGTAAAAGAGGAATCTTAGCCTTTTTATACTGATTCAATCAATTTACTTTTTTATAATACCAAGAGCTACTGCCTGTAGCAGGCATTTATTCCACTGAGCCTAATCAAGTTTTTCAGATGCGCACATAAAATAAGCATTTAGTCTTTTCAGTGTTCCTCCATTTCACTTGTGGGGTTAAATTCCCTTCTCAAGAGCAGCAGTAGAGTCAACACGGCATAGTACTGGCTGATAGGTGAAGGGAAGCAGAATACAGCTTAAAATTTAATTCCCCAATAGGTGTTAGAGTCACAAAAAAAAAAAAGCAGATGTCTTTTTTGAAACACAACGAGTCATAGCTACAGCTGCTGCCTCTCATTTTGCACCTGAAAATCTGCAAGAGGATCTGCCATTAGGTGCTCAAACTCTTTGGGAGCAGCAGAAAATCTGTCCAATATTTTTCATTATATGGGCATCTACTATAACCCTGGGTCTCACACTGGCCTAAGCCAGCCTCAACTCCRCAAGCACTAAGGAAAGCTGGAACTGGGCTCATCTGTTAACATCGTATTAATTTATCTGACCAAGAGCACTAGCCATGAGTTTTTAAAAAGGAAAAGCTGAGAGACTAACACAGGCTGACACCTGGGCAGATGTGTCTGAACAGATGCAAACAACATGCAATCTAAATTTAGACTTCACCAAAGATGCACAAGGAAAACAATTCGTGGAGAAAAATTGTCTTTTGTTTGGCTCAAGCTGCACATCTGCTTTTCTACAAAAAAAAAAAAAAAAAAAAAAAAAAAAAAAAAAAAAAAAAAAAAAGGGCGAAATAATTTTTTAAAAAAAAAAAAAAAAAAAAAAAAAAAAAAAAAAAAAAAAAACCTATAAATCCTAGAATAATGGAATACTAGGACAAAACGGTCTGAGCTGAGTTGAAATGTGTAGATTTGTTTCTTTCCTTAGATGTTTTAGAAAGCTGTGATAAGAATAGCTCAAAAATTGTAAAAAACAATGCATATTGGAAAAGAAAGTTGAACTTTTCCAGATTTACTGTTTCTAAATAAAAAATATTTCTATTCCATTTATATTTCCTTATAAATAGGGCTAGTATTCAACAAAGAAAGCACAATTCTCTGAGCATCATTGACCATTTTTTTTCTCTATAGTTGAGCTATTTGAATATCAATGAATAGTTATCCAATATTAAGCGAAAACTGTAAACCTGTCTCACTCCAGATTAAGAAATGGTGTGCCGATACAATCTCCTGGATCAGAAAAGGAGCTTGCTTTACTATATCTGCCGTGCTACCTTTAAAGTCAGTTTGTATTCTACTATTGTTATTCATACTTYATTCAAAGCTTGAAATAAGTATTTGTTTCTCAAAATGCTGACTTGCTGATCACACTTCTCTCATTTTCCTATATCTTGCATTTTTCCAAATGCCATCGAGCTTTCATTGCAAATCTTGATGGATGAGCCATGCTATTCTGTCTGTCCAGGCAAGGGCAAGATAAGTGGCTGGACAGGCTATAATCTCTGAGCAAATTATTCTTTTTATCTACAACAGATACCAATGAATTGTGTCAGTATTCATGTACATGCTGCCAGTTTCATTACCCAAGCAAAGAAAGAGGCAAAAATCTGACCCACCAAAGTGGAAGGAGGGAATTCTGCAGTGATGCAAAGTACTGACAGCAGGAAGATCTCAGAAAGTATGCATCAAATTTGATCAGAAAGAAAATTATAGTTATTCATAAAATTTAAAGCAAACAGTTTCATCTACATCAGTTTGATATAGAAGTATCGCTGTTTGATGACTCAAAATTAATTAGAACTATTTAGTCACAAGAAATATGATCCCCCCATCAAAGCTTCATTCTTCCCAAAGATGTAAGCAGGTAGATGCTGATGTAACACACTTGATAAGCAATAAAACAAATCTCTTTTGCACCTACCTGTAATAACTAGAAACTGATCAGGTAGAACTTATGGCACCATCTACTCTTCTCTATCTCTTTTAAAACTTTTTAAAAAACTTTTCTAAAGTTTTTTTTTTTTTTAAAGCCTTTTGGAACATGCATAAACTGTGTATACGTAGCACTTAGCAGCAAAATTCTAAGCAGCAAAATTCTTTTATCTGCTTTAAACTCCTTGAAGGTTAAGAAGTATCACCTAYGCACTACTTTTTCATGGATGATGTTTCAAAGAAAGTATAGTTCAGGACATACGTTAAGGTTAACAATAAAACTATACTCCTACATAAACATATTTACAACCATATTCATTAAGTCTAAAACACTCTTGAAAACACTGCTATCTTGAAAATACTACTCCATGTAAGGAAGATTTATCTGTCTTTCTTTTTGAAAGATATGTCTCTTTTCAGTCTTAATAGTTAAAACTTCGCCTCTTTACTTTTGGGGAGAAATAAGGATTTTAATTTACAACTTACAGATAATCACTAACAAATTCTTATTATAAATAAAAACTAGATGATAKCATAATTTAAATGCCGGCTTTCACTCCCTGTGTGACAAAGCATACCAGTTCTTACTGTAAGAGTAGCCCTCTGTGTGCTAAACATYGAACTATATGTGGGAAGTTTTCTGACAAAGCAAAAGAAAAGGATATTTGGAGAYAGATATCTATGCTGAAATCAAGACAGCAGCTGTACTTTGCCTCAACAAACATTAGAATGAAGTTCTCCATCTATCAATAGATGTCACTGCTGCCTTTGAAAAATCTTAAATTTGATTTTGAGGTAAATGGGCTTACGTAGATTCTAAAAAGAAAACAATTCCTAGTTTCTGACCCAAGCTCTTTCAGTTCACAGTTCACTTCTTGACTCTGTAAGACACTTCTATTCATTTTATAGTTGTAGCTTTAAGGTTATTGGCTACTGTTTGTTTAATGTTAACTGGCTTAACCTTAGCTCCTTTAATACTAGAGCGAGTCACAACACAGCAGTAATTTTAATTGTTACTGACCACACTTCTAATAAAAACAGATCAATAAACAAGATGCTGTCCTGATATTGAACAAGAGGTTCTTCCTGGGATTTTGCTAATATCCTTACCTTTGTTAATATCTATTATGGCTAGTCTTATCAATTTAACTTTTTGTTGCCATTTTTTTTATTTTAGTTAATAGGTTTTTCTCACAACTTCTTTACCTCCACAAAGTTCTACTGCATTTTCCAGCTGCATTTAGAAAACTTTCATTCGGACTAATGTTATCATTCCTTTAGAAGAACTATTAGAAAAGACATAATCGCACTTTTATTTTTAATTACTCTCTATTTAAAAAGCTGCATGTCAATGTATTAGGAGACAGAAATAAAGGCTGAGAGCAAAGGGCAGAGTCACAGACTCAAATATGTTTCAAAAACATCTTTAAATTCTTCATTGTTGAAAGCACATCAAGGTTCTTTGTCTTATAGAACAATATAGAACAAGAGTTTCCAATGCAGATTATCTGCAATTGGAATCTGATTTTCACACCACTCTTGATTATCTTTTGGTACATTATCTGGATTCCAATACACCATGCCTTCTTGCCGTACCACTAGTTTTGGCAAAATGTCCCTCAATTAACTGAGAATTAACCAAAGCTGAGTGGCTAGTCACTCTTGATTCAGTAGGCTATAACACTGTCCTGAACTTCAACATTTTAATCATTGGTTCTGATTTGCCAATTAGTTTTTATTTATAAGTAATAAAAAGATAATGTCCTATATTATTAAAAATGCTGCCTCTGTAATTAATAGTGCAAGCAATCTAAGGCAGTAAATCAGTACAGTCTGTTTTATATTCATAGGTCAAATTTAAGTGGGAACCATATCAGTGCTTAGTAGTTAGGAGAAAAATACACACAAATGCTGTTTTCAATATCGTTATGGCACTTTAAGGCATCAGGTCATATTTAAAGACAGAAACAAAAGCAATCCTTGATACCATTTTCATGGGGCCTTAGTCTCCTGATTCACACTACAAAGAATCAGGATGACTTCAACAGAAATTAGCAGAGAAGTGACATGCTGTGACAGACAGGAGAAAACATCTCCAGGTATTCAGCTTCCATTGCAGACAATAAGAGAGCCTTATTTCTGAAGAGAAACCATCTCCTGTGTTGCAATATTTGAGTAATTTTCAAAACTAGCCAACACATGGTCTTGCAAGAAGACATTAGATAAGTGCACATTTACCTCACTGTTAGGTAAAATGACAGTAACATTTCTGGACATATATTTTACTCTACAGATAATGAGGCAGTTTAGGCAATGCAGAAATAATCAGGAAACCAGAAAAACGTACAGTAAGAAGGTGTTTTAATTTTTTCTTAAAAAAGGTGTATTAGCTGTGAAGAACTTGAGGTCCTGAATAGGTAACAGAAAGGAAAAAGTTTTAATTGGAACCTTTGTCTGTTTCTTAATGATACTGACAGGGGAGTTATACACATGGCTGCATTGCACTTCAACCACTGCTATGAAAACTTACAATTCAGCTTCACAGTTAAAACCATGAAGAGTTATTATCATTCATGCTGATTTAAATTATAACATATATATTCCCAACATGATAAACAACATTTGTATTCAATGTTTAAGTAGAATGATGTGGATTCCTACAAGTCTTTAACAAAACATAAAAGTCAACTTTCTTAATTTTAATAGAGAAATGACAGTAGAAGGACCATACTAAAATGTTAGTTTCATAATAAATAATATTTTTCTAGGACTTGAAAGTTAACTTTGGACAAGATCCCACTCCTGACAGACATATAAATGAGTCCAAAGTAACACCAACATTTGGCATCTAAATGCAACAGACCAGAACTCCTCTATAATTTGGAATACACAWACCCTTACAAGATACCTTCAAGTCAGTTTCCAGAAACATTCAGTTTTCTGTTGTGTGCATATCCAGAATTATTGAGGTCTGGGCTGTCTTTTGGTCAAAGCTACTTGGAGCTGCTCTGAAAGGCAGACTTGCCTAAGAAAAACTTTTTGTAATTTTATGTCTGTTAAAACACAACCACCCAAAGACAGTGATGACTTTAATAAACCAGTGCATTTTCACAGGGTTGCCAGTATATTTCTTTATGTGGCATGAAGGACATGAATTTGCAATTTACACTACTCAAAAATACTTTATAAGGCTCAACCTCTTTTGTCTAGGTAGAAAATGTCGTAAAGAATCCAAGATGCACCAGGTCTGGAAGTCTGCAGCACCAAGAGAGGGAATCCAGCAGAGCTCTGCTATCATTTAGGTGCTAAAATTGGTGATGACATTTTGAAGACAAGATTTAGAGCATGGCTTGGACTAAGCCTCTTGGGGAAAAATGTGACTTTTTAAAATTCCTTAAGGGTAACTAAACTCTTTTCAAAGCCTCATTTTAAACACAGGACTGAGCGCRTGCAGGAAACTTCAGCATCTGTAAGGCTCTGATGTGTTGCTAGTTCAGTCATGGAATTAAAAAAGAATAAAAATAAGAACACAAACAACTGTATACCAAATGAAATTGTAAGTACTGTTTGAAAAATACAATGAACAAATATATGTATTCTTAAGCTCTCACAGATCTTAACAGAGAATACATTTTCTGCAGGTTGTTCGCATTATTTTGCACAGTGAAGTAAYTCATCTGTAGTAATTAAGTAGATAATTTCTTTATCTCATTAATAAAGCACTTAAGCAGACACTTAAGGCCCACAAATTTTATCTCCTTTTCCCTCATACGCAAACTGGATTATGTAAACATAAAAAAAACCCCTACATTATTCTTAGAAGAAACTTAGGTTTTTTTTTTGTTTTTGTTTTGTTTTGTTTTGTTTTGTTTTGTTTTTAAGAGGCATGCCCTGGGGAAAGGATCATCTGATTTGACTTCTTGATCTAATATGAATTCCCCTGGAAGAGGGAGTTCTATGCAAAATCATAACATAAACTCTAATTAAGTAAAATCTAATTAAGTGGCGCATGATCCATAAGCACTGACAGTCATGTGTTGTGGGAGGGGAAAGAAAAAGAGATGAACAGTAAGTTAATACAACAGAAATGGTACTTTTGAAGTACCAGACAATTAGAAAAAGTATCAGTAAGTATSACTTTTTAGGAGGGCTCATTTTCCTTGCACAGACACCAAAATCAGAACATGTACATCAAAATAAGGATTGAATCTCTGTCAGCTGAGCTGTATTTATTTGCCAATAGCAAATGCTTATCGTGTTAAATAATTAGTTAAAAAATAGTGCTCTGATGAAATCAGCAAGCTAACCATATGCACACACTGCAGAACTGACAGTAGGAAAGAGGAAAACTCTAATATTGCCATAGGTGTTCCTAAGGAATAAAATAGCAAGTCTCTGACTTGTGTCGAATTTAAGTGGCTGGATATAAAAATATTTGTATTGACATTCATTTAAAAAAACCACCTAYATATCCAATCATTTAATATTTCACATAACACAGCTATGCTTCTGAAGTACCTAAAATTTGTGTGTTCAACAAAATGTCACACTCCTACCCAGAAGTATTAATAATAAAAGCAATGGACAGAACATAAATTTATTTATGCATAAGGCAAATAATGCACCAGACAAAATGGAAAACCATCACTGGACTGGTATGTCTGCATTTATAGTTGCATGGTTAACTTGAATTTTGCTTGCATGAGAGTTGGCATGTAGCTCCTTACTTTGCTTAAACTGCTCCTGCAGTTTGAAAAAATGACACACTGATTTTTTTTCTTCTGTCACTGATGGCTGCCAATGAATCTCGAGAGTAAGTAAGTAAAATATAGGCTTCAAAGATTTATCAGGAACTGTATGATTGTAACAGAAACCTAGTTAAAAAACGGTCTTGATAGCAGTCGATGAAAATAGGTTTTTAAAGAACAAAGTCTTCCTGCAACATCAGAAAGCAAATGGAAATAACCTGTAATGTATTCATCTCGCTTTAGGGAATTTTTTCTATTCTTTGACTGCTTCCTGGCAGTTAAAGAATAGAATAGTTGCAACCGTACACAGACAAAAGAAGGGTATTGACAGAAATCCTGCCACTAATGATGGCTGTGCACTCTGTATTTTCAGCTTATATATTGGAGCCACCACTTCCTAACTATTTTGATGTGCACACTGTTGTCAGGGTTCTCTGAGCTGAAGGCATACTAAGTACCAGGAGCTCATGAAGAGCCCCAGAAACAGATTTGGAAGATTCTAATGATGATTTTTTCCCACAATTTCATGCAAAAAATGGCAATTTATAAACAGTTCTTTTCTGATAACACTTCTCTGTTCCAGAGGAGTCAAACGTGGATTTTTTAAATTATTTGTGAAATTGTGTTGGTCACTGAAATTGATTAATTTCATCTTTATCTGGGGTCCTGCATTTTCAAGTCATCTTTACTTTTTAGTCTTTACCCACCACAGTTCAGGGACAAAGGGCAACAGTCCTTGCAGATATTTACTTCTAGGAACAGAAAACAACCGAAAAATTCTAAGTGTACCTACTCTAACAAGGTTCCTCTAACCAGGTTAGAGTAGATAGAGAATATGTTGTCTGATCAAATGCAGAATGACTGTCTGTCAAAACACTTCAGGCACTTTCCAGCCAAGCTGCCTCTTTACACCCAATGCTGAGAAAATCCCCAGACAGGATCTTCGAATGCTGCTACTTTCCCGTTCACCACAACTCACAGAGCATCCTCAGAGTTACAGTCCTAGTTTATACCCCAGACCTGYTCTTGTTTTTATTGCTGCTGACAAGAGCTACGGAATAAAATACACACTGTCAGAGGGGAGTACTCTGCAGGTTTGTATTTACCCACTGTTTGAACTTGATTATATGCTCTTCCATGCAAGAAGGCTAAAGGTAAAACAAAAGCTCTCACTTGGGTGCTTAAGAGAGTAAGTGCTAAATCAACCCATACCAGTGAAACATTACTATGCCTCTTTGCGGAAAAATTCAGACAAGCTTCTCTGTGTGTGAATTCAAACTGTCATCACGGAGAACAGTCTTGCTTTCCACATCTTGGATCCCATCAGACCATAAAATACCAGTAAGATGTTTGGAATTGGCAAAGGAGAAGCTGATCAGTAAAGAAAAGCCAGTAATTTAACTTACAGAGAGACTATCTGGCAATTGGAGGATTTGGTTGAGTCTGCATTAAATTTTAGGAACAAAATTGGCCTGTAGCAAGATCTTACTGYAGACGAACGCCATAAATTGCTCCTGGGTTTGGGAGGGCAAACTGAATAATCATGAGGTTTCCATGCATTTGCTTGGGCTTTCCAAAGACATGGATTTTATTGCATATGCACTTGGTTTGAGTGCAATGGACTTGTGCTTTCTGAGGATGCCAGGTCCATTCTGTGCGCACCCTAGSAGCACCTCTGCACACGTGCAGGAACTGTGCAGCAATATTCTATCTGCCCTTCAGAAATCTGGAACAACTCTGCCAAATCTTCCAGTTCCACCCACAGGCCACTTTGTTTTGTAATGAAAAAGGAAGATACATCAATGGAAATGCAGCTGCCTTGATGCCAGAAGCTACTGGGGTACCTCGGCACGCTGCCACCCAGCCTTTCCCGGAACATTCCGATACCAAGAGGGGTGGTTGTAGCACAAACGCATGAATGTGAATGTGCTTGGCTGAAATAGCGAGGCCAATATTAATGCGCTGGCAGAAACGCTTCCAGTAAAACTTTGCTCCACAAATGTGCTGTGCATGGTTTGTGAAAGGGCTTCCAATCGGTATTAGCAAGAATTGCAGCCCTGACAAAAGCACAACAGAAGATCGAATGAAATGCACAGAAGTTTCCAGCTGGTTGACTACAATGAGATTTTGCTTTGGTTTTAAACTCTGGTAGAAAAAAGAAGTATTATTATTGTTCTCACTACTACTCTGCTTTTTCAAAATATGCCCTCTCAGCCTTTGTAAGTGTTTGACCACTTTCCTATTAATTTAGATATGGCATATAATCTTAAATTAAATTATCTTAAAATTTTAAAATCTTAAAGACAGAATTTACTTACAGACATCATGTAGGAAGAGGAAATGGAACATGATATCCAAATATTTAGTGCAGGTAGCATGCACTAAACCACAGAGACTAACTTGAGCGAGAGGATGCAAAAAGGAACAATCAAATGCAGAGAACACYGCATTCCCAACACAAATGGGCATTCCCTGTCCTTGGATTAGAGAAAGAGTGAAAACAGAGAAGGGATAAGTGGCAATATTTATCCTGCCAACRCTTCAAAAGAAAAAAAAACAATTTGATCTGGTTAGTAGAGAATTCTTTAAATCAAAATTCCTGTGCTGTACCAGTCTGTGCTTAAAATGTGAATTTCATTTACCAGCAGTCTTGCAGTCCAGCGCTTTTCATTCTATTTACTTCAAGAAAAGAATTTACCTGTCATCATCTTGAAAGTGCTTATATTTAAAAAGTAATGGAACCACTACAGTATGTCATACAGAAAGCCCAAAGGTATTTCCCCTACAAACGAAAATATCCCTCTCTGTTGCTTTTCTATTTAATTTTAGAAGCTCATTGCATTGCAGTAGTTAGTTCTAGTTTGTGAAGCTTATGCAGCACATAATGGGAGTATAGAATAATCAACATCACCATTAATTTTCTCAAGAGTTTGCTGTCAGCAGCCATAGCTCATCAGAAAGYCTACTGGGTCACTTTTGGCATGCCTTTCAACACTTGGATTTGCACTTTGGCAGGGACCAATAAAAGACCATCATTATTCCAAGCCTGATAAGCCGGTAAGTGGCTCCAGAAGCACAACCTATGCAGGGAAAGCCATTAAAGCTCTCAGAACTACGCAATTCTTAAGTCTTATTAGGTTGCCCTATTAAGCGTAACTCAAAAGTATTTCCAAACTCACTCTTAATTCCTCCAATTGCCTAGTTACAATGAAACATTGTGAGGCAAATTACTAAATAAGGRTGATGACAATTACTGAAGAGCATATAYTTTTCCTGAGTATGTGTTCAATGACAATGGGGTTTCACCTGACTTGATGGGAAAAGTCATCTCCTTAATAGACACACATTTCTCACTCATTTTACCTGTCACATTCAGGAATCTCTCCCCTTCCGAAATGTTCACGAAGGCAAAATCAACTACCCTGTTCAGACTGTATCAGACATAATTAGCTCATTACTTGATCCTACACAAAATCTCACATAAACAACAATGCTGAAATCTTTTGTTATTCAGCATCAAACCATCCACATATTAAATTCATTAAAACTCTATTTATCTCAGAGAGATAAAGGGAATCCAATCATTCCATGCCAAAAATAGCAAAAACTTTTCCACCCACTTCGAAGCACAGAGCAAGTAGTATGTAGAGACAAGGAGGTTTTACCAAACCAAACGAAGGGCAGGTCTAAAGGCTTTCCATTCTCTGTGCCCTTGACTTGCATCTCACAGTATTTGACTACTGGTCTGAGGTTCAGTACTGGCAGGTTCAGTGTTGAAAAACACAAGGAATTGCACATGGTAAAAAATAACCTATGAGTATGCGTTAACAAACATAACACAGAAATTAGAAATAAACAGTCAAGTTATCACAAAGAGTTAAGGCTTAGTAGCAGCCTAAAGAAAACAAACTGCATGCCATWAACTATTGAGAACGGTTTACTGAAGAAAATGTCACCGTCCCCTATGCATCCACGGCACTCCAATACTTTAAGTGTAGTACAAACTTCTAATTATTTTGAAGGAAAAGAGTTACTACAGATATGATAAGAAAGGAAGCAGGTAACAAGGATATTAGGCAGCAATAAGTGATCTATAGCAAGAGCTACAACTAGTAAACAAGATGTTTGTTTAATTCTCACACCAAAAGCACTAGGGAAGAACCAACAAACTAACAAGCAAGTAGTTTAAATACATACACACATAAAAGAAAAAATGTATATTATGGGTCTTGATGCTATGGGATGTTATGGAGCTAAGTGTACAAATTCAAAAGAGCACCAGTAAGCTTTACAGAGTGGACTGCGAAACTGCCATTGAAGAGTAATTAAGAGTTTAAGAAATTTTATACCGACAAGTGACCAAAAACAGGGTAGTACACTGGAGAAAGAATATAGGAGAAAGCAGCTTCCTATACTGCTCTGGGTTTTGTACATTTGTTCCCCAAGAATGTGCTATCTGTTACTACCCACATCAGGCTATTCCATGAAATGGGTTTGTGCTCAAACCTGRTGAGGCTATTCCTGCTCCAGAGGAAGCAGGAACCCAGAAGTAACACGACCTTTTCCTGAAATCAAACCTCTTTGATGAACTGTTCTATCCAGATCTAACAAATATTAAAAAACAAACAATTAAAAAAAAAAAAAGTTTTCTTCACTCTAGTCACTAGTTTACAGATAGCTTGGTAAAGCTAATACTTTGCTAACATCTACTTTTTTTCTCCAACTATTTCTATTTTCAGATATTTCAGTTCTACAATATCTTCACAGTCATGTATGAATGAATAAATCCCAATTTAATAAAGTAAATACAGGTTTTACGATAATCAATATCCAGCAGAAGTATGCCCTGCTGCCACAAATTTAACTTTTTTTCAGTTCTCAAACCTCAATTTCAAATGATAAAGTAGCTTTGGCTTCAAGCAATATATACTTTTTCTTACAAATACCAATTACTGTGAATGTTCCAAGAGATGCAGAAATTACTCAAGTCAGGTCTCAACTGGTCACTAAAAGAACAGAGACTGTAATTTTAAATGCAAAGTTTCTCAAATAAGTAGTTGTGAAATATATTCTCAAATAATGCAATAAATATATTCTTTCAGTGGTGTGCTACTTACGAGCTTTTTCCCTTTTCATACAAATTTTTATTTGTCTATTGATGTTTGCCAAAGGAAAAAAAAACACAAAGATTACTAATGGAGGTATAATTTACTATAAAGTACAAATTATTTCTTATTGTTGGATACTACAATCAAGTTTGTAAACACTGGAATAGAGAGAATTACATTACTATATGAACATGTTATATTATTTCCAGGCTGTCAGCCTTAGCTTGTACTAAGCCTCTAAACATACCAAAAAGCTGAAGTTCAGATTTGGCAGAATGCTGCTTACCTTCAGAGAAGGGTACATTATCAGTCATAAACACACAATATGAGAATTATTTTCCAAAACTTTTATCTCCAAAACCTCACATGTCTTTCCTCCGCTTGAGCTTTCTACGGTACCAGTTTCTTTCATCTAGTATCCCAGAAAAATGACAAACAACAAGGATCTTCATACTTTCCAAAGCCACCATAGCTCGGTAACAAGGTACTACTGTAGCTCTGTAAATAAGGCTTTCACTATTTTATATTTGGGCAAATACAAGCAGATATGTATCTGAATAAATCAGATCATAACACGGCATTTTCAATCTGAGGAAGAAATCAAGATTAATAAAGATATATCTGTTCTCAAACAAAAGCAATTCCATTTTCAAACATCCTCATAAGCCATTTCTGAGGATTTTTTTTCTATTATATTTATGTCTTTTAACAACAAAAAAATCATTTGGTRTGTGAAATATCTTTTTGGAAAGAAAAATTAAAGTTTCTGAAGCAATTAAGATAATCTGTTCCCCTTGCAGTTGCAGTAGAGCATACACATGGTCATCTGGCACGTACCTGCTGAGCACCATTAACTTCCAGCTGAGGAGCCTAACTCCCAGGGACAAGTCAGCTCTGACACTTGCAGCTATGAAACCCGACTGCCAGGCAGTTGTTTCGAGTGTCATGCCAAGGACCTGACCTGATTGATTAACTGAATGGAGAGATCTGTCAAGTTCTGCTATAAAATTACTGCCAAAACGTGGGCAGGAGAGAGGGAGGGAGCTGGAAGAAACTTGACATTAAAATCTATGCTATTTACRTTGCTGTTTGTTTGTTTTCTTGTATATATTAAGACATTGTGGCTCTGCCAAGTTTAATTTTGCTGTTTTAGTTAGTAACAGTGAACTATTTTAAGGAAGGAAAGATAGTATGGAAGAGTGCATTTTACAAGAATTACAATATTCGTATTTGTCTAATGTGACAAACCAGCAGATCATCCCCACACCCAGACCTGGATGAAGCTTTTAGCAGACCTGTAACTCCAGAAGGCAGCAATTTTTGATGCATTTTCTAAGCATCCCTTGGGCAATACTCAAACAACAGATGGTATCTTGGATTAAAAAAAAAAAAAAAAAAAAAAAAAGTGTGGCGGAGGAAGGCTATTCTTACCCATTTTAACCTGGCATAGCTCTCTTGTCAGTGGAATCAGTGGAGAAATAAGCTCAAATCTGCTGCATCAGTGAGCTAAATTAAAAAATTAGATCCACCAGTTTGAAAACAGGATTCATGCTCAGGTTCACATACATCTTCAGATTTCAGTGTGCAAAATTGCTTCTTATCATCACTTGAAGAATAACCAGAAAACACAACCACACTGTGCTAAGCATCATCATCTTTAACCCTAAATGCCTATTGCTTTAATTCTTGACATGATTTTTAATAATCTGCACAAAACTTTACTGCTATCTTCCAGGATTTCAAGGTCAACGTAAAGAAGCATGGTCCCCTGACACTGTGTTGTATGGGTATATTCAACTATAAAGTAATACTAGGCTCCCTCTTAGCATCACATAATTGCCACAAAYCTGGCTATTTATTCATTTCATTTTTAGCAATAAAGTACTTTTAACATGCTCGATTTGGTGAAGGTCAATTTTGACAGCTAACGTCAGCTTTAAATAATGAACCAAGTGCTTGACAGGCTTATTTTCAGAAATCATGTGCTTATAAACTGTAAAGGAAAGTAAGTATGCAAGATATCTTTAGAAAAGTGTAACTCCTTGAAACTAACGTACTGGAAAAAAACCAGTAAAGCCATTCACTGACAGAAAAYATATAGCTGTCAAAATTTTTATTTTGGCAAATGAGTTATTTGAATTTAATTATAGATTTGTGAATGAAAAGGCATTTGTCCATGTTGCATCTCCCAYGGGGAAAAAGAAGGGCTCCAGAAACATACCAGCTCAAGAATAAATCCAGTTGAAAGCAGCTAGTAACAATTGCTTCATCCACATCTTAATATTCACTGGATCTGCTTTTTTTTTTTTGCATATTATATGAAGAAACTGTAAAATTCTTCTCACTATAGAAATTCTTTGTAAACAGTGTAAGTAATTGAAAATATATACGTAAGTATATATATTTAAGGAGATTTTGTMTGCACCTGTTCCGAGTACCACAATGAAAATAAGATGATTTGAGAGTAAAGATAGCATTTAAAATGCTTAGTTAACTAAATAACAACTTTCTTTTAACATCCAACTGCAAGTGGTATTTTCACCTTAAGGACTACAGAAGTCTGTAAGCTATACTAAGGTTTCCCAGGTGTTCACAGAACAGAATCAGAATTTCTATAGCCTCATGAATGCAACTTGCCTTTGCAACTTTCAAGTCCACATAAAAAGTTATTCCTTTGAAAGTTCATAAAAGTCAAAAAACTCTCTTTTCAAAGATAAAAGATAGAGTGGTATGTCAGGAGATATAATGTATCTATATTTTCATCCTCTTCTTCCTCTTTCACTCAGATAAAAATGTACATCTCTTATTTATTTTAACTATATTAGCTCACGGAAGACCACCAGGAATATATAGTAACTGCTAGACACACACAAAAAAATAGTAATTCACTTTATAATATAATCAAAAAATGTCAATGCACCAGGCTCATGCATCATTCATGTGCACAGTATCATACTTTGAATTCCACTAGTACTCACACCTTGACCAGGGATAATCGATCAAAAACAGAATGTAGAAAACAGATGTCATTTAAAAGATCCATATCTCCAAGTGACTCAAATTCTTTTAGGAGATCACATTTCACCAYTGGAAGTTACTTTTTCAAGCATTTTCTTTGGTCTTCTCTTGTTCTTTCACCATAATTAATATCTAGCTAAATAGGTTCTTTTGATAACTGAGAGGATTATAAATAACACAAAAAAAAGTCCCACCATGAAAAGCCATCCTGTCCATTCAAAGCTGTTGCCATGAGCTATTTCAGCGCACGCACAGTCATTCTAGACCATTCCAGTTGATTATTAGTCAATTACTGATTGTAAATCCTGTTCAATAAAGTTTAGGAAAAAAAGAAAGCAACTACTGTTTTGAATACCAATATATTTCCTTTTTTTTTTTTTTTTTTTTCAGATTCAGGCAGAACTTCCCATCTTCTCTTCCTATCCCTCCTTCCCTTTTTCCAAAGAAACTCTCAATTTTTTATCTTTCTTCCAATGCATGCCTTCTTTTAGCAAATTTAGCATTTTCTCAGTCTCAACTAAATGCTATAGCTAGGTGTCTTCCACTGCTGCCTTTTCTGTGCACTAGTCTCTGTTGTTTCCTTATTTCAATCTCCTTTTCTTTTTTTCATCATCCTATGCAACCCTCTTGGGAAGAACAGCAAAGGACACTCTGAACAAGAACGAAGGAATGGCTAGTTAACCCGAGATTCTTTCTCAGACAAAAGTGAGCTTAGAGAATTAATGATAAATATAATGACACAGATTTGTGTCTAGAAAGTCTACCATGCCTATCCACTTAAAATCGCAATTTTCTCCTTTGTGAACTGTAATGTACAAGTAGACATTTGGTATGATGGAATTGGTCAGCATGATGGAGATGAAGACTAAAACAGGATAGAYGTTATAAGCATTATTTTTTAATCTGAGAATCCTTTCATCCTATCKTTAATAATTCTTCACTGAATGGAACTTCATCCTTGAGCCTGTGAAACACCATACACAAAATTATGGAAGAAACAAGGTATATAGTAAAGAACAGCCTAAGAGAGTTTAATGGGCTTCTCAGCTGCTGCTTATGCTTGTTTCTCGATATCAATCTATATTTAAAAAGAGAAAATTCAGAAAATCTTTTCGCATCTGTCATTCATTCTCATTCATCGCCTACATCAGTGCCATGGCAAATTGCCAATATTCTACTAGAACYCATTTAATTACTGTAGGATCTTCACACAGCTCCATGTTTTCCCTCAGAGAATTTTTCTAAAATGTAATATAAAAAATGCACAGAAGTGCACTTCTGATCAGAAACATTAAGAAAGCATCTGATTAGAAATATTTTGCCCTAAATCAGTTCTTCCAATATTTAACTTCTCATACTAAAGTTTCCAGTGACTACCTTAACTTTCCCCTACTATTCTTTACATTTGCATGTCCCAAGCACACAGTTAAATCTAAATGTCATGCAATATATTAGTGCCCTGAAAGATTATGTAAATGATTTACTATTTCCTTTCAAAATATTATTATATTATATTATATTATATTATATTATATTATATTATATTATATTACATTTCTATTCAAATCTTAAAAGGTTCTTTTTTTCTAAGGAACCCAGACAGAATTAAAGATTAACAAACAAACAAAACAAACGAACAAACGAAAAAGCCCCATCTTTTAAATTGCTTTAGGTTGCCATAGAATGATGTAGTCAGAGGCTATTAAAAACACAGATTTCTGAAATAGTTCCCAGATATCCCTAAGCTTTAACTCTTTAGAAATCTGACTGCAAATACAGTAGCTTGTTTGCACATTCAGGGACTAGGATCAACTATAGTTCTGAAAGAAGAGAGAATACTTAATATTTTAGTTTAGTCCTTTGGTGTGAATTGCCCTGTATTAGTTTGGGAAATTCAAGACAGGAGGTCTCAGAGATAGTATTTGATTAGGCACTATAACACTCATCTAGTTTTAGTTGCCTTCTACAGCGTCTATTCTACACATTTTTTTTTTTATTACTTTCAGATCTCAGCTGATAACACACATTTTCCCTAGCTAATATCTCTCTTTTAACCATTTTCTTTTTTAAAGTTATGTTTGATTTTTTGGTACTAGGTTCCTCCTGTGAGAACTGAATGATCCTCAGTATTGGGGCACCAGAAATAGGATAAAACAGGACTGCAGACTGCAAGGTCACCCTCTTAGGGACTTAAAGCTACCTCTGTTCAAATCCAGTGGAAGTTTCAGAAGACAACAAAGGCTTGGATGAATTATTCAATCCAAGAGTGACTCAGGCACCAATGGGATATAGTTTTCAGCACTACCCTATAAAACGTATTTGGCACAGTATTCCCACTGGGAATATGAAAGAATAAATGTGGCCAAAGGAAGCTGTGTTACAATCTTATATAAAATACTGCACACATTCATATATTTCTAGACATTCATCCAAATATTTCAGATTGAAACAAACTGTCAAAATCTAACMCTAGGGTAAAGGTGGTCCAAAGAAAAGCCCTTCTTGCAGGAGAAGGCAGAGACAGTGTTTGGTTTAATTGCAATAAATGAAATTCAGAATACTTTTGCTATTCCAGTTGTTTACAAAATACCTGAAGATCAAAGATAATGAATACAATACCATCTGCTGCGAACGTTGCAAACATCGCCTGATTGTTCTATTCTTATTTTTATCATCATTATTAGTCTTTACAAAAACTTTTTTTTTTTAGAACACATTCAGGCGTATAGTTTGAAAAACAAAATGAGAATAGAGCCATATCACAATGTGATCTTCACCATGTTTTATAAAAGAAAATTGTAGCGTTCAATAAATCTACTTTAAATCATTTATAATTTAAATGGTATCAAAATACTTCAAATCTCTCAAAAGTTTTTCTGTGTTAGCATTATAGAGCAAATATTGATTTACAGATTATTCAGAATACAATCCACCACACACTAATTAGCAAGTCACACATTATGCAGTAATTAATCACATACATAGTTCCCTCAATCCTAGAAAAGAAACTTGGATATCTCCTTTTCATTCCCCTTAGCATCACGGATGGCTTAACAATCACCTATTCTATTAAAGAAAATTCAGAGAAGTCTCTTCTCTTGTCAAATTAACTTTAACTTTCAAATTAACCTTTTGCTGTCATTAATTTCTAATGTTCAAATTCTGCCACAATCAGGGGAAAAAAAGTGTCTAGGAAGAGGTACTGGTTTGTGTTTGCTTGGTTTTTTTTGTTTGTTTGTTTTTAAACCAAGATAGGTTACTATCTATCTTGTTAAATTTGCATACTGATGGCTTTGTCCATTTATTTTTGGTACCAAAATAAGTGTTTCACCAGCAGCTGCTTTTCTAAAAGAAATTTAGAATTTCCAAAAGAAATTTCCAAATACACAAAAAAATCAGTTCAGTAGGTCTCATGCTTCTGGATGATAATGAACCCTGACTATACGTTGTGTATGAAGCCATAACGTTTAACTCATCTGTAGTTTTTCATCTTCCGAGAGCCAGGGCTTACTGAGTTGCTCTAGTAAAGAAGCACCACCTCAGGGACACRGTATATATAACAAGGGAATATTACATTGGAGCAATGAGAGGGGAGCCAGAACACCATCTGTATTGATGATATCAAAACTGCTACACTCTGCTATCGAGGAGCTTAATGCCCCATACTCATTCCAACRTAAGCATATAATATAATAAGCAATTCCAACCTTAATGTCAGTTATGCAAAATGTAAGTTAACAAAAAACAGAATCACATAAAATAGATATMCAATTTTTTTTGACTATGCAAGTTGACCAAAGTAACCCAAAAGAATATTCACAGTCTAAAGGGAAAAGCCCACACAACTTTCAACTACAAAAGAAAAGCTCATGGAAAAGCAGTAATGTCAAAATTACTTGTATAGTTAAAATTACACAAATACAATTACAAGCCAAATTCAGATGTGACCATGTGAAAGAAAGTGTATATATATATAAGGGACATATCTCCATTCTTTTTACCTTAGCAATGGTCTCATGCAGTCTGAAAGATGGATCCAACTCTTCAGCTTTTGTTGRATGTACAGGAAAAAGAGCCTCATGGAGAAAGCTGGAATTCTGTTAAAAAGAAATAAGAAACCTATCAGGATTCCACACACATTTATTTCTTCAAATGCTTACTTGATTTTGTTCAGAGATTCAAAAGTCTTCAAAGTATTTCAAATTTTGCTGATTATTAGACTTTATTTCACTGATATAATTAACTCATTCTGAGTCTGCAAAAGACCCCAAAACTTTTAATGRCTTTGTTTCTGGAATGACCATTGTCTTTGTACTTCACTGAGAAGTAATGAATCTTGCCTAGAGGAAGAAAAGAAAAAGAAACACAGAGATTTCTTTCTTTTCTAGCCACAAGATCACTTACATTAATCACATATAATCACATATATTAAATGAGTTACGATTTAGTCTTCAGAAGTCACATAAACACAATAATCACTATATATGTTTTTATCTGCTTCAATAATCCTACTTTTGTATACAGTAATTCCATCTACATAATTTAGCAGATCCTTCACATTTTTAACACTAGGTAACAAACGTATTATTTCTTCAAGATTTTTGCCTTTTACCAAAAGAAAGCAACCAGTCAGGTTGCATACTTGCTGTCCTATACTCTTCAAAGTAAATTCTGTGATTTAATGCACACCTAAACAGAGGTGCATCCAATTCCTCTTTTCCAACCCTGTGCTGAGTTCTGGTTAGCATTTAAGTTCAGCATCATATTTTTATCCTCTTTTAAAAGGCCTAAGTCTTTCTTTGCCAGGTATCTTATCCTACATTTTGATGTTAATTTTGGTACTAAATCCAAAAGCACCTAAGTATATTATTATTGTGTTTAGTCAAAAATATCCCAAAGTCCTTTACTGGATTTCATATTTAGTGTGCAATGCTTTGCATGTCACGTTGAACCACACTCAGACTTACCAGAGGGGTGTGCAGGGATTTGTAAAGGGCTTGCCCTTTATCCAACAAAACTGACAAAATCCCTAGGATGCAGATTCAGGTTCAGATTAAGTTAGGCTAGTCCTAGAGCTCACCTGCTGGCTCTTACTGCCACTAAGTTTTCCCTTTTTTTTTTTTTCCCTCCTGTACAGGCAACAACAGTAAGAATATAAGAAATGTAACCATCAAGAAAGGTTAAGTAGAGAATTGTGAGTCGTGAAATGAATATATTCTGCCAGATTCATAATCGTAACATTTTACATATGCTAGTTCAGGAGTTTTATGTAAGACCCAATAAGAGAGAGCCCCAATTCTGTGTGCAATTTTTATGCTCTATCAAAATACATATAAAACTGTAATAGCAGCAATAAGAAGCTCTCAACATCCCTGGCCCAGAAATGACTAAATCATCATGGGATAATAATATGATTCCATCTCTATAAAAATCATTTTGGAAAACATTTAGAGTCTCTTCAGATTGAATTCCAAATAAAATGCACAGAAGTCCAGASTGCAGCTAAAACAGTCCTGTTATTTAAGACAAATAATTTCTCTGGGCTAGATTCTTTTTCCAAACTGTTGGACAATATTGACGATATTCTGGAAACTCGTCCTTTTCAAATACCAGCTTCCCATACCTACGAGACTAACATTCCTCCTGTCATTTACTGATCTTCAATATTTCTGCCCTTATGCACCAAAAACGACTCGTAACCTGCAAAAATAAG
The DNA here is from genome assembly GCF_003342845.1 of Nothoprocta perdicaria. NCBI lineage: Eukaryota > Metazoa > Chordata > Aves > Tinamiformes > Tinamidae > Nothoprocta > Nothoprocta perdicaria. The sequence goes on along the minus strand of NW_020455643.1, from coordinate 5,677,232 downwards.
TAGTGAAGCCTCTTCTTTAAGCACATAAAGCCTAGCAATGATACTCAGCTCACTCTTCAACAGTCATGAAGTTATTTGCATTCAGAGAGGACATGCTGTGCAGGAGCAGAATGTTCTGGTCAAAAATAATATTAATACCAATCTCAGCTTTAACGGGATTGATTTGTAAGGGGTGCCCTCCACTCTCTCTTCACATACTGAAAACAAGCCGTAGGACCGACTGTTTTAAACCTCAGGAAATGTTTCTCTCTCTGGTTCCCTCAATTTAGCTCCTTTGTTCTGGTGTGTACAACCTCTTTTTATGTGCCTGAGCTTTGCTCTTTCACAGGCTGGGTTCCAAACSATACAAAGGTTAAAGAAAACCAGTAGTTCACCAAAGATATAACCACTACGCTGTTGGCTTCAAGTCAAACAAGAGAAGTCAAAAAGGAAYAGAAACACAAACTACCTTATCCTCAGAATGAGCTGTACAACMTAAATGACCCACTAAGTGGGAGACTGACCTATAAATTTGGCCCATAATATCGAAAATATCAACATAACAACCTACCAAAGCAGAAAGCGTATTCTAGTTCTTTTGTCTTTTACTGTTATTCAACATTATTCTCACCAGAGAAAGCTGCACAACTTTTCCAAATAAAAGAAGACCTCATTTTATCTTAAAACGCGTCTGGTAGAGCTAGGGTCTAGATGACTCTTCAGGAYTGCTCTCAGCGTTTAACGGCAAGAACAACTGAATTTCCAACAGTGAGCAACTGAATTAGCCTCCTCATTTATTCTTTCAGCAAGCTCACATTAGAGCCTTTTTTTCTTTAAGGGCAATTTGCGAGGCAAATTTCTAGTAAATACACACWAAGAAAAAGACATGCTAATCCAAAGTGCACTAAAAAGAAGTATATTATTCCTTAATGTTTTTCACCCACAGCAGGAATTACAGCTACACTTGCTCCCCTCATGTTCTCCCACACTCATTTGCTAAAGAAAATACATTTGACTTCACTTCTACATCAACAGTAACATCATAGAGAATTCAGGTAACTGCTATTATCTTCTAAATTCTTGCCATTGTGGGTGTCAACCTAGGACCCTGCTGGCACTGGAGCAGTGACTGTGGTGCATCTCAGGGCTTGGATGCAGGGCACAAGAGGCATGGAGAGACTTTGGGGTTAGGAGGACTCTTAATGGACCCTTTATTTTGCCTTTCCACCCAGCAGCTCGGTAGCAACTTGCACTTTGCAACACGCGCACAGTGAGCTGCATGTTATGGAATGGAATAGTCTCAGGAGGGCATTCATCTACAGACAGCCTTTTACAAGGTTAGACCACTATCAGCTTAAACAGTTCCTAAGATCTGGATGCCCAACTTCCATTYGTGCGTTTGCAAACTCCCTCTTTGCTGGTTATTCCTTTTGTAAATTGCTCTGCGCGTATCTAGCGATCCAAATGGATTAGTGAAGTTTGCTCTTCTCAAAGCAAGCTACTTTTTATTTTTTTTTTTTTTTATAACACAGTTCATACAAGCTGTATAAAACACCCTGCCAATAATCCTTGAATTCCCAGCTAAATGATTGTTCTCTGTGAAGATCTCCAGAACAGAAACAGACACGAACAGCATATGTATTTGCAAGCTGGCTTCCCAAACCTCCTTTAACTCATCTTCCTTTCAGAATGATCAGTTAACCTGATCTTTTCAATACTAATTTAATGAAGCATTCTGTGAAATTAGAAAGACATTGATGTTCCACTTTTCAAATAATGGGTCACTTCTGATTAAACTTTGACTGAACAGTCAACTTTCAATCTTCAAACAAATTGCCTCCTTTTCTTTTTAATTTGAACCCAATTTCCTGCTGCCCTCAGGTTTCCTGACAGTAATTAATTGATTTATGAAATGATTAAATGAGGATCAAAAATGCAAAAAGAAAAATCTAAGAACCCCAAACCTGGCTTTGTCTCATTTATTTATGATGAACGCTAAAATTCACTTCTGATTTACTAGACTCATTTTCCTAACTTATCTTATCCTTCCCTCTACTAATAAAGTGAACAGAATAGTTCACCTTTAGTACCTATAAAGGTACTAAATTTGCCATCCCTAGTGTACCTAGTTATGGCATACCTTCAATTTATGTTCCAACTTTCACCCAATGCATTTTAAAGCATGAATAAAATCYCACAGCACTTTTGGTGATTTAATGTAAAAGAGTAAATACCAAGCYGTATTTTAGAAATCAGTTTTGCTGCCACTACAAAAATCAACTTCTATTACAGAGTGGGTTTCCTCTGGACTTAGAACTGGAAATAACTAAGTAGTGCACAAAACAGACTATTTGTCTTTTGTTTACTAGGCTGCATAGATGAGGCAATGCTGCATCTACAATAGCAAGATGCCTGCTTGCTTGACTACTACCTTCGAAGCTATTAAACTATTTGTTAGGAAACTCAAAGAAGCTATATCCAATAATTCCTTAATTACTACTCTCATTCCACAACTCTATACATTTTTCTTGCCCACTGAAATCTCCTCAGCATTTCTAAAAGCAATCACCTCACCCCTTCAACTTGCAGAGCAATACAGAGCAGCTCATGTCAAGGAACATGACTGGTTGCCTCCAAAAGGATGAAAATCCTGTCTCCAGGGCTCTCCAAGTCGATGCATTACAGTGTTCACCATCAAAATCAACCTGGAAAATGAGTCCAGGTGGAAAGTTGAATTCACCTACACAGCACACACCATAGAGCTGTACTAGTACCCAAAAGTATTAACCAGAAACCCAGGGGTCTACAGTTGCACGAGGAATTGTCTGCATTTGTATTCAAGAGCAGCACCAAAAACCTACCATAGAGCAGAGGAGAAGACACACGAGAAAAAAAGATAAGGCAAGAGGAATGAGCAGAACAAATAAACCTCTGAAGTCCACACTGCAGGTTCCCACTAATCCTTCTTTCCATCTTACCCTAACTCAAGCAATTGGCACATAGTGTGCTGGCAGCAAACATACAGTTGTATTCTTTTGTGAAACAGGTGCTTCATCTCATATCTGCTAAAAGATCAACTCTTCTCCATCCTCCTCTTTCTTCTGGCAGGACAGAAGAGATTCAATCAGAGGTTTTGCTAGAAGAAGTGTCAGATAAAGAGCAACAGAAGAAGGCATCTCACAGACTGCTATATATTTAATATCAGCCATCTAGCAAACTTTTATTTTCAGAACGTACTACAGTCTGAAATGGATTTTTAAACAGATTTACTGAGAAGTGGATCATGTAGTACAGAACATACGAAAGTCAAACCTGTGGGTTAAATTAAATCAATGGAGTGACACTAGGGATTTAGGCATGACATGCAGTATTTCACACAACTACAGGCCCTTAACGCTGCAAATACTACAGCAAGAGAAAAATGCATTTATCTGCATCTCACCAGCAGACTGGCTTCTCCCTGTGCAACAACTGGTCTTGACACCTAATTAAACATTCCAAAACAAATCTAGAAAGTGGCATAAAAGCTGCTTTCCGCTGATTAATATTTAAAGACATAAAGTGTGTGAGTTTTTAAGCTTTTTTTTCAAAAGTAGAGCTTTTCAGTTGCCACAGCCTAATGCAATATGAGAGTGAAAAGCCTAAGTCCAAGTGAGAATGTCCCTACTGTGTGAAAGTGGCCATGGCAGAATGGAGACGTTTCTGCCAAAAGTCTTAGTTCTTACTGTAACTCATTTGATAGGAAGAAAACGAAGGAAACAAGTGTTCCTGACTACAGCCTTACAATTATGTTGTGTGCTTTTCTGCTCCAATATRTCATTCTATCAGAATAGTCCATTCTACACCAGTTCTCTCCAGAACATCCCTCAAAGCTGCAGTTTGAGGTAAGCAGCAGTATGGACATAACTACCAACTGCAAAAGGGAGGGGAAAACCCCACCACATATTAACAATCCRGAAATTTCTGAGAAATTACAGTGGAAGAAGAAACTGAGACCTGCAGATGTGCTGAGCAGTCACACAAAAATGGGAAGTTTTCCCCTGCAGCCTCAGATGCAGTAGACATTGTATTATCTACATTGTGTACAACATTGTATTGTAGATAAGCTTGTAATTAGATGAGTTTGCCAGGAAAATATGCATCCAGAAAAGAACAATGTCCATGCCTTCATGGAATAAATGTCCATGCCTTCATGGACATTTATGGAAATTTATACCAGTCATGAAAATTTATACCAGTCTGTATTTTTATTATATTCTTCTAATAACTTCTGTTTTTTTAATATATGATTATAATATTAAAGGGGTATCAGAGTGAAAAAATATCCTCATATCCACTCAGTACTGCAGGAATTGTATTTATACAGAGGCAGTATAAAAGACAGCAATTTGCTGAAAAGGCTAGAGGAGTTTGGTGCCTAACACCCAATTATATCCATTAAGATAGGAGCTGCCAAGTTAAGTGCTTTATTGGTTTAGAGACATATTCTGTAAAAGAAGTTCCAGTGGCGAGGATTTAAAAGCCTTTTGGAAAGTTTTGTTTCAGCAATTTATGAGCTATTGAAAAAATAAGATTAAAAAAAAAGGATCAGTACAACCCTCTGTATGTCTGTGATTTGAAGGCCAGTCTGTTTGACAGCACACACCAGAGGATATAAAAAAAATTATTTACATTTTAATTGATTTTCATTAACTATGTATCACTGCCTTTTTAACAGTGGAAAGATGAAAGTGAGTACAGATTTTTCTTGAGGAGCTCATATTGAAACTTTTTAATGTTGTAAAATGGCTGGCTCTAAGATTAATGGTGTTAAGTATCTATTGCAATTATTCTCAATTAGATCCTGTACAGCCTGTGCATTCCCAAAGCAGGAACAAAAGTGGCAGCACAGTCACTGATAAATCCTTCTGTCTTAGCTAAGTACTCAAAACACCCCCTCACAGAGCTGCATTCCTTCCTAAAAGCAAAATAATTCACTGCTCTCTTATCAAAAAGTAAGGACAGTTCAGGTATATTACTTGCAAAAACATTCCTAATTCAGTCTTAAATTTAAAATTGTTCAAAAATGTTTCCTTCAAATGGTTTGAGTTATCTTGAAGGCCTACAGAACATGCACAATGTTGCAAGGATGCATTTATTTTAGATAACCCAATGTTATCTAAAAATATGGCCTAATCTTGTAATACAACTCACACAATATTCTACATCACTTTCTTGGTTTAAATTCAATTAATGGCAGAACAGCAAGAATCATTCACCCCCAAAAACTGAAGTGAGCCTTTATTATAAGATTGTGAGTGATTACAAGAACCTGAGTTTTCAAAAGCCTAAATATTTTTTAGGAAGTCTGTAGGCTTATCTGGATGGTAAAAATAACCAAAAAAACTTGAAGAATTCTTTCCATTGACTTTACTGAGATCAGGTCCCACTAGGTAGTCTAGCACTAGGTAGTCTATTTAACCTTTACTGGTTAAATAAAGGTGACTGCTCCTGATCTAGGTGTCCAACCTGGGCACTTGTTTGCTCCATGAGCATCTTGCTGCTCATAAGAAACTGCTACAGTAAAGAAATTCCTCTCCTTCCACCAACTGCTGTGGAGCAGAAAGGCAATGCAGGACCCAGTTGAAAAGGCAGAATTCAGCCTGTCTCCATCCTAAACCAGTTATCTATGAGCAATCTCGACTCTGAAAGATTTCTCTACTCTGCAGCTGTACAGTAGAGGCTCCAACKCATGGTATAAGCCTTATAGAGAATGCCAATTCTGCTGTGTCAGTCAAACTACATAACCTTTAGATCAAAGTCAGTCTGCATCCACTATTGACCACACAAACCAGCTTTCCCCTCATGAAGAGATCATCAATAACWTCTTCAAGGCAAATTTTTTATCAAAAGCCTTATCAAAATGGTTTTTAAATAGCCATGTGAAGTAGGATGTACCAAACAGTATCAAATTTTCTTGCAACAAATTCATGCATTTTAAACAAACTTACAAGCTTACAACTCATTACTTTRTTCTAATTTCCTGAGGGCTCCTCAGAAAAAGTTTAACGTACCCAAATCCCCACTGTTTGATAGTCCAGTGATCTTGAGATTTTTTTTTTTTAATTTTGAGACAAAATTGAGCGCCACACTAAAGCTGAAATAAAATAATTTCTGATACTTTTTCTGATATTTAAGCAGAAGATTTCAGGTTCTGTTGAGTTTAGCCACTCAAAAGAGCATTGCTGAAGTGTTATCTTGAACAAAACATGCCATTCACTCCTCCAGGGAGGACAGATGCCTTCTGTCCTGAGGTCATACTTGTTTTCAGCAGTTGGATGCTATCAAACAGAAGCAATAATTTACGTCTAAGCAAATTTCTCACATATTTTCTCATCTCTCATGGATCCTACTCCCTTCTAGGTTGCCTTTTCTTTCCATCAGCTTTCAGCAGCTCTCAATCAGTTCCAAGAGGATGAAGAACCTCTCTCTCTATGAGATTTTTCAACAAAAGGGTTTATGGCAACAATCTGCACTCATGCAGGGTGAAGGTTAAAGAAACTGCATTTTTTTTTACACTGTGTGGCAGATTTATATAAAGGATTTTCCCCTCCTAGATTCACTGTGTGGAACATCTGGAACATCAAAGTACTAAGATTTGTCCAACCAAAGAGATTCTTGTCTATTGGAGCAAGGAAATGTATCTGTGGAATGTTTATTTCTTATCACTGTATTCCACAGGCAGCCTTTGGCGTAACAGCATCTGCCAGTGGATTGTCAGGTTGCTGCTTCTCATGCATCTGCTGGGACTAAACATAGCTTGGAGATTATAGTATGATTTTCATGATAGGAATTATCTATAGCATTCTTTTCTCTGCTCAGGACACATTTCCAGTTTTTCATCAGCAGAACATCATAAAGAACTTCAAGCTCTTCACATAGTGAGACATTCATCATATCCTTAGTTTAAATCAGGTTGGAGAATTTCCAAACCCTGCCACTATTTTACAGTAACAAAACAGCTACTTCTTCCTGCACTGATTAGTGATGAAATACTCTATAAATCAGTGAYCTTCACTATTACATTAAAAAGAAAGTACCACAGAATTAGATAATAAGGCTCATGAATTAGTACATATACTAATAGCATATAGCTATTAGCTATTTGAGTTTGGGTAAAATCTACAAAGAAYATTATTTATTTAGCTTTGTGATAGGAGACAATCACCAACTGGCAAAAAATGGGGGAAAAAAAAATCTAAAACCAGAACCTTTTACCTTCAGTGCTCATTGCATGTTTGGTTAACCTGCAGCTCCACTCTTCTGTTCTACACAGGTTTCTCTAAGACACATCACATGAGTTTGCCAGAAAAAAAGCTATTCCTTCAAGATGATGYGACTTGGGAGAGATTTCTCAGGCAATAAACGCCATGTGAAAAGAGGACATCATCAGTTTCACCAACATTAGTGAAATAACAACGACTCTCTACCGGGAGATTAAGTAACTACATAATCACATTGTTCAATAAAACAATTCATACAGTTGAAACTTAAATGTGTTTTGGCTTGTAAAACACTGAGCCATTAACCTTAACAATGTCAGCATGCACTCACTACCAAATTCAACTAAATTAGCATCCAAGGGAATATGTAAGAGCACACTTCAGACAGACTAATGTATTAATGTATTACTGGTGACTACTAAAGTGAACAACCCATGAAGGATTTAAAAACCACTAGTATATCCTAAGAAAAGACAGGAAAAAAAGGAAACCATCATGCTCAGAAGAAATGTAGAATAAATAAATAAATATATATATATATATAAAATAAAACAACAATATGACTATTAGAAAAACATTATAATTTGTAAGTAGAAAAGGAAAGACACATGAGTATCTCTCATCTTCATAAGTAATTCCAAAATCATTTGGATAACCTGCTGGAGACAGTTTGGATTTTTTTTTTTTTTTAAATAAACATACTGGCAATTTATTTCTTGTGTATAGACAAAAACAAATCCTCTCTCTTCACTGTGATGTATCTAACACTACTGTTACACCTTGCTGACCACTTTGGATAGGCATACACAAATATTAATATATTTAAGTACACTTAATGTGATGTATATGAGAATATATATGAGAATCCATAGCGCTGCCTTCCTCAGGTAAGAGCAAGCAGCATTGAAAAAGAGGAAAGGTTTGTTAGTTCCTGATAAACTTTGGTGCAGAATTAGTCCAGACCAGTTCTGGGAACCAGCTGTTACCTCAAGACAGGAGCTCATCCCTCTGGTAAACTTCTCGATAAGGTCAGCACACTCCAACATAAAAAGCTGATTCTAAARCACTAGTCAATGGAAAATGGAATAACCAGTTTTAACAGGTGCTAACGTGTCCACAGAGAGACATACCCTCTTCTCCTTTCCAAGACTGCAGCTTTCTCTTTATCWGAAGTCTAATACTCTCATCACATGAGTCAACGTAGACTGAATGGGGATGGCAATCCTGGCTTTCCAACAGTTTGTAAAGTCCCCAGTCTTACTGGCAATTCTTAAACAATATTTGTCATTAAATGCAAATATTGAATACATTTCAAACCAGAGGACACAGGTCTACCTTTCTCTGAAGGCAGAGAGAGCTCTCAGTCACTTAGGACGTAAAACACAACTTGTGGCAAGAACCTTGTTGCCCATGCGGGTAAAAACACAGATAAGTCCCAGTTCCCCATTCAGTCTTCTAAGACACAAGCCAGATGCAGCAAGGAGCACCCCGTGCTGCATAAGCCTCCCCTCTACACCAGCACAAACACTGGAAAGAGATGCAAGCTGCATGCAACCTGGGAGTTATTTCTCAGTACACTGGACTCCATCAAGAACAGCTCCTCTGCTTCCCTTGTGATAACACATCACTGGAGAGCTTTTGATTTCTTCTGAAGGAAGTGCAAGATATGTCAAGCTTAAGCACGTAAATAGTGAAATCAAGACGCTTCAGTAAACTTCCCAAAAGAATGATGGAAAGGGAAAAGATGGGGAAAAGGAGGGAGCAAGAGAAAGAGGATGGCAAAATAGAGGCCAATTGACGAGAAGGCTTTTTTTTTTAACACCAGTGTGGGGAAAAAATCATTTTTAAGAGCTCTAATGAAATTTGAAAGTTACCTTCAGAAAGTTATGCATATTTCAAGAGAAATAAAAATCATTATGCATTCCCTCTAAAGAGGATACAATCTCAAACTGTCAAAATTCTCAACTCTTCTACATATATTAGATACAAATGCCTTCTATAAAGAAACCTCTTTTCATTTTTCTTCTAAATTAGCTTAGTGGTCCATGGTATTACACTATCTTGGTCTAACTGGTGAATAATGTGACAGGTAATTTTTATACTTCTTCTTGCCTGTGCTTAAGTTTGACTGAAGATACGGAAAACAATTTTTATGGCCTAGGTGTAAAAATAAATGTTCTGTAAGCCTTGCATAGCCAAACTTGGACAGCTACCATTAAATACTTCATACTAAATATGYATCCATCAATAAATAATAAAAAATAGACAGTACTTTTTTTTTTTAAAAAAAGTGCACTATATTGTTTTCTCATAACAAAATGATAATGCTAACATTGATGTAACCTGCTGTGTTGCTGCAAAACAAATTTAAGATTCTGTTTTATCAGACTAGAATCATTATGTAATGGACCACACAGAGAAGGCCGGATACTATGCWGATAACATATAAAATTAGCTATAATTTTAAAAAGTGTGTTCCTCATGAAGCTGTAGGCTGCTATGCCACAAAAACAATAATAGTCTACTTCAATCTTGAAAACACCTCAAAATACTCCTGCACTGGCTTATGTTTGCAAATGACTAGAAGGTCTTCCAAGTGCAGAACAGACTAATGTCACTTGATTTATAAAGTCCAAGAACCAATCAAATCTCTMTCTCAAATATTGGCAAGATCATGTTTATATCAATTATTTACGTGATAAATTATTTACCCGATAATTGATAAATATATCAATTATTTATGTGATAAAAAGGCAGTGTAAAAATGAAAAGAAGTATCTATGTGAAACAAGTTTCTGAAAAAGGCCGGAGACACTCCTGCATATGCTGTGTTGCATCTTTTCTGCAGGTCCATTTTAAGATACAAAGTTAACATTAATCTATTTCAAGCAAACTAGCAGAAAGTTTTCTGACTGAGCCAACTCAGCAATTACARCAGTATGGAACATCCCACGTCCTGTGTCCATATGCCTCAAATATGGACACAAATTTTCTCAGCATAGCACAGTGTTTCTTCTAAGTACATTTGATGAGGTCATTAAACAGCAGGATTAGAAATCTCAGGTGGAAAATTGCATTTATTTTTATCTCAGAGTTTGAATTAACTTCTAGGATATGCCTCTCTTTCCCTTCACAAACAATATGTGTATTTGAGCACATCAGTCTTAAACAACTGATCCCCTAAGCAGCTGGAAACAGCCCTTATCAAAATACATCCCAGCACATTTAGCCCCCTTCTCAATATGTATCTGCTGAAATCATGATCTTTATAACAATCAGGCGGGGAAACTGCCTACATTTTAAATTGCAATTTTTGTTTTTCCAGTAAGAGATGATGCTTCTATTGCAGTTAAGAAGTAACTTAACCGGGGCAAAATGGGCAAAAACTCTTCAGATCCCAAGAGATTAATTTTTCCTTTTTTCTCAAGTAGAGTTAATTTACTTGGTTGTATAAAGTAACAATTGCAGTATTGGCCCTGTGATGACATTTATCTTTCAAATAACTTTTTAAACAGYTTGTAGATAACAACACAAAATTCTTATTTTCAATCAAAACTTGAATTTTTCACTTATTTCAATAATAAAATTTATTATCTCTTCAATACCTTGCTCTTTTAGAATCATTCTCATATTTAGGTTTAAAGCCTTTTATTATACAAATGCAAAYATGGCATGATGGAGAATATTTATGTATTATACTTAATATACAAATTATTGGTTTGAAAATAGCATTTTCCTACAAACATTACTTTTTCTTAGTAAATTGCAAACCAGAATGTGACCCTCAGATAAAAATGCTTTACTCTCACTGGGAAAGTCTGTGCACCAGGGGTTAGTGAGGAAGGCTCCCTCCCAGCAGCTCCATAAGAATCTGTAGAAACTGAGTTAACGATATTTTTTCAACTAAAAAGTCTTCCAAGTTTACTTGTTACGGCAGACTAAAATGCCATGTGTTTTCTACTAGCAAATAAACAAAGTGCATTTTGCTCAGTGCATTTTTATATCCATGGCTGAGTTCTCAGAATGCATTTTGCCAGTGTATAGATCTGACTGCAGGTGCTTGCCATGCAGATGTCCCTTCCCCAAGGCTCTGCTTCAGTGCATTGGGTAATTTCAAGCGAGACACTTTTACTTACTCTTCTGGTCTGAATGTTTCCTCTTACAACTTTATTACCTCTTATTTACTCCTCAGGTTCCTGCCAACAAACAGTTTTTACCACCTTCTCTCTGAGGACTGGCATTATGCTTACTGTGTAAGAAACACATTTCTAGAGCTGACCTGTAACTGCTGCTCTGTAGATACACTACAAGGTGCAGATCCTGGATTATTTTGCTGTAAAAACAAGTTTTTGCATTTTTTTTTTTTATGGTGGAATAGTTCCTGCATGAAAAAACATCAGTTTTACGGGACATTCCATGCCGTTTAACAGATGGATAAAACAAACAACTCGTGTATATTCCAAAATAAAAGCATTTCCTAAGTAGATCAAAGAAATGAAAGGGACAGTAAAGGAAAGCAATTCTCTGAAAGGAAAGTCTACAAAAAACTTGGAAACATCTAGTTTCTGAAACTTGTCTTCTCAAATCCAAATCTATTTTTGCAATAAAGCTAACCAAAAGCAAAACTTAAAAGCAACTGATAGGAAAGAACTAGGAAAGATACTCTGCTATCTTGAGTTTGTTTTTAGTTGTAACTACCTCTGATGTTTTGACGTCCTCATAAGAAAACTGCATGGCTGGTACTCCAAGATGGTTGATGAAATAATCTGAATCCCCCTGTATCTGCACAGAACTCACATTAGATCCTGGACATCTTGTCTTTTCCATGCAGTTGAAGCTCTGGCTCTGAAAAACAAACACAAATCAAAACACTATTTACTTACTTGTAAACAGGCTTTACCAAACCTTATATTACCAAGCCTATTAGCTGTGAAACAGTTCAAAAATAGGCCAGAAGACAAACTAGTGCTCCCAAGTGTTAGCTGATTCATTCTCACTTAGAAGAAAATAAGCCTATATCCTCCATCTGTAGGATCAGGATGAAATCCTTCATCCTCCACTGATGGGTCTTACAGTCTTTGGACTAGGACAGAGCAGAGAATTAAGAGTGTGCTGTAATATGTCTCAGTCTTTCAAAGGACAACGAATATCAAATTTAATTAAAATGGTACAAAAAACAAGGGAAGGAGAGCTACCTTTGGCAAGCATATGAAATTACCTGCATGGAGCAGAAGACAAGAAGTCACCAAGTCTTTTCAGAGTATGTTATAACACCTGTAGCACCAACAAAGGAAATAATACTTTATCCAGCAGAGAGTGTGTTCTCCAATAGCTAAAGGTTGAATCAGATCATCAGACACAAAATATCACATTTGATAAAAAGCTGGTAATGTCAAGAATTTGCTGCAATTGCAGACTAGGAGTTAAGAAACAAAAATGTAATGAAAAGATTAAAGATACATAAATACAGATTTCCTAGGTAATAGCCTAAAACAATTCTACTCAGAGACATATTTATATTTCTTTCACATAAGTAGTTAATGCTGAAATCTTAGCATTTGTTGCAGTTGTGGTGCTAAGATGAAAACTGGAAAAAAAAAATCCAAAACTAGGTATGAATACCACACAGCAATGTAGCTTTCAAATGAATTAGGATATTAAACACTTAAACAGTAGATATAGAAGTTTTCCACACTTACTGTAAGGGACTTAAGTTGCTTTTGAACTCTTACAAAGTTTCAAGTACTAGAGACTATATTAGGGTAATAGCACTACATTAGGTTGCCAGTGGAATGACTTTTCTAACACATGGCTTGGAAAGTTTGCTGTCTTTTCTGATTTTACCATTGCATTTACATCAGGCAAATATTTGTCCAGTACTTCCAAATGCAAGCTTTACTTTCACTGGATCCTCCCCACTGTGTCCCCAATAATTATGATAAACTGCAGGAAGGTAAGGTCATGTTTTCATCATTATTTTGCTATTGCATTCAAGTTACTTTACAAATCACTCTTTCTCTTCCTGATTTTCATAATAATGCTAGATTTTATGACACACATTTGTTACATTAGGCAAATGATTTCTGAAATGATACTCTTGGAAGAAATATTTCTTTGGAAGAAATATTTTTTCCCTCAATTTCTGGACACTTTAGTGGAGCTTCATTTGTTTTTTAACATGTATGTTAAAATGACCAAYACATCACAGAGAGGATACTGCCTCAGACAGAAATATTATTCATTCCTTTTTTTCACAGCTATCTTGAATATATGATGTTTTCAGACATTTTAATTATAACATCACATACATCCTGTCAGTATTTAATTTCAGATAAAACTCAAATACAGCACAGAAACATACAGCAGCTAAAAGGAAAGCCTCCATTTCATTTAACAGCTTCTGGAGTAATTTTAACGTGGACTCTGTCTCTGAGAGAGCAATTAGAAACTTAGGAGATTGCATACAGCCAATAACAGGATTCATAACTTCGATAAGAAACAAAATGTCACTGCAAAGCAGAAAACAAGGTTTCACACAATAAATAACATTTCACACARAGAACGTTTGAAACTTTAATCTAGTCTGTGACAAGTCAACTGGTGTACCTGTAGAGATCAAGTTCCCTAGTATTTTCCATTACTGTCATCTTACCTCAACCCTGAAATTTGTTGGCTTAATGTTAAGAACATAAAAAAAAAAAAAAAATAGATCATTTTGTCACCCTACTAAGCAGGTTAGTAGCCAGGCTACAGAACCAAAAAAGTTAATGAACTTCCATGCAYGTTAACTATAAGAGATGTAGCCAATTAACAGAGCATTTTGAAGCTTCTCTCTTTTAGCACTTTTTCTAAGAGATGAAAATGATGACAGCCTTGATCGTTTTTGAATATATACCAATTCCCATTTCCTTTAGCACACTAGGAACATAATAGAGACATGTCCCTTTGTTGGAAATTGAAGTCTGCCTGTTAGCCAGCACTCTGTCCATTAGAAAACACTCTGCTACTCCTCATTTTAACTATTCATAAATAATCTTTTACTATTTTTCCCTCAACATCAATGAAAAAGTTTTTATGCATGAAGTGTTACATATAAAATGTTTAAATTTTAGATTAAGAATACAGTAACATATGAATATGTTTATGTGTTTTAGARCACCATATTCTGTGGTAAAATATTTCTATTTTTATGGCAGTGATGTTCAAATCAATGTTCCTCATATTCGAGGAGTTTAACTGTCTGTTTAACTTCCATATGTCCTGACATGAGTGCCTGATGATGATTAACACTGCATGTATAGTTAAACAATAAATATTTAACACTATGCTCATATGGGAAATACTTTCACAAGCAAAATATTGTCCTTTTCTAATTCATTTTCATCATTAAGCGGACCTGAAAACATCAGCATCGCTCAAGCATTTTGCGGTGACTATAAATTCCATGCAGGGTGTTTTGCATTCATTAAACAATGAAATGTCTCCCAAAATTAATAGACTATATTAAGATAAAGAATAATAATGTCCTACAATTAATAAAGCTTTCCTTCCAACGAAATGTTGTTRCACTGAGGCAAGCTATTAACTTGATCAATGCAAGAAAGTTTGGAATAACAGCCCCATCATACAGCATGCCATACACTCCACAGATTATAACAAAATAAAGCAAGTAAGAGTTGCTGTGATTTGTGTGCATGAAGGAGATGGGATGGGAGTGGAGAGTCTTCTTGTTCATTGCAAAAAGTGGGAGAATCACAAAATGAAACAGGGATTTGATGATTAAACAAAAAATAATGGACAAGGTAAATGGAAAGACCACAGGGAAGCGGGATGCACCAGGAAGGCAAGTTCAAGGATCAGCAACAGAAGCTCCTTTCTCCATCTTGCCTTTTTATTCAAGTACAACAAAAGAAATCCAGAAAGCATTTTTTTTTTTTTTAAGGAAATAAGAATAAGAGGAAAAATGAGAATGCTTTTAGCATGTGGAATGATGGCAGCTATGGGAAGGACAGGAGACAATGGCAGTAATCACATGTGGGAACATTTCAAGGTCATTCAGTAACCAGTGCCACAGGAAATGTCCTGGGGCATTCACACAGGCTTCAAGTTAGACATATGAGGACCTCAAATCCTACTAAGACAGCATCTGCAGCACGCAGGATTTCACATCTCAACAGGGAGTAAACTCTGCATTTATGCARCTGGAGATAATTGATTTACACAGATTGGACTGAAATTTTCCAGGCAGGTTAGCAAAGTGAAGAAAGAGACACTTAAAATAACACTCGTGTAGCAAATAGTAAAGATCCTTTGATTCAACTTGGGGATATAGGTTGATGTATCTTTGAACTAGCAAGCTGCAAAAATCTTGATACTGTATAAAAACTTAAGGTGCAATGCAGCATGTTAAATGCTGTTACAGAGTGTTGCTACTTTTTAATTCCAAGTCTACTGACTGCTCTTACTGAAGATCAGTGAATAAATATTCAAAAACTGAGTTGATAAGATTTCTCTGGGAGTATTTAAAGTCTGATCCCTCTCCCAATTCATGGTGTTATTCTTGCATTAATATTCTCAATTATTGCATTATTATTGATTTGCAGGCGAAAGTAATACTAAAAAATACAAGCTCTATGGAATTAAACTCAGCTGCTACAAACATGACTGAAACAATAAATACCTGTTAATTAGACTATTACAAATAGTGACAGTGTTAGGAGGGACAACAAGTGACACTGCTTTGATGTTCTGATGGTGTGCAGCTTTCCTTTCTTTCTTATCTTTCCCTAGAAGAGCCATCCTATATTTTTGCTAGAGTTTTTCACCACACTTCAATCAACAATCATATAACAAAAGCCTGAACACTGAGAAAAGAGCACTTTTTAGATCTAGTGCGTAAGTGCTCAGAATAAGATAAATATGATTAAAACCACACAAACCAATTTTCTGTGGCAGAGTGATTAAAGACTGCTGCTTTTAATTAAGTTTATGTTTAGAATAAAAAAGTTTAATAAAAAGGGGAATAAAATSTTAGATTCTTATTGACTTCACAATTGTCTAATTCCAATGAAAAAATATTTTAATCTAAACGTGAATGCAGTGTCATTAGAAATATTCTAAAATCTGGAYTCTATTAATTTACTTTTAAGGCTAACATGAACCCTGCTAGTGAAACTGTTCTGTAGTGCTAGAAAATCAGTAACAGAAAAGATGCATTTCATTCCCGGAAATTCCCTAGATTTGATTCTTTGTTATTTTCACAGTAAACTGAGATACGTGTCTGTTTTACATTGGTGTTTGTGTACAATCCCCAAAGTACTTTGCATGTTCTTATCCAAAAGCAATACATCTTGAAATTCCAAGGAAACTCTTTTTTTTTTTTTTTTTTTTTTTTTTTTTAGGTTGTGTGGGAATAATATTATGTTTTTGCAAGCTTCTTTAACTGCCACTTAGATAAGTGAATTCAGCTTTGAAAGAATCAATCTTTGGAAATGTACACAGGTACCCTGCATCAAGGAAAAGACCTTTCTCACACAGCGGGGCAAAGTAAATTGAAAACTGCAAAAACGGCAATGCTTGGAAAAGGTCAGATCAAACTGAGATTAATCAAGACCTAGTTCAGATACTTTTATCACATTTTCATTGAACCAAGGAATATTAAGTTTAACTAAGCAACATGAAATGCTACTAGATAAAACTCAAGTTTTACATTTCAAAAAATCTTCAATGAATCTTGGTCTTTCAATRGTGATCTCCTTATAAAATTGGAAAACTGTAATATCAGGGATTATTAAATAATGTAGTGGAAAGATTTATGTTTGRTATACTACTTCAAAAATCATACTGATTTTCAATTTAATTTATAATCATGAAACGTCTGACAAGCGTGAGTTTGCACAAGTTGTTCAAGGCTTTCTTTTCTCTTAAGGACCATTTGTTTATCTTAAAACATTGTCTTATTAAAAAAGAAAAAAATCAACTGACAGTACAAGGTCTTTATACTTAAGGAACCACATAGGATTAAACCACACTCAAGAGGCAAAGTTTTCTTCAAATTTGTAATAAACACAAAAGTAAAGCACTAAAAATATATAGTGTACATTTATTTTTCCTTACTGGAATTTCTGTTCTTTTTTTTTCTTTTTTTTCTTTTTTTTTTTTTTTTCTGCTGAGTCTCTCACTGAATCCTGATGCTTTCTGCATGGTACTGAATTACATGAATCGTTCCTATATCTAAACTGAAGTCACATCCCACCCTAACTCTGATGGACTTGCTGCTAACTCTTAGAACAAACTCCTGGGAATATTCACGGTTTTCACAAGAGATGTAAAAATCAAGCAACACACTCCCATTTGAT
Organism: Nothoprocta perdicaria; assembly: GCF_003342845.1. NCBI lineage: Eukaryota > Metazoa > Chordata > Aves > Tinamiformes > Tinamidae > Nothoprocta > Nothoprocta perdicaria. Next base: position 5,659,633 of record NW_020455643.1, on the reverse strand, counting down.
AAGAGAATTTCAGTACAATAAAATATTTCAAACTATAATTATATAGTATAAATTATACAAGTGTCAAGACAACACTTAGAATGTCATCAACAGTTGCAAAGATCTCAGTGTCTGAAAAAGAGAGAATATTTCAAGCTTTACCCAAATTAATTAAGGAATTTCAGAAAAGAGCTGTTTCATGTGTTTCTCCAAAGCATCATTTTACTCCAGACTCCTGAACACTTCAAGCAGAAAAGCTACCAAGTCCTGCCTTAAAACTTCTCCCACATTCTGCTGACAACACAGATGAAAACCAAGCTTTCTCCTAAGCTTTGACCTAAGGCAAAGTGTCTTTAATGACTTATTTTCCATGATGAAAGGCCTGAGTGTTTAATATACTACTTCTATTTATGATAAAATTCAGAAAGCAGCTTATGATCACAGCACATTATGGCAAAAACCTGGCAAGAAATTCACCATAAGAGAGAAAAATCATCTCCAGTGCAGCTCCGAATAACTGAACACATGGTGGTGGTGGGGGGGGGGATATCTTTTCCCTTTATGGCTTATATTTTGCAATCTACTTTTTCATCTATTTTTTTTTCCAGAAGGGCACGTTTTTATTTATAATTAGAGGATGTACTCAAACTGTTTTTTGATTACATATAGCGTTTAATAGAAGTACTTTCCCGGATCTAATGCTGCTCAATTTAACACCTGTCAAACGGGTACTTTTAAATAATTCATGCTAGTGGGATTCTAGCCTCTCTTGCCCCAGCCAACACTAGAGCCCTCAATAACCATTCTCATTATCTTCCTCCAAACTATATATGAGGATCCACATGTTACTCTCTCCTCTCTGAACTGGATGAGGCTATCACATTTCTACTGGAAAAGTTTGCTGGAGCCCCTGAGAAAGGCACTTTCTGGGGGAAGTGCAAATCCTGCTGAGCTGTATCACAGTCAAATCATCTCATATCCAAAGTATGAGATTCCCAGTGAAAACCAATAATCACAGTCCTACTATGCACAGACATGGCTGTATTTATTCGTAACCTTCTACAATGATCTCAGATTCAAGKCTCTGAAGCAAAATCCCAAAATTGTAACATTTATTTCAATGTTTTCCTTTCAAAAATTGAATATTCTTTAACTGACATGAGTTTTAGTTTCCAGTTTTTGATTCTTTTGATGCTATTTTTTATACTATATCATTCATGTATTTTAAGAGTGGACACTTTCTATCAGATGGGTAATGAAAGTGCTGATTAGCACTGAATCTAGTGCTTCTGCCTGGAAAATGACGGTAGAAAAGCCCCCATTCAATGATGATCTCCATTAGCAGGTAATATCTATTGAAGATCTATCAGTTAACTTGTGTAAATTTGAAATCCACATGATTAGCTAGCATACTGAAGAGCTATTTTTACTCTGCATTCCATAAAATGTCATAAAAAATGCTCCATAAAAGTCTGTGCCRTTACCTTTCTAGAGTAAATACATAATTCCTTTGAATGATGAAAAAGTTTCATGAAAAGAGATGGATTTTCTGTGAAAAAGAAGATGGCAGGCATTAATTGCCTTCCTTCTTTCACATTATATTCAAATCAATTACCACTTTATTTTTGTCTTGGGTTATTATCAAAATTAATCAATCTACCATTATAAAGGTCTTTTTCTTTTAGACTTCTTTTTAATGCTGATGCAGCATTACCACTTCTCTCGCTCTGAAGCCTCCTCAATTTTCACTTKCAGGTCATGCAGCTCATTTAGCCACCAGTTCATTTTCTGTATTTTGGGCTCCATGGGCTTGCAGGATCACRAGACTCTAGAGAGCAACAACTTTATCTGTCCTCTTCTTCACTTCCCCCACAGGATGCCACAGCTGTTTTAATAATGTCTGTAATTCTATTACACTATCTAGGTGGTTTCAAATATGAAAGCGAAGCTTTATTGTATTACTTCAGACTGCTTTACAATATTCTGGTTACATCCTGTGTCTTTGCTTTAGACAACACAGTTACGTTTCGCCTCAGGACATGAAACAATCCCCCTGTCCTTGCTTTACACTGCAAGTACGTCCTTCAAACACTCTTCCTAAGCCACTAAGTTTGAACTGATGCTGTATTTTAAGCAGAAAATAACAAGCCTGTAATAACAAGTATTTTGGAAAATTTGCTTTTCAAATCACAGATTTTGTGCAATCTTAAAAATACAATGTTCGCATAAGACGACCGAGGTTCAAAAAACAAAGAGCTCAAAGGTTATCTCGGTAACAGCCAATTCATTGCTCTGTTAGAGGTAACTGAATCTTGCCAGTCATTTTGTTTTGCTTTATTTTTACCCAGTTTAAGGACAACTTTAAGATTAGTAGCATGCTCTGAGACACTGTTTCACAGGCCGGATTCCTAAAATGGGAGCCTGAAACACTGAACTCAGATTCAGTTATTCAGTTCAATTCAGCATTCAGTTCCAAGCTTCTGGAACTGACTCTAAGATTCATTATCTGCATTGAGAAGCTAAGAATTAAAACAAAACAAACAAATACCTGGTGCTAAACCAAAGCAGAATACCGAGGTCCTCCTTCATCAGTAGCCTTGATGAGAGGAAGAGTAGCTCAGTGTTAATACAGTTCTCAGAGAGGTGAGTCTCATCTGAATAATGTCTCCTCTTAGACTAGAATGCTTTTACTATTTTAAAAATACTAATTACCACTTGTAATGATCACCTATTAAAACAGGCGTGTGTATACATATACATATATATCTCCAAGGCGTTGACTGTGATCCTAGAAGAACACCAGCAACAATTCATTTTTAGTCCAAGTTCTGCATCAGAAACAACATAATGGAATGAAGCAAACAAATCAATATTAGAAAAAGTGTCAGCAGCATCTACCGGTGGAGCTGCTTTCTGCATTGAATGCCATAGCCAAATCATCAGTACCAATAAAGTACCTGAGATAAAGGTCAGAGACTGTTTTCTTAGGCTATTTTCTAAACTTCCCAGGGGAACTCAAACCTCCTTTGTTCTAAACAAAGCAGCATCTAAAACAACAGCTTCCYGAGTATCATTCCAGCCCTAAAACCACAACAGAAACAAGTAACAAACAATATTCCAMTGAAGGAGGAGGAAAAAGATGCATGTGAGTCTGGTTTATAGTGATACAAAAGTAAAACCTCTTCTGTTTTCTGGATTATCATCTTTTATGTTCTTGGGTGGAGTCAGATTAGTATGATGGCTGGAATAACTAAACAAAATCACAGCTCTATGAAAAAAAAGAAGTCTAATTTATTAAGCCATGCAGACTCCTATTACACTAATATATTTCACCCTCTATGAACAGAAATACAATAAAAATATTACATATATATCTCCATGGCTATCTTTATCGTAGGAAGCTCTGTTATCTGTATCTTGGATGACAGAATAAAATATATATATATATATGTATACTAGAATGGACTTAGGGTCACAGGAGATCTATAATTTTGCATGAGCAAATATATTCTACAGCTTTTTATTATCAACCCAATCWCCTACAATGCAAAGTTTACATTCACCCACTGTCAATTTAATGAGTAAGAAATCACCAATGGAAAAACACCTCCTACCCACAGCTGCCTCTAGTATAAGCTCCTTATTACTATTCAGTGCCCATCTCTGTTTCACTCTTAAAATAAAATGCAAAGTTCTTCAGAGGTGCTGAGTGACCAYCAGCTCTGCTGATCCTCTGGAGAAACAAATTTTCTTGAGAAATAGTAGTTTCAAAAGTTATGAAATCAAACCAATTCCAACGAATCTGGGTATTTGCTGAGGAAAACAAAATATGGTAGTGATTTTTTCATAAGTCTATTAAAAATATATACTTTAAGTTACAGTGAAAGGCAGATTAGAAAGACTTGATATTGTTACAAGCAGTATCGCAAAAGCAGAAATCCAGGACCTTAAAAAAAGACACAAAGCTGTAACAAAAACCCCAACCTTTATTTCACAGAATACAAAGAGACTACACTGTAAAGCGGTGGAAATAAAATGAATGCTTAAAATATCCATATATCTGTTCCCTAAGGTGTGTTTTAATCTTCATGCTACTAAGACATAACTAGCAAAGGAAGGAACATTTATCAGGGCATTCATTATAATCAAATACTGTTTCTCTTCACCTCTCGATGTTGACACAACACAGAAACGTTGATAATTACCATCTGTAATACTAACATTTTCCTTCTTGTTGAATGACACTGGGTGACATACCCAGTGAATTTTTAGCACTGTATTTCTCACAGAATATTCTTTATAAGGCTTTTTAAAGACTGTGATCAAGACATGAAATGCAGATGAATGCTAGTCTATCTCCTAGAGCTATAAATTTCACTTCAAGGACTTCATTTTAAAACATTTGAGTGCAGGCTGATTGACTTCTCAAAATGCTAAAGAAGAGGTTACAATTGGAGGCAATCATGCTGAACTAAAAGGAGATACAGCTAAAAAAAACCTTCTGATGTAGAGTTCAATTTGAAGAGATAAACAGTATTATTCCACATTAAAGGAGCTAAGGCTTTCCATCTAAAAAACAGTAAAGAAATTTTTAGATGAGGAATTATTTTCAACCTCGTTGCCACACAGTACATATTAACACAAATTCTAAAAAACCTGCCTTGTTTCCACTGTCATTCAATAGCAACCTGAAAGTGTTTATACCCCACCATTTCTCAGCAGAAATCTGTTCCCTGGCATTAGACTAAAGTCTAATTTCAAACCTAAGAGAGGCTCAACATTCATTCATAACCACCATGAAGCCTTACTGAGGAGGTCATTATCTATTCTCAATAGTAAATTTCAAGTTTGCTAAGTTCAGAAATTTTACTAAAACAAGTAAAACTAAGTAATTTAAATTTGAGTTTCCAGACAACACTGCCTATCAGTAAGGTACCATACCAAGGACTGCAAAGTATTCAGAGAAAACTATCTGAACAAAAAAAAGAAAATAACAACATTTTGAACAACTTACCTGACTCCTGCACCTATACTATGCAACTCTCACAACTACTTTAATCCACTGTTAGGATTAATGAGTTTTTGTCAAATGCTTTAAGTGCCCAAATGCAGAAAAAGAGACTGAGAATTCAAATCCCTATAATTGATTAGCAGTTCAGATTATACCTTTGATAAAAAGGAGATCCTTTTTTTTTCTCCCATACTTACAGTCCATTGGCMTCTTGGCATCTGATGTTCAAAGTCACAAAAACTACTCAGGTAACTAACTCCAACTGAATGCAAATCGATTTTAACATCCACCTTCACCTATATTTTTGAAAATTGTCTTTACATTTGTAGTGCTGTATATAATTAAACCCAGAATTTCAGCTCTATTGAAATCTATTGAAACTATTATATCAGAGGGAAAATAATCATGCGAGCTATCCATTTGTTTTAAAATTAAATACTCTGATGGGGGAGACCCAAGATAGAGCTAAAATACTAATGCMTGATGCAAAGGCAATTGTCCAGGGAGAGCTCTGGCTAATTAGCATCACAGATCTAGAATGATAATATCAATGAAATCACCTGTGAGGATTTCATCACATTCCAAGAGATTCTTGTTGAGCTTGTGCTTCATAGGCTAAGGGGAGAAAATACACCTCCTGATAAAAAAAAAAAAACTTACAAATCTGAATTCACACAATTAGAAGATGATACAGGTCAATCTTTTAAGGGTCAAGCCAAACATTACTCTATAGACTAAAAAGCTACTTAAAAAAAAGAAACTATGTTAGAGGGTATTTGTGGGAAAAATTCAACTTCCCTGAAAAATCCATCCTTTAGCTCTTTACAGAAAAAAATTTCAACTCTTTCTCAGATCTCACCCCAAAYTTACATCAGTGTAGGTGCACCAGCCTTCATACAGTTTTTCCCAACGCACATCAGTGTACAGAAAATCAGAGTAAGGACTGAAATATGCATGTTCAAAGCCCAAGGCAGAGTGTATTCTTTGTGGAGCATAAGCACATTGTCCCAATTAAAGGTCACATATGAGCTCTCCTCCTTTCAGCTAGTGTTACAGCCTTTTAAAAGGTCATTGGGAGGCTATAAGTCAAGCAATAAGAATATTTTGCCTTCAGCTACAGCATTACTTACCAAATCAGTGCTGCACAAGGATCTTTATCTTAAGTCTGCCTAACTGGGATGAACACTTGTGCTTGCTTTGACACAAAAATGTGGAATATCACACACAAATCCTGATTTTTCATTTACTGCCTTCTTTTAAGAGTAGCATTAAATATTGYCATATCAAGTGCATGCCAGTATGCCTAAAACCTCTTTTAGAAACCCTTGATGGTACAATATGCAACTCAGAACAACCTGATGAGTACAAACACTCAAGATACTGCCAGAGGGCAGCAGACTAGGCAAAGGTGAATTTTGCCACCTTCATGATATATCAAAAATGACAAAATTCAATTCTGAAGTTGCTGCAAAACAATACTCTCTCAGTATCCTTTCCCACTCCTCCAACTCCCTAGTGTATCTAAGAAATGTAAATGTGAAGTTCATTTATCCCTGCATTATGATAAAACAGCTAGTTCCCTCTCTCCTCACTCTCAGTCAAAGCGCTAGAAAAGACTGGTACTAGTGCTATGTGGTGCTAAGCAGGAAAACAGACAGCAATATCAAGACCAAAGGTGAGCAAAGAAGAGGGAAACAATATTTTTAGCTAAAAAAAATGCATTTAAACTGATAACCTAAAATGCAAAGGTGCCATATGCACTTGGCAGATCCTTGAGCTGATCAGGTCTACACATACTTATTAAAAATGTCCAAAGAAAACACCAAATTTCTGCTGCTTTGTTATGTTTTAAAGAATTGCTCATTTTGATTTTCTGCAATTCAGGATCTCTATTCCATTCCTATTGCTCCTAAAACAGATTCTGTTATACTTGTTTCTACCATGATAGTTCCTCCAAACTTCACACATATACCCCTAGATGATCTTCCTTCTCTTTTTTTTTTTTTTTTTTTTCTCTTCTTTTTCCCTCAATTGCTTATGAACAGGAAAAAAAGACTAATTCAGGGGAATAAAAATATGTAGTTAACTACAAACTTTAAGATACCCTACAAACACAGGCAAAGAGAAGACTAATACTGCAATCAATTTGAATAAAGATTATATGATATTTTTTATTTTCCACTTCTCCTGAACAAATGAATTCATCACTCAGAATATATCTCATGTCACCCGTCTACCGCTGTTAGCTGATACCGTGGACAACCAGTTTTTGATGAGCAAGATCAGATACCTTCAGTAGTTCTGTCAACTTAAATATAATGCTTTTTTTTTTTTTTACAGAGAGCTAAAGCCGTACTTTTCAGTGCTAGTGCAGAAAACTGTCAGCCTTACAAGGAATTAACTTGAGTCAAGACTCATATCTCTTCTCTTTTGCAACATACTAGATCATGAAAAAAATACACTTAAATCACTAAAGTTACAGAATTTTTAAGAAATATAAAAGATATGAGGATAAGTATTAAGGGTCATAGAAAATTAGAGACTGTGTCCTTCATATGTGAAAATAACATCTAAAGACTAATATATAAGGAAAATTCTGACCAGAATCAAAGGCAACCGAAATTTGTGTATAATTGAGAAATTAAAAAAAAAAAAATGTTTTTCTGGAAGAACTCTAGAGGAAGAAAAAAGCATTTCAGTGAGATGTGCTGTTTTTAGATTAAGCAAACTCTGTTTAATGGAAAACCTTTTGTTCCAGATTCATTGGCTAGTCAGCTCCTTCAGTTTACAAAGATATATTTCAAATATCTTGCTTTGTTCTCAAGAGGTATTACTTCACTGGTTAATAAATCAGGATTCTGTTATTTTTTTCTTTCACTGCAATACAAGCATACAACAAACAAAAATGAAATACCTGTTCATACTGTTTTTCTGATTTGTGATTCTCACTTCCACTCTACGTACATATTTCTGCCATTTGAACTCAATGGAGAATATTAGCTGAAGAGCTATATGCCTCAATTGGGAATCTTTGACAAACACTGGAGTTAACAAAGACTTCACTTGCTCATCTGAGACATATTAATCCATTACAAAAGCTAAACTTCAAACAAACTTTCTGCAGAAGATGTATCAATTCTCTGAAGTTGACATTTCTGCATTCAAAGGGTGTAATTTTCTTCTTATGTCTAAAAAACTTTCCCAGCATCAGTTTATCTACAGCTCAGGCTATTCTTAAAACCACAAGGTGGTATCTTTGTATTTAATCACCGATTATGTTTTTCTTCCATAAATCTGTCCATCTATAATTGTAGGCATGTACAATTCCACAGTATTCTATAGTGGAAAATAAGCAGGAGTTTCTGAAAAAAWTAACAGCTGAGAGAGAATACGATAACATCTGTTTAGTAGGTAAAAGGGTTATTACAAAGAGAATAAATATCACATGGAGAAGAAAATTTTTTAAAAAGAAGAAAAAATAATTTGCAATGGTGAGGCTTAAATACATGGAGAAAAAAAAACACGATCCAAGGAAGTTGTAGAACTTCTTAGAGCAAAAACACACACATTGAAGAGATCTATTTTTGCTGTTGTGTGTAGAGATGKATTAAGCTGGATTGCTTGAAGTCCTTGCAGGTATGTATTATTCACTGGTATTTACATCTCATCTGTTCACTCTATATATGTAGAACTTGTGAAATAAGATTCTAATTTCTTTTACCAGAAAAAGAGTAATACTGTATCGTTGTGTTTCATTTTTCATTGTATAATAACAATAGTCCATTAATTTACCAGATAAAAACATTTTTTTTTCTCCCCCTCCAATTCCCCTAAGCAGACAAGAAAGATCAACTACCACCTAATTGGTTCCAAAGCACCTTTTAGCCTGAACATTCAGGGGCATTTTAGCTATGCAGGCAACTTTTCGACAAGCTTACCTGCAGATATTTTRTAAATATGATTTATGGCACTTCTGCAGTATTTCAAGTTAATTAAACAACTTGAGTGGCAACTGCTAGTAACTACAGCTACTTGTTTTAAAGAGTGAATCATTACACAAAGTTTGGTAAGACCAAAAGCAGTACAAAATGCAAACAATAAAATATATCTTACAAGATAAGCTTTCTTTGACTACCAATGTTCAATTAAGATGATCTGTAAATAGTATGAAAAGCAAAACTGGTACTTTCATGGAGTTCAYGTATACTAGCTAACATGGCCAGTCTCTTCTACACAACATAACCTTCTGGTTTGTTCATCAGTTGCTATTTGCTAGAGTGTAAAATTGCACAGTTAATACAATCTTTAGCTTTTTTTGGTCAGATTTCCTTCCCGCCAACCTGCCAAATCCTAGGGCCATTTTGAATGAACACAACAATTTTCAGTATTTTGGTATTTATTTTCAGGACAATACCCACGTAATCCAGATTAATTCTATTCAATTGAATTTCAGTCTCCCTATATGCTTTTTTAAACAGCAACAAAAAAAAAACTACCAAATTTTTACATTTTAAAATAAATTAAAAATATATTAATACATTTGTCATGCATCTCATCCATTTCATGAGATATTTACGCAAATAACTTTACTTACTCAAATATACTCTTTCAGAAAATATCTATATTACATATTCTTCAGTGGTGGAAAGTGTGGATAAATTAAGATTAATATTTCCATAAACTCAAGACAACTTTTTGTAATGCAGAGTCTCACTGGGTTCATGCGAGTTAGCATGTGATCTTGATAATTCCCATTAGCCAAAATGTGATTTAGGGACAAAATCAAAGTTATTTATTAATCTTTTTAATAAATATTGTGTTTCTTTTTTTCTTAGACTTTCAAATCAATGAGTATATAAAGGTCAGCTCAAAAGCCTTCAAAAATAAGATATCATTCAATAGAGATGTATTAGGATCTGATCTGCAGGTTTTTTCAGTCTTCACCTCTGAAATTAAATCTAGGCATTCTCATTTCAAAGAAAAGAAACAGAAGAGTTTCCTCAATTAAATAAACGCATGACTTGACTCATTCTGATTTAACAGAAAAAGTGAGTTGGTTCTGGTTTTATATGTGAATGGAAACAGAGGAAAAAAAATCTGTAATACTCAACTTATGGAACTGGGGAAAACAAATCCCACAATGTGTGATTCCCATACCAAGTAAATCAAGTCTCTGCTGATAGAGAAGTTCCTTGGGGCCCTCTAAAAGCATTTTCTAGTATTTACTGTTGCCAAATAAAGCCTTTTAGCATTGTAACACTGTAAGCATTTCCACTATTTCAATGTTCAAAACTGTCAAACCAAACCTGAATTTTCAGATTTAACAAAGAAAAGAATTCTTGAATTCTCTGGGGCTTACGCAGGCAGCTGAGCATCTAAAAAGCTAGCCTCGAAAAGCCAAGAAGCCTCGACATTAATGCCATGTTCACCATCATGTTAAAACTCAGAGGAAGAAGCTACTTTCCAACTTCTTATTTATTTATTTATTTATTTTTAACAAGATACCACTCACTACCTCTAAAGTCAAATTCCCTGTTGAAGGTGGACAACTCAACCTTCTTCAAGCAATTATACAGTAAAATATCTGACCAACAAAGGAAAGAAGGTCTGTTAGAAAGGTCTTTTTGAAAATATTGCTTCAGCAATTAAGTCGAAAAACAGATAGCTACAAAACAGATGTAATTACCTTTGACTAAAACAAAAATAAAAAAACAGAGCTGTGCAACTATAACATAATAGTTAGCTGTTAAACAGTTACTAAACACATTTATCATAGCTAATAATGACAAAGACAGCAAGAACATTTTTTCAATTACATCTGGTTATAGGTATGATCTAAAATATCCACAGCTGTCAGTCTGTCATCTTCATAAGTACTAGAAGTTCAGTTTAAAACTTGCTATCTGAAAGGTTTTCTGTCATTATGAAAATGTCTATCATCAAGAAAAAGTCAGTTCCAGAGGGAAATAACTAAGAACAATAAGAAGAAATTGTACAGAGGAATATTTAGACAGAATTGAAGGCAAATTTTCAAATACCATAGATTGGATAAGGACACTTCCACTGTTCAATATAGCTTATTGCATTAGGCAGAATCACATAGATTTCACAATATATATAACCAAAATCTATTCTACATCAGGTAAAGAACTGGAGAATATTCCCAAATGGCAGCCCAACTTTTAAAGATAACAAAATATCCAAATTTCTTGAATTTTATCTACAAWCAGTATTAAATTTGACATTTACAATTGAAAATAAACAAAACATTATACATCTATTGGGTCTTTAATACAAGGAATCCATGCAATAATTTAATTGGTAAAGATTAGGGACATGGAAGCAGAAAACTTGCTTTTTTAAAAGATAGGAATTTTTGGAAGATGTCTAATAAGAGCACTGAATATTTTATTAAAAAAAAAAAAAAAAAAGCAGAGTTCTTCCAGTTTCTTATACAGGGACTGTGCAACATAAAACCTTCCTTGTCAAGAAGTTATTTTGGTTTCCCAAATAAATTTAAAAAGATAACATCCTCCTCAGTCAACTATAACATGTAAAGTAGCATCTGATAAAGACCTGAAAATTCACCAGGGAGTAGCAAACTTCTTCTATATAGTATGTAATGATGAATTAAATAATATTCAATGAGTTATTTTCTTTTTACAACCTCCTGGAATAAGATGGTTGGAGATTCTTTATACGATGCTGAAGGTAAAACAGATGAGAAAACACACAGAAGTGGGAGAGGAAGAATTAATACCAATAAGAAATATTGAATAAAAGTAGAAAATAATCACTATAACAGTGACGTTTATATAGAAATGTATCTATGACTCTTCTTCAAAAAGAATGATTCCTGCCAAAACCACTACCAATAAACGTAAAAGTCTTTTTTTTTTTTTTTTTTTTTTTTTTTTTTTTTTTTTTTGCCATTTGCTACATTAGTAGAAATAATACTGAACAAATGAAGACTCCTTAATACAGTCATTTTTACTTCTAATATAGCAAGTGTTCAGGATATTCTTCACTAGATGTTTAAGGGACAGTAAGTTTTTTTGGGTTCATCAATAACAGCAGCCCCAGAGTCTCATCAGCAATGACCACAGGATCAGTTAAAGAGCAATTAATCTATCATAACAACTTCTATGTGCAAAATATTACAGAAAAAAAAAACATTACTGATTTTATTTACAAAAACTGAATGTCAACATCAAACAAACCCAATTTAYCAATGACTCTTTGCCAGCAAGTGGTGATTCACTAAGACAGCAAGTGAATAAACATTCCCTTAGAAAAATAAGAGTACAAAAAACCATAACTTGGCAGTATCTCCCTCTCATTAATGTGGACATTAATTAACATGGTTATACAAGAAAAGATATGAATTAAATATGTCAAGATCTCTGAATTGTTTGAATTTCTCTTTGTTTAAATAATCCTAATATTTAAATTAGTTTTTTTTATGTAACTCTGTGTTTCAAACAGAATCCCCACTGAACACTATGACTGATAGGCACACAAAATTATTATTTGCTGACTGCTTATGTAGCTTCCTTATAAAACCTTCATTTAAAATAGAGATGTAATCCTTTATGTAAAAATATCTTTAAGAAGTCACAGTCTCTGTTAATCAGGCAAGTACTTATCCTATTCTCACACTAACAATCAGATTTTACATAGTAGCCAGCTCATCAGGTTTCTGATTTCATTTTAAGCCTAGAATATTAATACAAATTAAAATAAGCAGAATATCCAGGACTTCAATTTAGAAAAGTTATATGCACAGTACAGAAAATAAACACTGTTGTTTCACTTTACCACTGCTCTTGCAGGTCCATAGAATACTATTATATTTCTGGCTGCATTCCTTAAGTCTTTCATATTTAGGGGAATTTTTACCCCAGTTTTGTTTCACAGGATAGATTTTTGTGTTTCATTGTTGCTGAGTCCTATCATTTAACCTTCAGATACTAGTTTTGTTACTAGCATCTATTGTCCCTAAGAAAAACGTTTTTCCTTTTTTTACTGGGAATAAGTGCATACAATTTTAGCACAATGGTAAGCACTGAACAAATACAATTCTGTCCTTTGTGGTCAACTGCAGGAAAAATAAACTAAGTTGGCATCTTTTGGTGGGAAGTCTACCCAATAGCACACTGAGCCATGTTCCAGTTGCTCACAAACTACGAAGTGTTTCCATCTAGCCAAGCAACCTTGACCATTTTCCATCCTCATTTAGAAATTTACTGATATTATTCCTCCTAAATTCCTGTTTCATCTCCATTTCTGCTCCAACAAATCTATGTTCATACGATTACTCCTAGGGTGAATTATTAAATCCAAATTACAATTATTCTTCTCTCTCACTAGACTTTTTAAGTGCTTCTTTGCAATCTACTTCTGTTCATGTCAATCGCATGCGAGTGCACTCCCAATTTCTGCAAGAGAAGACGTGTTCCAAGAAGACAGCTCTTACCCTATTTGTACTATCATAATTCTGAGGTAAATCATACGGCCTTCTTGGCAAGCACTTGAAGTAATACCAACATTCTTCATAAGAAGATCAATCTTCCATAAAAAGTATTCTAGACACATGGCAAATTGGGGCAAATGGCAGATCTGGGCCAGGCTGCTCCATCACTGCTGATATATTTGACATGGCTTCAGAATTCTGGCCAGCTTTAGGAAGTAGTAGACACTGTAATTTGTTTTAATGCCACAAGCTGTATTACAGTTGCATTAATTGAAAATTATACTATCCAAAAAAAAAGTAGGCAATCTTGCATATATTGCAGGCTAATTAACTGGACTGCTAAGGGGGGCTGTATCCATAATACTGGGCAGGATGCAAAATTGCTATTACACAATCATAAAATGCTAAAATTTCATAGGCAAATGTACCACAGAAGTAAAGTGGAGGCCAAAAACAGATCTCCCTTGCTTTCTTAACAAAATACATGGCAGATCTGTAGCATTCTTACTAATAGCATATTTATTAGAATAAAAGAATGAAATTTTAACAACGTGAAAGGTGTAAATAAAAAACTAAAATAATAATAATAATAAGGTAGTGATTCCTGTACTGCTCCAGGCAGTTTACAGTTTTGTACTGCTGGCACAGCTCATATTTTGAAGTCAAATACCTTAAGGGCCTAATATAATGTATTTATTCTTTTAAACAGCAAGCGTCCATCTGAAAAACACCTAAAATGCTCATTTGATGAAAGTCACACCGAACTCCATGTTAAGCAGCCTATTCTAAACTGTTTTTATAATGTAGTATTTACCATAGATTATTTCCTTTTCATTTTATGTATTAACAAAAATAACAAGATCACTCTTTTAAAACATATATGCACTTATATCAGCACAACTATGTGTTATCCTTACCAAAGGTTAGTTCCAGTGGAGTAGCTCAGTGCTCAACCTGACACAATATTAATTATGGATAAGTATTATTTTCCCTGTATGCCACATGTTACATCTGATAAATTTATAGGTTAAATGTGAATTGACAGATGGTCTTCAAGGAYTGGATTAGGAAGAAAAAAATATGTCAATGAATAGAAAATATATCACTTTAAAACTATTAAAAAATGAGAAAGCTGAATAGAATGCAAATAAAGTGAGACTTTTCACACAACATGAAAAAAAAAAAATTAGCTGTAGTTACCTAAAATCAACCAGTATCAAGGCAATCAGCCGTGTAACTTCATAAACCATATATAAAAGAAAATAGTTTATTTCTAACCTCCGCTGCTAGCTGCTGGAGAGAAGGTGATGCRACAGGTTGTAAAGTGGAGTTGCCTTGGACTGGATTATGGAGGCTAACGTAAGCCACAACATTTCTTTGAAGAACTCTCTGGAGATCCTAGAAGGCAAGTAGAGCAGTGGTTATTATTATGCATTGCTATAATTAACATTTGCTTTATTATTTCAGTTCTTTTAAAAGGAAAAACCACACCCCGTGTTTTTTGTCTTCTGCGGTTTGCTGAATATTACTTAATAATTCCTCCAGCAATATGGTGTTAAGATCTTCAAAGGGTATCTTAGCATTACTTCTCTCTATAGCAGAAGTTGCAATTCCATTTCACACATCATTTCAGCAAAATACAAATAGGCCTAGAAGGAATTAAAAATGACTACACTTTTAAAGCCCCCAAATGAAAACATTACATAGTGTGAAACAACATGAAGGCCTGTTAAACTCATGCCTGACAGAAGAAAAACTTCAAAAGCGATCATTATCAGCAGCTAAATGTGCTTTAATTTTTAGTGTCCAATTTCAGATGTGAATTGCCTAACTTTCCCAGTGGTGYCATTTTATTATGTTTTAAAGTAGGAAAATAGCATGTATGAGCTGTTCCAATTATCTTTTTTTTTAAAAAAATCACCTTTGCCACCTTAGCAATAAGTTCCTCTTTGTATGAAGAGGAGGAGAACCACAGAAGAGGTGCAATGCAATTACATCTAATGCAAAGGTGATTTGAAGTGGAACTAAATAAATTTTGCTTCCAGTTTGGATTTTTTTCAATTTGACTTTTTCCACTCTATTCTTGTTTTTGAAGAATAATCATGTTTGGAATACGAAACTTAGAAAACAGCTAGCTGCTCCTCACACATGATAAAAGTTAACTTTTCATTYTATCTATTGTTTTAATTCAGCAGCAATGTGTGATCAGCATGACTTTAATAAGTTATTTTCTTTCATTGGGATGATTTTGATTCTGTTGAAACCAACAACCCAAGGAATTGTCTGTGTCAGACTGAATAGCTCCTAAGCACAAACATGTGATAGGCAAATCAGAACCTATCACAGAAACACTGAAATGCTTATGTATGTAATTATTTTGGTATGATATGGTTCTCTTCYATTCCTCCTCTTTTTAACGGTTGGGTTTCCTCCAGAGAAACCCCATCAATGAGAAATATGTAACCGCTAAACCACCAACAAAGAAAGATGGCATCTAAAATATTCCTGGTTTTAAGGTTTTTTTCTCAGACTATGCTCTCTTTCACAGTCCTGGATTAGCAAGGGAAATCAGCTCATAGGGGCTGTTGTATATAACCACCCCAAAACCTTCTCAGCTATAGAACACCAATATCAGCCCATTATCACATGTTCCACGGAAAAAGCCTGCATACATATTTTCATTGCATTTCTTACGGTATGCACATGGTAGGGGATACTGCTTTGGTATATRCACAGTTGTCGCACACCAGTTAATGGATAGTTCTATACACAGCACTATTTCACACTAYGTTCATGTTCATTTCAACAAAGGTCACAATTACTACAGTGCTTCTTTCTAAAATCTAAAATAAAATGATTTTACCTCTCCCCATTCATAAGAACCGATGTTCCCAAACGATGTCCCTCCCCATGAGCAGAAAACCATGGTCCGGTCAGGTCTCCAACCCCTCTTAGCTTTCAACATCACAGCTTCTATAAGCGCAGTGATGACTGCGGTGCTACTGGCCCACTCTTGTCCACCATAGCTATTCAAACCGTTGTGATGACTACCAATGATGACGTATCTGTCTGAAATGAGGAGAAAAGGGAAAGAAAAGGGAATCTTATTTCTCAAGAATACTATTATTTAAGGAAGTATAAAAATAAAGGGTGAATTTTATTAGTGAGGTCATTAACGCAAATAAACGCTGACAACAAAAGTTTGTATGATCAGGTGCAAGACACTTATATGGCATAAATATATAAAACTGAATACAACTTAAAATATATTAGTAAATTTCCCTAAATTAAACACTGTGCTGTCCCCTTCATTCTTTATTATTGCCTCTTCCCACAAATGTTATTTGCTGTTTTAAGCAGGGACTTCTGTCATATGCATAATGTAAAACCCTTCCATGCTCATGACAGAATGTTACAAAAACACACAAATGATATTGTCAAACACTGTCCGCAGTGTGTACTAAATATTAAAAGAAAAAAGAAAAAAGGTAGGTTAACACAATGAGAAACAAAAAGAAAACACACGAAGTATTTGTACTCCCTCACCTGGAAGACTGTGCTCAGTGCTCACCGCCCTACCCCAAAAAAGACATTGCAGAAACAGCAGTTGAAGCAGGTAACCAGAACGGTTAGAAATCGGGACTTAGACTTCCATGTAAGCAACATTGTAAAGACCCGGACTGCAGGTTTAGAAAGAAGACATGACAGAGGAATAAAAATAATGAATGATACAGAAAAGKTAAGTCAGACCTATCCACTTTGGTGATATTGGAAGAAAGTGTTCTATAAAATGAAAAGCAAGAGGTTTTGACCTGAAATATGCAAATACATATAACTAATCAGACGAATTTTCTATCAAAACATATAATACATAATCCAAAACATAATTAAATCACTGGTCTCACCGAACTGCTCCAAGTAGTCCACACAAGGTCATGCTGAATGACTTAGCTATTAGCCTTGCTGTGCAAGGTCAGGTCACACAGGAATCCTTTCTGAAGGATTCCGTACTGGGGGTCTTTGATAGTTAGCAAAGCCTCTTTGTGAAGTCCAGATGTTGAGTTTTTAAAGGTGTTTTTGCATATTTCAGGACTCTTTATCAAAACAGAAGTGGTTATAAAGCAATGTCAGAACAACAACAATCTCCAAGTGTGATCCGTACTTCAAAGAGTGCAAAGTGTTTTGGTTTTCTCTTAGTAGGCTTACTAGAAAAACAGATTCATTCTTCACTATGTCAGTATGTCAAAATAAAGCAAGACATATATATGATAAAATGCCCATTTGCTGTAGTATTTACAAATTAAAATATATTTTTGGAGATACTACTGCCTATGTAAACATATTTTACTGGACACTACATACTCAGATTATAAAACTGTTCTTCAGCAAGCTGGACTATTACCAGTTTTGCTAATATATAAAAGTTACAAAATATGCATATTATAGTACATAAACAATATTTTATATGGGATTGAAAATGCTTTTAAAACAGATCTGGTATGTAGCTGTAACACAACATTTTCAATCAACTGCTAGCGGATGTTGCTGAGATGAAAATTTCATCGAGTGACAGGACTGGTAAGTTTTACATCTTGTGAGCCAAATAGAAATCTGAGAGAACATAACAATTTAACATAAGAAAATACTATCTCACTAATATAAATCAGATGTCTATGCTGCATCACAATAAAACCAATCATAGGGTACACTAACAGTGAAAAGCCACAGGAGCTTAAACTCAACTGATGTTAAGAATCAGGAGCAATAATACACTGAAAAGCTGTTCCAAGCTTCCAGGTGGTTGCGGATAGTACCAGGATGACCAGACAGGATCAATATTTGCCTCTACGAGCAAAATATATGAAAGGAAGCAGAAAGAGACCTTCTGAAACATAGTACAGGACATGTTGGAGAGGAAAGGTATAAGCAACAACCTATTGTAGAAAACTCCAGGAGATGACATGATAAGGAAAAAGAAAGGACTAGAGACAGAAAAAATATCCATCAGATAGTCCTGAAAGGGAGATGCTAGTGTTCAGAGTAGTAATGGCCTGGACAAAATAATAATAATAACAATAAATTGCCATTAAAAAAAAAAAAAAAAAGTCCTTACACTGTCTTCTCTTGTTTTAATTCCATTTTTAACCTTGTCCAACAGGGCTATAACACCAATGATAAGCTTTCAGGTTTTTAAAAGGCTACCTCAACCACCGCATTTCTTTTGCTCCCAATCTTTCAACCTTTTGGTTAGATTTCAGAAGTTCTGCTTCTTTGTTATTCCTCAGTTCAAATGTCAAACAAGATCACCACTATGTGTGTGTGGAAAGGCAGGGTCTTTTCAAAAAAAAAAAAAAAAATCTACCTGTGATGAAACTCTACAGACAAGTTGTACTGAAAATATTAGTTGACTTTCTGCATTTCTCAAGGAGAGTACGTCAGTTGTATAGAACAAACAAACAAAAATTCATCAGAATGACCAAGGATGAATGCTATTAAAACAMTGAGTATTATAACAATTGAGAAGGCATAGCTATAGTTTCTAGGGGGAAAAATAATGAAATATTTAATTTATGTCTATATTAGAAGACACTTGCTATAGTCCTTACTGAGGAAGGCATTTATGGGATTAACTGTRGGCATCTGAATACCATTAGAGACCTCACTTCATTATATATCCTCAAAATTAACCATACCTTTGCACCTTTAAAAAGCAGCATCTTAAAACGACTGCAATAACAAGATGAAAGACTCAGGTACAGAGAATATAAAGAATTTATTAACAGAAATTGGTACTTTTGCAATTGAGCAGGTGAAGTATGTCTAAACAAGGCAGTTTCCACCTTTCAAAATCTGTGACAGCTATTTGCAAACCATTAGCAATGGTAAAAACTGGAAACTTTAATTCTTTCATTAAATTAAAATCCCTTACTGAAATTAACTAGCTACAATGCTCAGCTATGTTGCTTAGATTTTTAGACAAATTCCCTTGCAGACAGTAAACAAGATACTTGGGATTCCTATGATGCCACGATTCTCATAATTACTACACATATATATTTACTACACATATTTGATATCAAATCAGAGATAGGGTTTGTGTTTTAAGTTACAACTGATGTTAAGGTCTTGTTTTAATYTTAGACATAGAGAATAGTCAGTATTTCTAAAATTGTATGCAACTAGTTTAAAGGTGTGGTTGTAACACAAAATAAAGCTGCAGAACTTAAAATTTGGTTAAGAATTAAGCACAGATGTTTGTACACTACAATCACATTCAATATTTGAAGGCAGAGATCATGCTACACTGTGGTTTCACTAAGACTTTTCAGTTAGGCATGTGTGTTGGGGATTTGAATCGTAGAGCGTTTTCAGCTCATAAATATAAAGCAAATCCCCGCAAATCATCCTATTTTTTTCCGGTGTAGATCCTACAATAAGGAAAGCCATATCTTCCTAGCAAATGTGCATGTTTATTTGTTACATACATATATTATGTATTASAAAATTTTATAGAATTATAAAAACGCGTTTGCTAAAGTCATCCAGACAGCTCACATAATAATTCAAAACATGCAACAGAACACTTTCTATTATTAAAGCCAGGAGCATAGTTACTTGGTATAAAATAAAATTACCATCTATGCTCCAAGTGTAATTCCTTCTTTCTGTGTAATATATGCTCATTTTAACTATAACATCCCCTTGAGCACATTCTCTGTGTAATTCTTATGGTGAATCTTACCATAAATCAAATCACAAAATCTCTGCAACAAAGACTTTTTTCATCTATACGTATATTCTGTAGCAAAAGAGAAACCTGCTCCCAGCCATGACTCCCAGCCATCATGAAATAACTAATCAACACAAGTGATAAAGGGCTACTTACCAGGAAATACAGTTCCTTTTAAATATCCAATAACATTAGAAATTGTCTTGTACGTGGCGACTGACTGAATATTCAGACTGATTATTTTTTTGTCTGTAAAAAATTTTAAAAAAGAGGAAGAAAACTAAGAACGTGCCAAACTCCTGTTTATCCAGTCAAGAAATCTACAGACCACAGAAAAACTCCTCATGCATTAAAAAAAAAAAAAATAAAGAAAAGAAAAAGAAACAAGACATTGAAGCAGCAGCAGATTAAAGCATGAAATCATATCACACAATTTTCCTAGTATCATTTTAGCAGCAGGGATTAAACCTGAAATTTCAGAAGCAGCCTCTACACTTCTGGAGTTAAAAGATCATTCAATTCACTCAATAAATGCTGACACAATACAGCAGGGACAGAAAAGGAGGCAGATTTACATACTCTTATGATGTGGAGAACTGTTTTAATATTAAATTTAAGAGGAAATAGGTAACAGCTTTAAGAGATAACAAGTTAGACGTTTACCTAGCCTAAATGTTCACCCAAACAATCTGTTGATAGGATTCAAAAATTTCTGCCTSATTTATATTAGACACTAACTCTGCTGCAGCCTCCGGCAGAGCAAACACCACAGCTAATGACAGGCAGAGGTGGCCACCTCCACCACGTCCTGCCCGCGTTACAACAGGCTGCATTCATCTCATCTCAAAGGTCAGAACTTCCATCAAAGGAAGGGAATTTCTCAAGAAGCTCTCACATAAAGACTAGCAAATTGCCTGCCAGTGACCACTGTGCCATCCTCGATTCTTCTCGGAGGTTCTCCTGCCTCCATGCAGGATCCAACCACCCTGAGTGTATTGAATCTATTTCCATGTATAGAAGTGTAAAATTATAAAATTATCAGTGCCAAATACGTCAAAACTCTTAAAGCAATGCTTCTTCCAAAGAAAGCCTTTATTGTGTTTATATAAGCAATACATATTTTTTTCCTAAAGTTTGGTACTTCTGATTTTTTTTATATACTAGCTTTTGATTAACGAACTATTGTTGCCTAATAACATTATATCTGTTTTTATATATATTTGTTTGTCTTGAGTCTGCAARCCTAGTCTTTTTTTGAAGAGTTTTATGAATTATATTTTGGCTATTCGATCAAATTTTCTGATTCAGAGAAAGGAATCCAAAAATAAATCTATTCAAGATTTTTTTTTTTTGAAAATAAATTATGTCTAAAATAAATCTCTTTAAGGAATCTCTAAACCAAGATTACTTAATGTGAAGCAGAATAAATGTAGCATATTCTATATCCAAGGCAGTTATACCTTTTCAGAATGGTTCATCTTTCACAGCTGAATTCCACAATCTCATATTATTTTGCAAAGAAAATCTTTTCCAAAGATTGTTGATCCTACTGCTTTCTAAGCCACCCAGTCCTAAGCATTGCACAGCAAAGTAGGGACACAGAGCAGCAATATGAAAAAGCATCTTGATCAGTTATAATTCTGGTAGAGGAAGCACTGAAAATATCAGGTAAGAGTAGAGAGGTAAATCACATCAATAAAAAAAAAAAAAAAAAAGTTCCTGCAATTTAAGCTTATTTGTTTCCATGCACTTCTAATTAACAATGAGAACAGAATTTAAAGCAATCCCAAAGCGAAAATCTGAGAGGATTACTGCTTTGTGTTTTAATATACGGTATGTCTATATTCCATCTGCTTCTCTATTTTAAATATACTTGCCTGAAATGGTGGCAATACCTGGAGAAAATTGCTGCATGTCTACTGCTAAGTAGAACAAATATCAATTTGGTCAATACGTACATTGCCATACTCCATGTTTATATCTTTTTCTCAACTTCTTTTCTTGGGTTTATATTCAAAATAGTGCAAATTCATTACACTGAGAAATGATAGAATTCTCTGTATACTGATATGACAGCACAAGCTTGAGTTTACAGATTATGGTATTCTTTTTTTCTAGCAAGTAAGCAGGCTATGAAGGAAAAACACATATAAGAGCATCACCAGGCTCCAGCCTGATGCCTCATGTGAGAATATCTTTCAACTTGTTATGCCCTTCTCCCCACAGAAAGGACAAGAGGCTTGATTTGCACTAGGGTGCAGCACTTGTCAGAGAACTTTATTTATATACATACTGCTTGATATTGTCGCAGTTACTTAAGCTGCAGGTGCTTTGGTTTTACCATTCTGTAGATTAAGATATAAAATAAATACATTTACTTCACAATGAAGGATATCAAGAACACTTTAAGAAATCCTATCTTCTGTAGATGTTAACTATCTGATATGCTTTGAAATAACACACTCTCCATTTACTTGCTTGATCCAGATGGAGTGCGACATAGGGCTGGATTTGTCAGGCTGCTACAGTAACAACSTGTCACTGTTAAAATCAACCATTTGCTTTTCACTTCCTATATTTTTAAAAAGATATTTATCCATGTCAACACAATTCTTCTTAAATCATGCTATCTTGTTTTACCTAAGAGCTTTTGATGGGATCTCRGTTGAGAATCTTTCCAGTAATATCAACTTGATATCCCTATTTACAAGTCTGAAAACTCAAATTTGAGAGATCAATTCAATCCTTGAAAAATATACATCTTTTTCACGTGTATTTCATAGGAAAACTGATTCTGTGAAACCCTCACATTTACCCTTCTCCACCGACATGTAGAGACTACTAGTGAAATCCTATATTCCCTAGTATTTTATCTCCATCAGTGTGAAGCACTGAATAAGAAAACTCACACTTAAAGCCAAGGAGAAAAAGTAAACACCTAATACTTCTAAGAACTTGTCCTTAGTCTATGAGACTTTTCAATTCAACACCAAAATACAGGGCCAGAAACGATGAAAAGGCATCTTGTAAATTAAATTACACTAGTCAGAATTCCTTTAAATACTCAYGAGATGCATTGGGATGAACTACAAATGACTGAAATCTGCCAACTGGCAGATAACTGAACAAACAACAAATGAAGTTTACTGCAGCACAGCAGTGCAGCCTCGTTTATGTTGATAAGAATGTTTTGGTTTTACAGCAATCTTCAAAACACTCTAGCAAAAATCCTGCATACGTTCCGTAAAGAATAAAAGCCTTGGAAGTATATAGCTTCTCTATAACACTTCTCTCTCAAATTCTATACCAATTGCCCATTTTGGGGAACTGTTCAAAGCAGCAGAAAATTACCAATTAATGAGGATTAATAAGGCTGCACCATAAAAAACAAAAAGCAACTCAATTTCGACAACTAACTTGTCTCACTGTTTATTTGTAGGTTTTAAGTATTTGATATGTCTCAGATGTTAGTCTCCATATCCTCCTACTCCCTCTGTCACATTATGTCTCTTGAAAACTGCAAGGCTAAGGGAAAAAAAGAGGCAATGTGAGAAAACTATATATAAATGTTTAATCATTACTGATGAATATGCTGTTCAGCTTTTTGAAACATACTGATGAGAAAATGATGATCATTTTATTCTAACAAATTTTAAGCCAACCAATCATCTGAACTGCTCATTCATCTCTTTTGACAGTTAAGTGATGAGTTCTATGTTGAAAGTGAAATATCTCTCTTAAGCTTCTCCGAATGAACTGGAAGGCCACAAATTCAGCCTTTACTGTTCTGAAATGCAATACTCTGACCAGCATAAGCTCTTTACATTACAGATTATACAATGTATACAAATACATTACAAATTATGTAATTACATTGTTATGTAAGATTTCTTATCTCACGACTAGTCCTTTATCCCTTCCATTAAGGCAGATTCTGAATGCTCTATCACACTGTATGTGTCAGCATACCAACAGTGTACCACCCATATATCAAAGCACAATATAGCATAATGCATTCCAGAATTATGCAAGGCTTGTTATTGCAGGCCCTCCTTGCTAAAATATATATATTTATATTTTAATCCCACTGGGGAACTGCAGTTAATAATCTTTTTAATAAACACCTCACATACAAGCTGTTGAATTCATGCAGAATAAGGTGGATATGGACAGATTCATGCTAGTATGAGCTTCATGCATTTTATCTTTCCAGACATTATCCACTACATAGAATTCTTGCCATCTCAGGGAAAGAAATTAGAAATGCTAAAGCTATTAAAACAAAAGTAGAATAAGGTATCCTTTAGATGATTCTATCCTTCAAAGTTCAAAATTTTCTGAGAAGCAGATTCAGTGCCACTTTTTCTCATACTAAAGAGTATTGCCAATCCAAATTCATGATTTTCTTTCAGCTGCTAAAACTTCCACAATGTTAGCAAGCTTCACATAACCTACCTGGAATAGTTATGCATTTTCCCCTTCCTGAATGGCCCTTTTCTCCTTTAATAAACTTTATCTACTGCTTGTGGGGAAGATCAGATCCTCATTAAAATATCTAGTCGACCATGAATGGAGAGCAATGGGCCTTCTTTAACTCAGTAGCTTAAGTCATGAAGCATAGGTAGGGTCTTACTGCCTTTCTTTTTAGTATGTGCAACACAAACGCCAACACAAGTCATAAAATTAATCAACCTTTTTTTATAACTCGCGTTATTGCAATTCTAATCCACATTAACTTCYCAAAAGCAATAAACAAGTGATGCAAGCACATATATGACATTACAATAACTGCCCTTAAAATGCACTTCAAATTTGCTTTCACAGTTGCCATCATTGCACTTARCAGAGGAAATAGTGTGCAAACTTAATCTGCCTTCACCCCCTCCAAAGCCATGGCTTCAAGACAATTAATTTGATAGTGGGATTTTTTTTTTTTTTTTTAATGTAAGAGCCTAGTTTTTTTTTTTTTTTCCCCCTCAAGAATTCAAGCTTAACACCTTGGATTGAGACTTCTTCCAGATATTGATCCACAATTGCTGAATGTTGGCAAATGATGTATTGTCTGCAACTGAATGTTAGAAGTAAAAAGAGTAAGGTTGCTAAAAATAAAAAAGCATTTCTAATGCTTTTAATGGCTTTTCTGAGCCTCTCTTTTAGCTCAACTCCCATTTAGCAGGTTTTTGGAACATAGAAATTACTATGTTAAACTTGTAAAATGCTGCTACACAAAACATGTAAAATAAAGGGAACATTTGCAGGGAAGGACACTTATAATCAGAAGGAAAGATACTTTAAAAAGTATTACCTGTGGCTGGCAGTTCCAGGGGGACACACCTATCTTTCCTGATGCTGTCCTCGGATAAGGAAATGAGTTTTTTGACAAGCGCTGCAGAAACAGGTTGCACTAACAGCGTTGTGAGGTTCGATCGGTTCTGTCTGTAGATTCCATCTTAAATAATACAAAATGAACAGCAATTTAGTAAATGGAATTTAGGAAGATTGATCTTCTTCACAGTTCTGAAACCAACCAAAAAAATGCATCTAACATGCACCTTACAAAATTTTGCATTTGCCCAGGAGCCTAGAAATGTGAACCTTCCTCTTTAAGCATATATGTTCAAAGTGGATCTCAAATCAGTTAAGTTGCCTATGATTTATTTTATAAACGCAGGGATGTTTTTTATGATGGATGGTTGAAAGCTTGACTGAACGAGTTCTGGAATGATTGCTCACTGAACAGACAGTTGTATGTAAAATGGGTGGAGGTACAGATCAGAAACCATCAATTCTTCAATGACATGTTTGAAACCTTAAGAAAGTACAACACAAGTCTCACTATATGAAAAAATTCCTTCATATTTTAACATCTCCCTCTCACTGAAAAGAGGAAATAGACGTTTCAGACACATGGCCTTCCAGGATTTAAGCATGGGAAGGGCTCAGATAAGATACAATATGTTCTGTGGGGCCAACTTACAAATTTTGAAGACCAACTCTAGCTTAATGCTTAAATGCTCTGAAGCAGACCRTGACAAAACGTTTGCCTGTTTTTCCCAACTCTGTCAGCCACCCTAATAAAAGCACCATCTCTTCACAGAGAAATCAAGACTACCTCTGCGAGACTCAAAGCCTACTGTGAAAGCGAGAGATGACTCGCAGTATGGGAAGGAAAGGAGCTCTAAAACAATCTTCAAAACCCTCCAAAGCTTTGCAATATGCCCGCCCATGAATTATTTGCAAAACCCCAGCTAGAATTGAGAACACAAGGACTCTCCGAAAACTCGATTAAATAAATACCACGTTTTCTCTGGATACTGAGTTCCTTGCATCCCTTTCAGTCTGTGACCTACAACCACAAGGTTAAGGAGCGATGAGAAATCAGTAGCACATATATTCCAATAAGTATTTATAAAAATTATTAGCAGGGATTCTGTTCCTGAGGTGCACTCTATAATATCCAGATGCACCCTCACTCTTCATTTTACACTGCACAGCACTGAACCCTTCCTTGGGGAAATACGATAACACACTCTTGATGTCTTTTCCAATCCTGTGTTCTGTGACTCTCCAATTACTGAATTTTCTAAAATATTTATTAAAACAGTGCTGGAATTACTATTAAAAATTGCTAAGCATTAAATGAAAGCACTGTTTGCCCTCTGCCAGACACTTCTTTAGGGTCCACAAGTGCAGCTTATTTTTACAAATAATATGAGGAAAGCTAGCTGCATCATGATCACCCAATAGAAGGCAAAGTTCTAAGTTCAATTTCTCCTGAAAAATAAAATTTGCATTGGGAGAAAAGCTCAATCTTTCTGCTCTCATTTTGGAAAAAAAAAAAAAAAAAAAAACAATTGAGCTTTGTCCTATTCCATTCACAAAAACCGTGTAACACAATTTCATTAGGAAACTAATACACTGGAAGAACTTCGCCAGCTTCTGCCTAGCTCTTCCACCACCAGATTCCTTGGAGAAGATTCTCCAAATTCTCCAAACTCGGAGATAARCTGAAAAAGGCAAAGTATTTAACCATTGTCTCTTTATTAAAGTAGTCCTCTAAAAGAATAGCTAAAATAAAACCCAAAAGTTAACAAATCCAATGAGCTAAAAAGTTTATTGATTACACTCACTATAGTAATTCCTCCTATGACTTGAAACAGTTTTAATGAAGGCCCTCAAAATTTATGATAAAATGTAAAGTCCAGCTGAACGCTAAACCATAACKGTACATACCCACATCTTTGACTTTCTGCTGCATTAATAATAAAGCAGTATTAGTTTTGAGATATCTGAAGTGAATGGCTCATTAATTTTTCACCTGAAGCTTAATGGAAATTTGACAAACAGTTTTATGCTAAGAATAGACACTTCAGGCAGGACTTTACAGCATGCTATGAGAATAAATTATAGCATAAAAGACAGAATAAAGTGCATTTGGTTAAATACGAAGATTCTCTTATTCAATTGCCTGGARTGAACATTTAGTTCAATGCTGTTTTTTTGAAAGATGCATTCTTCCCTTTGCACATTCGCAGAATATCTTCTACACGGCCCTTTGACAAGGCTAGATCTTGTGTGAACCCTCATGAAAACAAAGATGCATCAACTGACACACGGTAGATACCTATAACAATTGCACTTTGAACATATATATAGCCCCACTCCATTTCTGCTGATGGCTGCTACGCTTCCCTGGCTTCTCATGGAGCTTATAACAAAGATTTCTTTATTCCTTCTTGCAAAATCAAGTTCCCTGTGATACCTATGACGTTACCACATCCTCAGACTGAAAAAGACTGTACTAACCAGTGCCTATTATAGGGAGACTCTGACAGCCAACTGGTGACTCTAAATACTAAAATCACATTGCTATAGCTAATCACAACAACTCTGCATTGCAACAACTATTTTATCACGTCTCCAGTGTCTGGAAACTCTGAAAAGTTCCACATCTGCTTCATGTTTAGATATTAAAAGGCATCATCCCTTCTACATAAAATCAATTAGACATCTCTTCCCTCATCCGTCTAAAGCAAAGAAAATAAATGTTCCAAGAAATTTGGCAGTTTTATTTATACATGTTACAAATGGTGCCGATTATTGTAGGATTCCAAATGAAGCATAGGATGGTTTTTAATAATAGGAATGAGAAATCTGTAACTTTAGATTAGAGCCTATCTTGGAAGTTATAAGCTCCAATCAGTGCTCAAACATCTGAAACACGTAAGAACATTAACCAGAATCGACCACAAAATGCTTAATTGCAAGTTATCTAAGCTTCAAATCGGATACTAAGTATCATTAAGGACTGCAGAAATAAATGCTGAAATAAACGTTGAATTCTATTTAAATCTGTATGCCAAATCATTAATTCTCTAATTCTACAATTCAAATATATTAAAATAAAATAACCTTTCAATAAATTCAKTATCAACTATTCCTATTGAACGACTTAAGAAACAAGCAGCTTCTGTCTCACTCAAGAATTAGTAGGTTGTCTCTATAAGCTGTTCCCTCAGGAAATAAACCTTTATTTTCTCCACTCATGATGGCCAGTAAGGCAGGACCAACCAGCAAATTTGAAAATGAGACAGTGACACAGATTTCCTTCCCTTTGCTAATGAGCAAGACCACAAAAAGCAAAATAACTGTCTTGCTTAGGGTGAATTACGCTGACAGCAGCCAGAATAAGCATCACATTACACAGGCCATCCTTAAAATGAGTGTTCTGGTTATGAACAAGCAGAGAGACCTACTTACTCACAATAATGAGATTTATTGTTATTAAAAATAATAAAAGCCTTATAACACGCTATAAGGAAATTGAATGGAAATAGAAAAATCTCCAAGAAAACACTGAAAGTGACAGGTTTAGGAGACCAGTTGTTTTGTTTATAGCACATAGTGAACACTGCAATGATTCAGGCTCATGCTGTCTGAAGGCATTTGGCAGACAACATGAAATAAAATTGCCTGTGTTATCTGTAGCTTACTATGCTTCTTTCACAAAATAATATATAGCTTATTCCTCCATATTTGTTTGAGAGCATGAAAAGTCACATTTGGGCTCTAGCTTGACGATAAGTGATTAATATATACTTTTAAGTATCTCCCTTTTCCATCACTTTGCAGCTCAGTCCTGCAGTTGTGCAGTCAGTAATAATGCTAAGTAACTGCAAACAGGAGGATTTTGGTATCCTCAGGTAAGGAGGGAGAAAGTAGGGCATAAATCCCCCCAGCAAGCAAGTCTGCCAAAGGTCTRTATCACCAAACATCACTCATAGGGAGTCCCATTGTACAGGATGGGACACAAAGGGCCCCTCCTCAGCCCAGGAGGGCACTTAAATATGGGCATCAATTCCATGCACTTCAATGAAAAGCCATTCATACCTTTACAAACTCTTTTTTTCCCCCATTTTCCCTAGGATTTTTCTAATAAAATTTGCAATTTGATTTGTGATTTCTCATCACCTTAGATTTGCAAAACTATAACCTGACTCTCCTCTACAGACAAAAAAATCCTTACTGTATTAGAATGTAGCTTATAAATCAACTAATTGGTACATCTATCATACTTGCAAAATAGCTGAATAACGACTGATCAGAAATGAGCTGCTAAGCACAGGTCAGACTCTACTGGACAGATGYCCACGTGCACAGCAATGTGCAATCAGCATCAGAAGCGACATGAATCCTTGAATCCTTCTGCAGCCCAAGGACTGTTTCAAAAACTCATTCAGCCTTCTGAATAGACTTGGGGTCCCTTCACTGAACACATTGTCCCTCTTCACAGCCTTCCCATATGTTAGATTATATATGCTTTATTAATACCTCTCTAATGTTACCTCTCTACTCCTTAGCTGTCATTCTGGAAAATTTGTGGATGCTTGTTCTATTGCTCTATTTCCTTTCCCTATTATATGAGTAACAATTCTATACAAGCTGCATTCTGATTACCACATATTAAAGTATAGACTTCAGTTATTTTTTTTTCTCTTTCTCTTCTCTTGTGCTAATTAATATTTAATTAAGGTGGCCCAAACTATTTTCTCATGCATTCTGCTTAGCTCCAGAGCTTCCACTTACCACACTTATTTTCTCATCAGACAAATATTTCTTCTTTCAKGACTGTAGATATTTAGTTAGCATTTTATTTTGGGTGGTGGTGGGGGAGACAATCCCCATGCTTTCTCTTTTCACTGCCATCTGCTAAGCCTCTCCTCAGAGAAACTGGCAACTTTCCATATTGGAACTCTGAACTGCAAATATGCCATCATCTGTGAACCCTAGGAAAATAATCCCCACTGGAAAAGATAACAGTCTCATAAAAATTACCAGAAAAGACTGAAATCAAGATAAACAGAGAAAATTATACAAACGTTATACAAGGCCGTTACTGGCCCCTAAACAGAGGGGATGGGATAATAACAGAGTTCACGGAACTCTAGAGGTTGGAAGGAAACTGCAAAAGTGGAAATCCCTCATCCAAGGTCCTTATCCAACCAGAGAGGCTACTCAACATTATGTCCAGGCAGGTTCTGAGCATCTCCAAAGACTCCACTACCTGTCTGGGAAACCTGTCCACTGCGCGAACATCCTCTCTGCAAAGGAAAAGGGGGAAAAAACACYTCTTTTTATGTTTAAATGAAACTTCTAGATTTCAACATTTTTTTAAATTGTCAGGTGATAATATATTCCTCATCATATTTTTGAGAGATGATACTTGGACTTATTCTTTAAAGTAAATATTTAAGGAATATGATTAAAAAGAGCAACTCCAAAAATATAATGAAAGGAGATTATTTAATGCCCATAGAAGTTTAAATATTAAACAGAAAATAAGAATAGTATATCCAACTTGAATTGACTTAATTCTAATTGAAATCGAAAGGGTCACTTTTGATTATCTAAGCCATATTTTGAAATTGATTTCAAAGCCAGAGATAATTTGGTGATGTTTGTCTTCTCTGATTCACAGGGACTCTTTATTGACAAACATCACATTCATCTGTAAAATATATTTCCTATTCAATTCAAAGTAGCCTTCACAAATATAAAACCTTCTCACTTTCAGTTACCATGTATTTTTGACCCAGCTGTGAACTACCTATGCTGTAGCTTTGCCTTGTAGAAGAGAGTTCCAATATTTTCTGTTTTTTAATGAATTTCATTTCACAGTAGTTTAGTTGATGAACCCCAAGAGCACCCTTCTGAGTTGCTTTGAAAGACACCAGCGCAACTGCATTTTCCTAAAGCATTTTTAGTAGCCCATTTTGCCCTACAGACCTGAAAGCTTCACTATATATTTTATATATTCTATATATTTTCCCTTCTAAGCAACATTTCGAGCATGGCACAGGAGTCTCTGCGCCAGCTGGGCACACCAAACCAGGCCACATGTTCCCTCACCCCAAAAGGCAAATCCTGATACTAGATGAAGCTTAGCAGATACTTTTATTCAGATGATTAAATACCAATATCATAACAACCCCCCTATGATAATTCCCTCCAATAATTTCAAAGTCCTTTTGTAATTTAGCTATCATCACATATTAAATTTTTCTGCCTATACACGTGAATATTCTGCTGAAATGCTACACATCCAAAGGCCAAACAGAAGTTCCAGTCATTTCTCCTATTCTCTTAACAAGGCTTAAAGTGCTGCTTATACTGCACTGATGCATGCTCCTTAATAATTTTCAGTATTAATTTTATTCTTCCCYTTTTAGAAGGAAGAAAAAAGCAAGACCTCTAACAGATCTCAAATAGCTTCTATTCCCAGGTCATTTCCACAGCCCTGGCAGGAGGACTGGGCAGCGCGGAACCATCCCTTGTTCCTTCCACAACGCTGAAGGTGCGGAGCTACCTCAGGTCATGGGCAAATCAGAGAAAGAAAAAAAAAAAAAAAAAAAAAAAAAAAGAACAGATTTCCTATTTTTACATCAAAGAACACAGGTTATAAGAATCCCCCCAAGAGCAGAGGAGGAGAGAAATCGATACAAATCTAGTTCCATCCTGACTGTTACACTGAAGTTTAATGAATTTTAAATGATACCTGGAAGCACACGGAACATATGCAGACTGACGGCTGCTCCCGCTCAAATCTTTCTTTGCACAGCAGCCYCACCTTAACTACTGAACACAAGATATCTTATTTATTTATTTTGTTATGAAGAGTGTCATATTGGAAAAGAAAAAAACTTGATTAATGTGCCTTAGTAGTGACATCCCCCTCCCTTCTAACGGCTGCTGAAGTTTATTCTTTTATGGTTTCTCCAAGGACCTTTCCTAYCTCTAAAGGCACAAGCTCAGTTTTTCAGAGGTTACTGATGGCATTGAGCATCCACAGGTTTCAACAATCRACACGGAGACTCTAAAAATGTCTGAAGTTAGACTTACAAATACACACGAGCTCTGAAAACCCTCAGGACTCGGAAGTCTTTCACATGTCTCAATCTTACAATAATATCATGTAGTACAGGCTTCTGGTTCAGTAACTAAGCATGATGGTACATCTACTGAAATCCGTTTAATAAAAGAGATAAAAGGCAAGAACCAAGCTAAACACACAGCATGCGACTCAAAAAAATAAAAATAAAGAAAATTGTCATATTGGGTAAAGAATTTGTGCTGACCCTTCATGAATGCAACTTTGAGCCATAGCCCCATGTAGAATTTTTTCAATGCAAAAGCATTCACCCTCCATCAGTTAACCACTAATGTAAATCCTATACAGCACTGAATTTATTTCCAAATGTATTTGAAAATTTAACCTTTAATGTAGCTTTTATTCTATTATTTTCTTATCATAATTCAGTTCCACGATTTTTTTTTTTTTTGCTGGAGGCTACAATTGCATAAAGGCAGTAAACCATCACTCGAACTTTACAGAAGATAATAGATGCTCTTGACTCCATCATATTGATGGACGGAAGCACAAATATACTGAAATATATTTGTGAAATGAAAGAATGAAATGAAAGAAATCATGAAATACAAATACAAAGAAAGCATACAATGTAATAAGAACATGGTTAATGCAGTGTTTTATGAGAGAAATGTGTCACAAGTAATCATCACTTCCTTGCTATTTCAATTCTTTCTCAATACTGGCAAAAATAAATAGATGCCACATTTGTAAATTTTATTGACACTGTTCTACTAATGTGACACTTGACATATTATGTGACTGCCTATACAATATGGAACACCATTTTTTCAGTGCTACAGGTACTATATTTTATACAAAATGTGCAAAACAGTATTTCAGTTTTATAATAAACTATTTATTTCCAAGAGTGCTGTAAGAAGCTCGGAATTTGTCCTCAAATATCTTGCATTTTGCTAAACACACACACACACACACATATGTATAGCAATTCAGAGGAGAAATGGTATTTTTGCATTTGCTCCCTTCTAACAATTCATTGTCAAAAATATTACGCTGTAATGAGAGCACTTAAGTCAGCCAGACAGAACTAAATAAACACTTTATGAAGAGAGCCAAAATTCGAGTATTCCTAACATGATTTTAGTTTAATTCATAATCCCATTTTACTGCTCACAGCTAAGCTTCGACAAATAAGGATAACATTAAAGAGGCAACAAAGCAGAGGACAAAAGAACTACCTCAGTCTGTAGACAGTCCTGATTTTTACTATTCTACTTTCACTTTATATGTGGCTTTTGCACTGCTCTTAATATAATTATGGGGAGAAGAGAATGAATGCTACAAAACAAGTAAAAAAAAAAAATTACCAACTGAGCAAATGTAAAAAACACATTTTAATTAAAACTAAAGCATATTCAGTTTTGCTTTAATCCTGTGTAATGATTCGAGGCCCTGCCCACCTCTAAAATTAAGCTGAAATTCAGTCCAGAGTGGGCACAAGGAGACAATTTGAAAGATGTTCTCAGTTATCAGTGGCGAGCACATTGTCACAAAGTTGGCTGCTAAGAAGCTGCAATCTTCTCCTTACCTCCATAATGTTTATTAAAAAAATCCACTGCGTTCTAGTTGTATTGATGTGCTAGAAAACACAGAAATTACATAAATTCTTCTTGAAAAACAAACAAACAAAAAAAACTAGTCCCCCTTACATGACACAGTTCTCACAAAAACCTGATTTTACTAAGGAGTGGCAGCTGAAAAATGGCATGGACTCTTGGGAAGCATTAACCCTCTGTGAGGAACTCCGAAAACTGAAGCCTGAAATTATTATCTCAGTTATTTAAAATATTATTATGAATTTGCTAGAGGCTARGAATGCTATTCCTTTACAGAATTCTCTTTTCCATATAATTAAATAGTACAAGAATGAACTTTTATGCATCTCTGAACCTATGATTTAATCATAAAACCRGATTCCGAGTTAGGCGCTTGAGGTTGATTGTTTAAATAATTATCTTCCCATCACAGATTAATGAGCAGAATAAGGTATTGCCTTAGATTGACCAATCTAATTATATTTTATTTACAATCTGCTCAAAAGTTTCCTGCTTCCTATAGTACGTAAGGAATTATTTCAAGGTTTGCTTATCTACCCCAACATTTTGCAGAGAAAAGCCAGACGTGATGAAGGCCCACGAGAACATAGGCAAGATTGCAATGATACATTTTTCTACAGATGCAGGTCTTTGACAACTCATTTGCCAGCTGCTGACAAACCCAACCTTGCAGTATCTCAAGCTCAATGACAGCTCACATGATGGCCTCAGCAGTCTGGAAAGTGTAGGAAATAAGTAGGACTCCCTAACGCTGGTTGAGTCATTCACAGTTGAGTAAATCTCATACTAGGGGGGTTACARATCCTCCCGTTCACAAAACTCAGCTGAAATCCAGCAGCTGGGTTGTCATTTTAAACACACTGAACAGAAATGTTAAATTTTTACTAAACCATTTTTTTTCCCCTCTCAAGATCAGTGATTTTAGTTTCCTATCCAAATTGCCTACAAGCTTTGAACAAACAAATAAACAAAAGGGAGAGCTCAGATCTTATTCTTGATTTTTGTTTGTTTGCAGTAACCTTTAGACAGGTTCGAGTCCTTTGTAATGAGCTTCTCTGCAGGCTTCRAAAGCATTTCCCAAAAGGAAATGAAATGGTGCCCAAGCTGCCCATTCCCATGCAACCTCCAGTTCCYGAAGGATCATCCCAATCCTGCTTGTCCTGATCCTCCACCACCCATCTCTCTGCGCTGAACACAACCAAGGGCGCACGGCGTCTTYTGCATGAGCTGCCACAAACCTTTATCATCTCTGCAGGAGAAACTCATTTCATTACGGTCAGATAAATTGACGGTTTCAACAGTGGCAARCTACCCGAATCTACCTGAAACCATCTCCGGCTGACAGCCTAGAGTCAAAAAGTTCTTCAGCTCAGCAAGGTAAATATTTCACAGAATAATAGACTGAAATAATTTAGATCAATCTGTGAAACTCGAAGGGCCTCTTCAAAGCAGCTTTTATAACCGTAACCACCTATTTAGCTTTAATGTCGTTCAGTGAAATTCTATAGCAAGGATACTTTCATCTGTACCATTTCATGGCTAGAGATAATGTAGAGGGCAGAGCAAGAGCTATTTCAGAGGTTTGACTGAGGTTGGCAGACTCAGCCTTTCTATGCAGCTCATACTTGCAATTAAACACCCTAAAAATATTTAAGATGCAAAATACTATAAAAAACTTCCTCAGAAGCACTGTCTTTGATTTAAATCAAGACTAAGTGCATTCCCAAAGCATTTGCTACAATTAATTATGGGCTTAATGGCAAAACTATTTGGCTAGAATTATGTGCAAAATACAGTCAGAATTGGATTGCTTTGCCCTAAAAGTTCCAAGAAATATTTCTCTGATAAACAGTATTCTTGTATCTTGAAATGGCGAGAGAAAATAAAGCTACAATGCAGTATTGATTATTTATTGTGACATTACTCTTCAAACTGCTTCCACCGTTCTTTACAAATGCAGTTTAAAGGTTTGGTTTGCCCCCCTTTTTTTTTTTTTTCCCCCTGCAATGGGTGGTTCTTGGCAGGTTTGCTTCCTTCCTTCCTTTTAATTTTAGCATACAATATTTTGTTGAAAATAAAATCACACTTTCGCTTCATGAAAAGTAAAAACATTTCTTCTGGGAGAAGTATCTGACACTAAAAAAATTCTGAGTGGTTTGTTKTCAAATTGTATGGTGATAAAATGACATATAAAATATGTAAAATAATGAATTTATCAAAGTAACCCTGCAAACCCCCAATTTTGTGAAAAGCAACAAGTACTGATTTACTGTTCCGCTCAGGTTCAGTTCATTTAAGCAGTACTACTACTAACTGTAAGGACTGTGCTTATTAGAAACATACAGCTAAAAGCCAGATAAAGGCTTAATCTGCTATATGACTAAATGACTTATTTCAGCAGCAGCAAAATAAATGACAAGCCTCAGCAGGAACTTTCATGAAGAATGAGGCTTGAATTTTTAATTTTTTTGCAGGTTGTATGATTTTTTTCATTACTTGTTATTACTCAGTTTTACCATTATTAAAATCTTTCGTAATTCTGAATGCTGACGTCCAGTCAGGGATTTTGGTCTAGTCTAGCCAGGGATTTTGGTACCTTTCATCCATCAATCCAACCCCAGAAGGGCAACAGTACCTTCTGCCTCCAAGTGAACCAGATCAACAAAAACACACACAGGGAATTCAATGGTTGTGGAATTAAACTATATGCACTGGGTTACACCGGCAGCGTGACCAGCAGGGAGAAAGGCCGATAACAAATTAATGTGCAAGGGAAGCCCGAAT
Source organism: Nothoprocta perdicaria (assembly GCF_003342845.1). Classification (NCBI taxonomy): domain Eukaryota; kingdom Metazoa; phylum Chordata; class Aves; order Tinamiformes; family Tinamidae; genus Nothoprocta; species Nothoprocta perdicaria. The sequence goes on along the minus strand of NW_020455643.1, from coordinate 5,622,649 downwards.
AGCCAAGGATTATTCCCCTGAGAGAGGTCAATAAGGATATTTACATACACTAGGCAAACTAGACAAAACCGCCTCTCCGTTAGTGGTTATAAGTGTTCTTAATAACACTGAATTTTAACCTCCAATCACAGCATGGACATTTGTGATCTCTGATATTTACCTGGCAAAAGAATTAACTTCTTAAAAATTCTACACCCTCCATCTCATCGACGAAAATGAAATGAAGGAAACAAAAATTAAAAAAGCATGGCCACAATTATTCTTTAGTAATTGAGTTAAYGCTTGAATAGGAGTTACCTGCCTGAAGAATAACCAGAATAAGGCTSGACACTACAGTAAATTCCTTACTGAAAGTAAATAGTTCTTGCAGGAGAACGTCAACACAGCTGAAGGCAAAGCTGGAATCTGGCACTTGGCCCACTTGAGTCCTGTTCCATCCACAGTCATACTACTAAGCTCCCAAATACATAGAAACAGAATCCCAAATCACTTCTGACCATTTTTTGCATCAATACTGAGGAACTGTGGAGCTCCGATGTCAYTATAACTTTCCATTCACAATTTAAWACTGAGGATTAGTATGCAGCTCACCTGAATTCTTTTGTAAAACAACTTCTGCAAGATGGCTGTAAACATTCTTAGCATACTCACATAAAAAAAAATAAAATAAAATAATGGGTATGCTAGGTAAGCTGTCACACTTAGTGAATAAGGATTATAAAAGCATTGAGAGAAGAGGAGAGTTCTTTTGTATTCTCTGGATTTGCAGCAAGAACCTTGATTGACATACATGGATTATCACAGTCTACTTTCACATGAACAAATTTGAAGCGTATTTATATTACAGCCTGGTTAATATAAAATACAACGTCAATGGAGACTTTTCTACATATTAATGCYTTTTCCAGTTCATCTAATTTAAGAGATTTCTTAAAAGCAATTTATTCAAATAAAAAAGTGTGGAAATTGTTGTCAAAGCTTCTTACAACAGTAGACACCTACAAGAATGAAATTCAAGATTCTAAAAGTGGTGCAGATTTCCAATTCATTTTAGTTCAAAAACAAATGATCAAGATCTTCCTTAAACTGGGAAATATTTAGCTTTCCCTTAAGAGATTTTTATGTAAGARTAAATTCTGTTGGGCTTCTGTTCCATGGGGTTTATTATGTGCAGTATCTATGGCTTCTTACATATCACTTAAGGAAAGTATCCCTAAATGACTCCATGGTAGGACTTTTTTTCCTTCTTTTCTCTCTCTCTTTTATAAGGGGAGGATGTCAGGTCCTTGCAGTTAAAACCAAAAGTTTCTCACTAACCTGCAGCTCGTATTTATTTTAATAGGACTCAATAAATCATAGATTTTAAAGACAACTATTGCTGAGCGGAACAAAACTGACCCCAAATGCTAACATTTTGTTATCCATTAAGTTAATCTCTGCTCCCACCAAGGTGATAGCCTATAATGTTTCTTTACAACTTCACAGTCTGAATGTGCGTTCACAGTCACAGGAACAGATCATCTACTAAGATAAACTACCTTTTTTCTTTTTTTCAGTAAATTTACAGAAACTTATGACTGGCTGAAGAAATGTTCATATTAAGAATTTGAAGTTCAGACTGAAACAAGATTAGAAGTTTGCTGTTTTGATTTGGGGGTGAACAATGTAAAACTTTTGGAGGAATGTTCATTTTCAAGCGCATTTGAAGCTCTAATGAAATAAAGGCTTTTAAGTTTCTATAGATGACCCTGAGTCGTTAAAATCTTTTTCAAAACCTTGAGTTAAATAAACTACGTACTGCGCTTAGTGTGCAGGTAGTTACATGGAGGTTAATACTCTGCCCTGAACTAATGACTTTCAACACAGTTAACTCCAGAAAAGTTCAATACAGTAAATCCTTTTGGCACTTCCAAAAATAACCCAGCCGCTTTTAGAGTAGTTGAATAAAAAACAAAAGAACATCACAGAATATATTACAGTTGATGTGCCATGATGCACCATGTTTGTTCTTTTTTTTTTTTTTTTTTTTTCTCCCCTCTTCTCACATAGGAATATTTTTAACATACAGGATAAAATGGGATTTAATTACATAGGTACATTCTGTACTCAATATTTCTTGAAAAACCTCACAACATATTCAGTTCTAGAGTTCAGAGACTCCGAATACACGCTGTGTCCTTAACCCAAGATGCACAAAACTGATGGCATCAAGAGAGTTTTATCTTCAGCAGAAATAAATGTCACCAGTGTCACTACACACTAATAATCGGTTTCCGGGTAAGAAACAACGGCAAAAGCTAAATGGGGATGGGTCAGTGTTCAACATGTCCCAAGGTGACCCAGTGGTGTCACTCTAAACAGATGCTCTTCTCTTTCTCAGGGGATTCAGGCCATCCTGTGCCAACCCAGCACTGAGATCAGYCACCATCTAGCCCCAACCTGAAAACCATGCGCCTGGCTGCACGGTATGTGTGACTATTTATGTCACATCATGCAAAACATATATTTGGAATATATTTCAGAGCAAAACTGAATTWTTTTTTTTTTCTACATATCAGTGTTAACACTCTCTAAGCATAAAGGTAACAAAAGGTTATTGTCTGGCAGGGTAGCAGGGCAAACTCACTGGTTCTACTGCCAACAACTGCAGATTTGCTCCAAAATAACTAAGAGCCTTAGTCTCCCAGCAGCACAAATGCAAATTTATATCTCATTCTAACAATCATGAAGGGCTTAGGCATTTTATATATTAGAAGAACTTCGGCTGCCACTTGTACCCTGCAGCTGTTTAAGTTATCAATAAAATTACCCAAGAATTTAGAATAGGAAGGGGGAACAAATATCACATTCAGTTAAAATAGTATATAAAACCAAGGAAGAGAGGATTTAGCAATCACAAAATGGTATGGTTATTTCATATGTACAATGCATGTACAATGTGACCATCTCTTCACTGACAGTGTCTGGGTTTGTCTTTTTCTGAACACAACTCCAATTCATCTGAAATGGGCAGCTACTCACAATAAAATATTACTTAATGTCAGTTTTCACAGGAGGAAATAGCCAATTCAAACAAAAACAGAGCTCATTTAATAATAAAGTTGCTCATTTAATCAAACATGAATCTCCGTAGATTTGTAAATTATGCAATATAAATACATTTCCAGAAAAATACTTTTATCACTAAAACGGTACAATCTAAGCAACGGTTTTTGCAACACTGTGCTATAACTTCCAGTATATGGAGACAAGAAACTGTTATTCCCACAAGTTCTCAGAGCACTTCGTTGGACTTTGAGGCCTACTAACAAAGTTTCATTGCATTAAAGAGAATATTCTGTTGCACACAGATACAGAAATCTCACCACGTACATTTTAAGTGGGATTAGTGGGTCCAACATTTATAATTGGCATAGAAGCCCTTCTTAGCAAAACCTGGAGACAGATAGGGCCATATCACTATAGACACTTGTCACTTGAGGCTGAGGAACAGCAAACGAGGCAGTGAGCCACAAGAAGTGGAAAAAGTAGTTGTCGCCTTAGTCCTGAGACGGCTCATTCGGGCAGTTTCCATTCCTTCCACRTCGCAAACCTGTTTCACCAACCGTTCATATTCCCAAGCAAAAGCGTTGGCATTAATTCCTACTCTTATCACAGAAAGAGCAGAGATTGAAGAATGAAGGAACTCATATTGACACCTATCAAAGAAAGGCCTGAAACGGCATATATTTTCTGGAGAAAAAGAAAAACTTAAAAAAATYGTAAATAATTCCACACCGTTAATAAAAATGTGTAAAATAGTTGAAGGCACATGAAAAGAAAGAGGTTTCTATGGGATGGAACAAAGTAAAAATGCCATTTTGAATATTGATGTCATAAAACACAAAGAAACGTGTCCTTCCTATACAGTAAAGGGAATTTCAATTATAAATCTAAAATAACATTTCTTATATTAGTTTAATCGTGACTTCAAATAAGAACATTTTTCCTGTAAAAAGGTATAGGCCACACATGCACACAAAAAAAGGTATTATATAAAAACAGTTTACTAAAAGGAAAGATGAGACATGCCAATTCTAAGGGCRAGCAGCACACCACCTAAAAGTGCACACTGATGCTGGGCAACAGTTGGGCTGCATACTAATTTACTTTCTAACAGCCTGGCTAAATTAAACATTAAATTATCAAATGCTCTCTAGCAATATGTTGAGATACCACTTTTCTGATGCCTGCAGCTTCTATTTCCCTTCCCGGTCTAACTCAGACCTCCAGGAGACCAAATGAAAAGTCACCTCCGCTCACAGGAGTTCAAAGCCAATGACAAGATAACCTTTCAAAATGACAGTTAAAAAAGTAGTTCGAGTTGCTTGTAAGTTCACTGCTGGAATCCCTCCAATCTGTCCGACAGCTTATAGGGATCAAGAAGGGAGATACTGTTGAATGTAKCTATATATGCTATAAGCTGTAGAGTTTGAAAAGAGGAATCTGTCAAGATGAAAAAAAGAAGCATTCAGAGCCTGAGTGCTATTTGCTTCCCTACCAAACCTCCTGGCTTGTAAGAACTCTCAAAAATAATGTTTTAACAACTTGTAATTAAGAGTTCCCAATCAAATCAACAGTCATTCTGTTGTAAATAACTAAGGGTAGATCTGGGTCTTGATAAATAAAAGGGAGGGGACATCAAAGGCATTTAGTCAGTTCTGTACTTATARATCACTACCCATACTTGAAGATCATTGACCCCATATTAAGGAGGTGAGACTATTWATATAGTCTTAAGTATTTTACTTTATTAGAAGTGAAATATGCATATATCAAAAACAAAAGCCAATCACTTGTGAAATACTTCGGGTATGTGGCTTAAAAAGTAGATTTAAAAATATTGTGACAGCTGTATTTATGCATATTTTATGTTATACAAACAACTGATCCAAGGTAGAAAGAATGAGTTCACTGTCTTTCAGTACTGTTTTATTAAGTCTTACCAGTCTGCTATGAAAATAGGAAGCAGTGTCTGCTCCAAAGGGAAAATAAGCTCTGTATAATAATAGAGAAAGAACACAAAGGTAATGACAGCAGGCAAGGATGTGTGGACATGCATCAGCAAATTGAATTAATTCCCAAACACCCAACTTCAAAATGTTTTCTGAAGTGCTGTTGCACAAGCTACTAAATGTGACTTTTTTTTTTTTTTTTTTTTTTTTTTTTTTTTTTAAATCTCTGCTGACTTGACCTTGCAATAACTCAGAGATGGAAAATTTTAAGTTTTGACCCTGAGGGCAACAGAAAACACCCCTGGACTTTCAAATGACCAGAATTTTAGTTCTCCAACCACCTATCTCTCACTTTTTATTCTATAAAAATGGAATTACAGATGATTATTGAAAATTCTGCTCTACATACCTATTTTAATTCACTGAAAGTCACCTATTCACCTTCAGACAATATAATGTTCTTGGGCAAATACTGCTAATGGATATCAAGAGTTTTTTAAAACACAATTTGAAAGCATGAGGGGGAAGGTGTCTCATATACATTTGGCACACAGAAGACCTCAATCTTTGGTATATATTTGACTATTATAAAATACCAAGCGGAATTTTACAGGGAAAACCTTAGGAATTTGATGTATCAGATAAATTGGAAGTAAATATCCCACTTTAGAAAATATATTTTCACCTTAATATTGTATTTAATAGAAGTTAAGAACATTTAAATATTTAAAGCTAGCATAATCRTTATCCAGCTTTCTGGATGGAATTTTTAGAGATCTGAAGGAGTCAATTTTCCATCCTCTCTCAAGTGCAGCAGAAATGCACAGCAGAGGTTATGGTGAGGAACAAAACAGCCCTGAGCAGTCAATACTCTGCTGGTGCAGACACATGAAAAAGCATATGCCACTGACATGCTAACAGCTACTTCAACCAACACACAGGCAACCGTCAGGAGACAGGGTCTAGTTAAGGTATTTTAAGGATAACATATTATAAGAACAGGAGACACACATTTAACTCTGTTTCTCAATTTACTAACTCAAGGAGTTTGGCTCATTATGTCCTCGTTGCAAAGAACACAAGCAAAGGTGTCAACCTGTTGATATCAAAAACCCTGATGAGTAATTAGCACAGTGTGCAATACAGAGACAGGCTAGTTTGTCCTCAAAGRAAAAATAAGAAATGCTAAGATGGCATTTTCTATTTTCATAGCTCTTCAAAAAAGTGTTTGCCAAATAGGAAAGGTCAAATCTGGTAAGATAAAGTGTCTCTGTTGATTTTTTTTTTCTTGTTTTTAAAACATTTCTAAGGGCATATAACAAGCTACTGAGAATTAAGGCAGAGAGGGGGACTATTTAAAAGAAGTGTTACCCTGTTCTTAGTGTGAGAATACATTTAGTAACTGGTGCAGAACAAAAGCAAGCACTTAATCCCTGCAGCCGGGAAGAACAGACCTGATACTACACCACCAAAGTAGAGCAAGCCAGGATTTCTTTACCTGTTCTTCTTTTATCATCAATTAAAAGATTTCTGTGGCATGGTTTGAGAGGGGAAGAAATAGAAACAATATTTTTCAGATGAAAAACTGAGACAAAGCATCGTCTCTTTATCARAAGACATTTGAATAGTGCCAAAAGACCTATTTATAAAGTCTGTATTTATTCCCTATGGACACTAAAGCCTTAACCAAAGAAACAGACAAATTTTCCATTTACAGTTTATCACCATGGAGTTGAAAGGGAAGTAATACACTAACTTATTTTTTTTTTTAATAGCACTGAAATTGGAACAGGAATAGTTCAAATACATTCAGAACTTTGGTATTGTATCTTTGTTTTCAGTTCATTCTGGGATAAAATATTACATCCACAAATTAATGGAAAATAAAATTAATTATTGACTACTTATACAACAAGAAAGGTAACTTATGCTGAATATTATTTGGGCAATCCTATCGAATGCAGTTCAGTAGAAGCTCMAAAAATACAAAACTTCCCCTCCAAAACCTATGCCCAAAGATTCTTTCCGTAACATTAAATACATGAAGAAAATCTACCAGGTTCTAGCMAAAGAAAAAACCACTGTTTTACCAATATAGATATATATCTATCAAAATCTCGTCCAGTACAGGTAAGTGTAGAAGACATCTTCTTGTAAAGCTCCTGGGGCTACCCCTAGAAGAGCCTGGGCATTTCTAGCATGTCGTACCAGTGCAGTGTAACCAGTCTACAGATACATCAGTGAAAGGGCTAGGAAAGAATTCATTTTGAGTATCTCCAGGTCCTTTGAGACATTTTTCTTTTAAGCCCCAGACCACCTACCCTCCAAACAATTCAGGCTGCAAAGGGAATGCAATACTTTCTTCCCAGAGGGACCCATAAAACATTTTTAAAGGGCTCTCCGGGGATGGGAGTATTTTTAACAAGCAGTGTTCCCTTGAACCTTTGCCAGCACTGATCCGAACGACATGTTTTCATCCTGAAGGGCGGAAATTATTGCTGGTTTTCAAGTCCTCAGAATTGTCCTTCCCTCTGTCCCACTGGTATCCTAAATTAAAAGTTCTTGGGAGAACACTTGAGTTTCAGTATCAAACTGAGGAGAAGACACAGCAGCCATTTCAAGAGGACTGTGGAGAAGGAATACGCTGGAAAAGGGTATTAAGAAAACTAGGACATCACAGAATATCAAAACTGAAGAATCAGGTCAACTAAGTAGCAAGTTGTCAAAAGATGGTTTCTTCCTATGAAGCCTGCTAGTCTCTGTTTTTAGTGTGTATAATCTGTTCTTGCCCCATATTCTGAATTCATTCTGCCAATCTTTTGTCACCCTGATGTTACTACTATTCTGTACCCTGTAAGGAAACATGATAAGGACTAATTTTCATTTTGATCATTTTTCTTTACAGATTTTGAATACTTCAAGATATTGGTGGGCCAAAAGTTTACTGGGATTAACATTTCTAGTCTACATTTGAGCATAAAACTGTTGTTAGCTATTGTCTACCATAGGAATAAAAAAGCAAGAAACCAACGTACTAAACTAGTATATCAATTTTCTTTTTCTTCTAGTGTCATTCATCATCTCTCTAAATGCATCAACTACATTGCATTGCATCAAGTAAAAGGAGTGACAAAAAACCTGCAACCTGAATATTCCTTCAAGCAATTGAAATACTACAATAATCAACAGTTTTCCTGATTTTTTTCTTAATTCATCATCTCTAAAATCATTATTTATTCCCCTCTAGCAGTTTAATATCACAGTCTTCATCATTGTAGGCAAGCAACACACCTGGAGATCTTATCTTGAGCACAGAAAGCCATTAGAAGATTTCAGGATGTCCTTTTACATTTCTTCTACCCAGATGTAGGCTTTTTGCTTTATAGACAGAATACTTTCATAGTAATCCACTTGTACTTTTGCCTTGTGAAGCACTAGCAAAACTAAAAGAGCTTTAGTGGGATTTATCCCTGTCCTGAATTCTGGAAATTGAAGAAGAATTTTGCAGACTACTACACTATAATATCAATCCTGAAAAACAGTGTCTTGTTCTCATATCTAATGAATGGAAGAATCAGATTAACATTCTTGGTCTCAGACTTACTCAAATAGTTATTAGAGCCAAACACTTTCAGCTAGTTCCTCTAACTCGGAGACCAGATTACTGCAAATTGTGTAATACAAACAACCCCTTTATAGCCGCTTTTATATAATCAAAAATGTTATGCCATAAAAATAACTTTCTGTATTTAAAGCTGAATAGGAACTGAAGTTCCTATTACTTAAAATTCATTTCTTTCTGAGCTCTATCCAGCATTTACTGAAATAAGTTTGAAAGTCTGKACTGGATTAGATCCAGTATAGACAGAAGCAAAAATACTGGAAATCTACCACAAGGACGACTGCGTACCAACACAAGACACATTTTCAGTGTCTGTTCACATGCAAAAGACAAACACACATAAATATTCATCTGCACAGAAATATCCATGTACAAGAAACTTTTGTACGAAAACCAAGAATACATCAAATTTATGAAAGACCTTGAAATTCTGACTCAGGGAAATTCTGATTATTCTGACTGGGTACATTCACTGCCAAGACTTAGAACTCACATGTACATAGTATAGCGTGTGCAGAAATAAGAGAAACAATTTGCTTTTCAAAACAACAGACTCTGATTAGAAAATCTGTAATGAAGGATAATGTTTATTGCCTTTTGAAAATCAGATATTTTAATTCCTCTTTTGCACTCTTTTTGGGGAAGATGAAGTTTGAGGCAAGGGAGCATGGTATATTGGGAGCATAGCTCCTAAGGGACCGCAACTTCTCTCTGTTCAGAGGACAACATTTCTAAGTTTTTTGATCGAGGAAGGTAAAGAAAAAACTGAGACAGAGAGAAGTATTTTAATAAGCATAAGTCCTATTGGAAAAAAAATCCTGAACAACATGAGCAAAGCAAAACAGGCATCAAAATTCAAGTATGACTTCTGCTAGGGTCATAGGGCCTCTGAGTTGGAAATGAATGTATTTATTCCGTAAAGCTAAAAATCGCTTTATTAAGATTTATGCAATGATTTGTAAATCTCTCGCAATGTTTCCACATGTGCTTTAGGATTTGTAAATCTATTACAGGATTTGCAATTCAACTTCTCAGCTTACAAAGGAGATGTGAAATGTAACTAAATCCTATCTTAAGGCACTGAGTTCTAAATCAGTGTTTCAGAGTTCAGAATTACTGATCCATTGTATAAACTGGAGGATAAATCCACTGCCTAGGAACACAAGTGTTTTGGGTCTATCCAGATGATATTGCCAGAAACCTGTAAAACTTCTGAAACCAAAATGGAAATCTTAAAATACAGTTTACTGTCCAATTTAGATGCTGTTCCTGTCTTTAACATGACTTTTAAGTAGACTTCTTGTCTAAGTGTTGATAAGCTCTTCTTCCAAATAAGTTATTTGCCTAACAATTGCCTAACAATTGTTAATTGTTCAAACAATGGCCTAACAATTCTGAAAGTTACTTAAAAATCAACAGATTTCCCTCATTTAAATTCTATTATTAGATTTCTGCTTTTTTTTTTCTATTAGACAGCAGTCAAGATAGATTTCTATGTTTCCTCCACTATCATGAGGCTTACAAGATATCACTTTCCCTTAAAATAAAAAAGAAAGCTAACATTAATAAAGCAGTAAGAGGATTGAAAGAGCTCAGGTTTAGAAATCTAACACAAGAACGAAATAAAATTAAACAAAGTYGTAGTCATTTGATACATTGTTATTACTACTGAATTTCTCCTCTTTACCCACTCCCCTTCCCACACACCCCCCCTTTTTTTTTTTTTCCCCTTTTTACTAAAAATACTTTCTGACCTTATTTTACAACTTTATGAACTATATAGTACATTACCTATATATAACTTTTCTTACACCTTGGCCACCTATCTTTAACTTCTGAGAAATGCTCTATTCATACCACCTCCCCAGGTATGAATTTGCGCAATCCAAGTAGTTTTTAAAAGCTCCTACAAGACAGCAGATGCTAGATAATGTATTTGTTTTTCTTCCTTTTTTTTTTTTTTTTTTTCAATGCAGCACATATTATTTCTGCACAGGGGACTATTTTGCCTCTCACCACTGCAACTCGAAGTCGCACTTAATCCAGTGACCTTGGGGAGGGAAGGAGCAGAGGGAATCCCCTTTCCATAGGGAATCAGTTCTTAGCCCTACCTCGTCCATATGCTCCATTAACTATTATGAAAAGCAAAATATCCGTTTTCCACATAATGCAGAAATTACAACTGCCTGAGCCCTACCTGCTAATGACTTGGCAATGCTTGGCTCAGTTCCATCAAAATGGGCAAAATATTGCTGAAAATCCCTTGCTATCCTGGATTAAACTAAGGTTGAAAAAAAAAAAAAAAACCCTGCACAGTGGACAGGTTGAAAGATTGCTGACGTTTGGAAATGAAAGAAAAAGAAAAGGCATTTTAAAGCATAAAGAGGCCAGCTGTTCTAAAATCAGTCTCCTTGTTACGAGCATTATATCAAAAAGGAATCGTCCATCAGAAAGTGACAGCTTTAGCTGACATCTGCTCTCACAAAAACGTTATCTCCCATGAAGACAGCAAAGCATTTGTTCATTACCTGTTTTGTAAAGGGATGTCCCTGTAGCACAGTTTTAAATAAATATGCAAATCATTATATTGCTATTCTAACACATCTATAACTTTAGCAAGGTTTTAAATAACCCCAGAGGCCTCGTCTTTTTATTTTTCCCCCCAATTCAACAGACCCACCTGTCAGCTATTGACATTAGCACTTAAGAGGTATTTGAAGCTACACATACTTGTCCTAATTGAAATGGAAACGGTTACCAAAGTTCCAAAGGCATATTCACATCATTCTCATAGACAGCTTTTTTTCGCATATTAGAAAACATGTCAGACACCAAAAAGCATTCAGCAACAAATTGATTATTTCCTGATCTGGCTTTGTAGACATCACACGGTGAATAGTGACCAGGGCCACTGCATACAAAACTCCTCCAAAAGCATAAAAGCTCCGTTCTTCTGCCCCTAGGGAGCACGCATAGCTGAAGTGCTCCAGCACATCACCCCTATGGGCCACCTAGCAGAGGACAAACAGACCAAGGAGGTTCCCCTCATGCATCGGACCTCACCTGGACACACTACCCCACTTAGCTGCTCAAAATTCATTTTGCAACTCTGCATCGTGCCGTACTTAAGAAATCTCATCAACCTCACCAGCATTCAAACTGTATCGAATGTTACACCAGCAAGAAGTGTAGCTTGGGACATTACGGGGATGACATTGGGAACGATGACCAAGGGAACACAGGGCTTCAAAAAGCACTAGTGWCAGAGGAAAATGCAAGCTCGCCCATCTACTATTAAGAACAAAAATCWCAAAATTGGCCAAAACCACATCAGGATGAGTTCCTTTTATCTTACACTACTCTGTAGAAGAGTAGTCTATAATATATAATACTACATATTTATGTAATAAAAGAATGTTTTCATATCTTCACCTTAAGATGATTAGCTTTACTTCTGGGGGAGTTTCTACCTGTCTGAAAGTGGAAAGAGGTGCTATTATCTTTTTTATGCAGCTGCTGAATGTGGTTAGCAGTCGGCTGGAACAGAGATCAAGCTGAATTAAAGATGGGTTGGCTTAAACTGACTTGCACTATTCAAACTGCACTAACAATTTCAATTATAAAACTAATTACACCTTCAATTGCTCAAATAATCAGCCAGCTGACTTTGCAGTGCTCTTGATACTATGTGGGTACACTTGTATGTGCAAAATATAACTTTTCAATATATAGGATTTACTTTGTAGCATTCCAATTCCAATACTTCCAATTACACAAGTACAAATTGCGAATATATTTATATCCAATTACAATTTCCAATTTGTATACAAGAATGCTAGGAAGACAACATACTATTATATACACTCASATAACTATATGGTAAAGTTAACTAAACTTTGTTAAATATATGTCCTTATTTGTACATACGTGTATTGTATTCAGCTCCTTAAAATAGTCTTGTCTTTTTGAGACAGTTATGGTATCATTCACAACAATCAGTTACCATCTACCAAAAATACAGAAGACTTCTCATTTCTTCAGTACAAACTTGAGTAAAACAGTTATCATCAAAACACATATTTTTATTATCAATAGTGAATTAGATCAACTAAGCTCGAATGTGTCCATGTACAAAAGTAAACTACTTGGGGTGAGTTACCTGCAATTAGTTAAAGACTGAAACAGAACACAGACTTTGGGTTAGTGAACTAAACAAAAAGCTAGGAAAACAAAACAAAACAGAAGCAAACCRTGCTGATTCAGGCTCAGCCAAAAATCAAATGTCACTCTTGTTAGAGTARAAAAGAAATACACATACAATTTGGTTCATTCCACACTACCTGCATTCTATACAAAATGAAAATGCAGTCACTTAACACTCTGCCAACGCTGTTGCCATATTAAGGCCCAGGCTTTCACACCTTGACAAGGGACACACTTTGGAATGCACAGACTCTCCTGATTGAATCTCTTGACACCCAAAATGGAAGACACTGATAATAAGACTTAGATCCTCTGAGGAAAAAATAGGTCTAGAACAATGATCTGTTTTACTGTAATTATTACTGTGATCTTGCAAGGCCTAAGATTCACACATAAATATGCACTGGAGAAAGACCTCAACCCCATGGCAGTTTTCTGTATCACTCCTCTTTCCAGTTCCTGCACCACAAAACCAAAGTTTTGATGTCTTTGAAAATTCCACTCCAGAGATAATCACCAACTGCCCTAAGCCCTTCTGGATCCCAAAAGGTCAGCAGCACCACTGCCACTTGAGACCTGCAAACAGGAGTCAACTTGAAAGAGCCTGATATTGGTACAAAGAACTATTTCAGCTGGAGAAATGTGTTTACAGGTTAAAGTAGCAAAATAATAAAAGGAACTGCATTGTTTTGCTATTGCTATCTATTTGTCTCCTATAATCTCTGATTTCGTTTGCTGCTAAAATTTCCTATCTGCTAGACACTGCTGGATGGAGGAAACTCAAGTACCATTAGCTTAACTGGGGTCTTCTGATACACAAGGAAAGCACTAGAAATGGCCACAGAGGATGGAGGATTAGAGGAAAGCAAGGCAGGTGACTAGAGAGGCGAGTTAACCAGCAGATAACAGGCAAAAGAGCAAGTGGCCCCTAAAATAAGCCTCCAATTGGCAGCCAGAGCTTAGCTGCCTTGGAAATACCTACACTTCCAGCCCTCAGCCAACTCCAGGACACTACAGAGCAGTCAATCCTTCATCTTGGGTTCTACCCACCCAAATCCAATATCACCTGGATGCTGCCAGTGTGCCGAGTTGGGCAGATTCCAAAACAGCAGCCAGACCTACTGCTGCGCCGCGATGGCTGCTGTTTTACGAGCGCATCATAAAAGTGCTTTTTAAGTTAATTTGTAAATTTTTCAATGCAAATACTCCTTTTGGAGAAAAGTAGTGACAGAGCAATGGCTCACTCACAGCCACTSTAACTCATCTTCAGAAATGTGTGATCAAGATTTCACAGATTGCAGTCCTTCACGTTTAGCCAAATCCTGACAGCAGGAATGATGATATCAATCACCTTCAAACAAATGCAAATTTGAGTAATTACAATACCTTCTGTATTTGCCTTATCATCACCCCAAATTTCACCCTTAAAACCACAAGACAGCTCCAAAGATCCTGCTGGATTATTACATAAACTCCACTAAAAAAAAAAAAAAAGCAAACAAAAACACAAACAAACAAACAAAAACTGTTGTCAACTTTGAGAAGAAATGCATAAACATTATCATTTTCTGAAGATTTTCCTGAAGGGAGAAAAAATAAAAATGAAGCAGTACAATACTCTGAAGCCACAGACAAATTTGTTTGCAGAAGGTAAAAAATAAAACAGTTATCAGCATGGCAACGTGTGTCTTCTGCATCCTACTCAACAGGTGCAACACCACTTGTTCATTAAGCTCATCCATTTGTTTCCTTTGGAACACTACATTCCTAGGAATTCCTAGGGATTTTTTAAGAGTATGATAAGCCTATTCCTGCTTATGAATGGTGCTCAGAGGTCTGAAAGCACAGGCAAGGTATACTGATGTTCCAACAAAATCCATCAACCTCCCTAAAATGTTGTCACCCTTTCTGGTAGCATTAAAGCTTTTCTCAAACARGAGACCAGAATGCACGGAGCGCTCAGGAGCATTTGCTGTGAGCAAACCCACATGTAAAGTTTAGACACTTAAACGTCCTCTTCATGTTCACATATCTGTTTTAATTAACTTCTCATATATGAGAAATAAAACATTATGGAGCCAGCCAGTCTGATAGAGCACATCATTCTTCAAAYAGTTCCATGAAATGAGCAAGAATAAAGCTTGAAAATGTTACATTTACTTTTGCAGCTCTAAGGGCATTTTTAAGAACACTAGGTCAGGTACATAGAGACGCTGAGAAAATGTGCAATTTCTTTCCCACTGAGCTGTCAAGGCATTTCATGCTGTGAATAGCTAACACCCTTCTTTGACAGCCAGGCAAATATTTCTATTTTCTGCCATTCTAGTCATGAAGCATCCCAGCATTGCCTCAGTTGATTTAGTGCCAATTCAAGTCAGACTTCAGATGTCTAAGCTAGTAACTGGACCAAATATACTTGATGAAGCCCTGTCACAAACTCAGAGAGTGCTGCACAATACATTTCCAAATAGTTAGATAGTAAAAAAAGTTGTAAAGCTGAAAAGACRGTAGACAGGCAGAACATGCATTCACTGAACTGCCAGAACTGAGATTTAAGTAGTGCATACAAGTCAAATACAGCYGTTCCAATTTATAAACATTGCTTTCAAAAAAATAAAGTTATTTTTAAGTACCTAATTCTTTTTATTTAAGATAATTCAATTATTTATTTCCCGTGCTTGGAAAAATGTATTTATTTAGAGATGCATAACTAAAAAGCAAGTCTATGAACTGAAACAAAACAAAAAAGAACAAATCCTTCTCAAATGGCACTTGAACTAGGTACTAGAAATTCTTGTTACATCATCTGAAATACAAATTTCTGCTTRTACTTCACTAGCAGTGTCCAGAAATTCACACTACCACTCCCATAAAACTGTAAGATGCAGAATGAAAGGAAAACCACTTTCTTTCAGTGGGGACAGGCCCAGACASACTTGGATTAATGTTTTTGCCATAGGGTAAGAATAAGCAAATTATGGATTAGGATAACAAATAAATAAATAAAACTAAACTAAAATAAAGTACTTAGAGCAGAGCCACCTGTGGTCCCCCCTGTGGATGATGCTGCCCTTACACCGTGTTCTCTTCCTCTGAGTTTTCTGTTTCAGATGGGGTTTGGCGTAATGTTTAACACCTTACTTAAAGTCTACAGAGTCTGAAGGGGTCGATTAGCTGGACGTGCTGGCGCGGGACTCACCGCTGCTGGGGTAGCCGGGGGTTGAGGGGTCCCCGCCGCCATTCAAGGAAACCATGAAGGCCTGGTCAGGCAGCGCCGCCGTCCTGGGCAAATCACAGGGATCGACGTACAGGAGAACCCCGCCGAACCCTGCGTCTTCCAGCAGAGAGAGCTGCGGGAACACACACACAGACGACAGCTCACACAAACCAGAACAAAACGCATTACTTATTTTAATTACTGTTGAGGGGGGCTTAGTCTTCTCTCAGGCTTTGTCGTGTACAAATAGCACCAAGACTGGTACGGTTCCACATCATCTATCATTTGAAAAGATACAATTAAAAACTAGCCAGTTCAAGTTCATGTTTCCCAATTCATTTTAAAAGCTGTTTTCAAAGGCTAATGACAAAATTAATTCTTATTTAAAAAATAAATTATATGAAGTCTGATGAGGAAACAGTGCTAGGTGAAATTTCAGCTGAAATCTCTGTTACATCTTCACGTCTTTTATGGTGATACAGTTTACTTCTTCAAGGACCTGCATGACTATGTGTAGCACATAACAGATTTTTGCATACTCTACATCACTCTTGCACGGGATTTCTGGTTTTATTCTATCTTATTAGAACATCTGAGCTTGAGCTGGTTCTAGCAATTAACCTTTCCAAAAATATATAGATCCAGGGCAGCAGATTGGGCGAGGCCCCAAAGTTAAGGGCTAAAGCATCCAAGTGCCAAAGCTTACAGCAGCCTGCAGAACCATTTTGACTGAGAAATCCCTGATCTCCCCTTTAATAGAGGATTTTTTATTTTTAAAGAGATTTTATTCTGTATCAGATGAAATCAAATTGTMATGTGGCAAATGCTCCCATGAAATGAGATGGCCTTTCTCTTTCTTGCTCTGCATACTTGGGACGGACTAAAGACTACAGCAGTGACACTAAAGTGCATTAATTCTTCAGACAGAAGTAATTTTGCCTTTTAATAATTATGTTACTATTCACTACACTCTACTGATGGCTTTCCAAGTGGCTACTAAGAGATCTGAGGAATGACTAAAAGCATTCTTAAATATAAAACCCTATTTCTGGATTGCACAAGTCAGATTTTGTAGAGATTTGAGACCTTGGGACTATTTCTCCATTTCTCATTTCAATTTTTCTTTTTTAGTCCCTTGACTGAGCATCTTCTTTTCAATTTCTTTGCTAGCTGTTGGTTTTAAGGAATATTTATGCACAGTTATTTTGGCTTTGCAATTATGTAAATTATGTAAATATATGGCATTCAGTTTAAGCCTCAAAAGCATTTCATGTTTAGTTCTGCTTTTCTTGAAAGTTAAGATGACAGGAAATAAAAGGTATAAGAATAACTATGCCTGCTACTTGCCATTTTTGTATGTAAGCACATCTACTATTGCAATTAGCCAAGATCATCACAGAACAGTTTGAATTTGTATAAACAGATGCAAGCGAATCATTTTTTTTCCCCTACAAAATCACCTGCATAATCTCACACATTTTATTATATGAGCAGTCCCTAAAGGGATTAAAAGAACAGTCTCCTTGAGACAACTCTATTCAGACGAATCCAGATGTTTCGTACACATGGGTACAGGTGTTTGGAGGAACACAGTAAAATCATAACTGAGTAGCACATGTTTTTAATAGGTTAAAAATGGATGAGAGTCCTGACAACCTCCCAAACTGGAAAGTTAGCTTATTATTGCAATGAACTGCTCCCATTTTTATATTCTTATACTGATATTCAGCCAAGAACTTGACAGTACAACAAAAGGGGTGAGAAAACTGTAAGAAGAGGAAGAAACATCACAGCTGAGTGATATAACAGCCAAGATTTACAGTAACTATTACCTTTTCTCTTCCAACATCCATATCTTGTTCTTCATTTCTGATTTTATTTCATATTATAGCAGGTAAGAAACACATATAYAGTCATTTATTCAAGAAGGGTCTTTAAAATTTGACAAAAAAAATAAATAAATTTTTCGGTTTCGCAGAGCAAAAATAACTGCACAGCTCTAATTCACCAAGTAGAGCAACCACTGCTGCCATGGCTACAATCTCTAGCGAGAAGTTGTGTTCTACATGCAAAATTATAAATCAGCTTTCAAGTTTCAGCTATAATTGCTGCTTTTAATTTTCAGACATTGACATCACAACTGTGTCAACTATGCCCACAATAAACAATTACTGTTTTTTTTCCATTTTCATCTTAAATAAAGTCAAYATCTTCACAGCTGTAACGAGCCTCAACGCAAAATACCTTTCTTTTTCTTAAACTCTTTAGAGACACAACATAAAATACTGCCCTGCAGTGCAATGACCAGTGTTAATAAGACAAATAACAACAAATAGTCTTCAACTAGTGAGTTTTTCAATTCATAGTTCAACATGCAAAAGTCATGATTCATTAATCTGTGACACAGCTTTTCTAGCTGGACAGACTGTAAGTTATTATTATTTTCTACTGAAGTTCCAAGCAAAATCATGAGGCTTTGCATGAAACACCCATCCAATTTTACTAATTGCCAATACCTAAAATTAACAAGCTGGTGTTAAGTGCCATTTAAACTGTCAGAAGACCTCAATGACATCATATATTTCTATTTCTTAAGTTAAAAATAAATAAATATAGTATATACCTCATGTAGGTTTCATCAGATGCTACCATCCTCTTAATCAMCTACTATATTGCAGTGTATTTGGGGGCTGCAGTAGTATCACAATCAACACTCAAGGTTAAAATATATATATATATAAAACTATCTTTTATATAAATCCTCCAATTTACATATTTTTAAAAAATAGGTGGTAAAGATCCATTCTGACTCTAGCTTAATTTTTGAACACCACACTTAAAGTTCAATCATGCTACTTCATTTGCCATCACAGATGTCTAAGGGCAGAGTTTAAAACAATTTTGCAGTGAAAAACTACCCCAAGATGTTTTTTGGCTTTTACTGAGCCTTCCTCAAGGTGCTACATTAAGTTAGTGAAGGAGCTAGAGGAATAAACCAGGGCTGCCACAAATTGGCAGAAATGCATCCAGACCACGGGCTACCAAGCACTGATGCATAATCCCAAATCACAAATGAATCAGAAATGAGTCTCYTGCTACAAGTGGAAATCTATGCATCAGCCTGTGGACAGCTACAGTATTTGAGCTCAGAAAAAAAGATTGCCTCATCCTTCCCCAGTCTCTCCAGCAGACAGCAGTCTGCCTGTAATCCTTGCACAAGCAAAACTGTTAGCAGTGCAGCCCTGAACATGGTGTTAAGGAAAAGATATATTTTATCACATTTTTTTTCCTTGTCTTCTGCCTGATCACGTAGAATTTGGTTTTAAAAAAGAAAAGTAATTTGTAAAACATCCATTTTTAAAATAGAAGTCKTCACAATAGCAAAGTTTTCACTTGGATGGTAAAATTCGAAGTCAAATATACTGCCTTTCCCTACACTGGATTTTAGGAACTTTTAATACAAATTGGGTGCATATTTTACTGCCAGAACTTGCTTACTATTGCTAAGAAAATCACAATGTTCAATCTAATTAAAAATGAAATTGAACTACAATTCCCTAGAAACAAGGGCTGATTGGATTCAATAAGCTTTACTTAATTTATTTCAGAAACAAAATAATTGAATTGCTTACAGTCCAGAAAAATTGCTTCATTATTTGGTGGATATATAACACAAGAGCTTTCATACTGCCACTGCATTCCCAAGTCTTCAAGAAACAACAGTTACTTTTAAATAAGCATATAGYAGAGCACTGTGTAAGTATCATTAAACGCTCCCTAGGCAAACAAGTCAGGATGAATGTCCAGCTGTGGGACCTCCAAAAAGCTAAAAGCATTTCCATGTTCACATGGGAAATGTTGCTCCTTATGTGTCTTTGATTATTTCAGTCTGTGTTCARGCTTAGTGAGAGACTAGAGCTGAACATCCATTATACAAAAGACAATTACTAAAGAATATAATTAAGTCTTGGTAAATCATCAGGAATGAACTATAYAGACCTTTAATTGTATATTATGTGYTTTATGTGACTTACAATCCAAAATCCAAAGGGACTGCGTAATCATAGGCAGGAAGCAACTGAGCAAAACTTCCCTTAATCCTTAAACTTTTCTTTTGGTTGTTGCTACAAGAAAGATGCTGCAAGGTCAGCACACCTAATTTATAAATATTCCCAGCAAACGGCACTTCTTACACCAAGTCACAGTTTCAGTTTACATCACTGTCCTGCACCTCACAGAAACCACAAAAAGCACAGCAGGATTTCTCTGGGGAAGACAGAGACCAGTGGGCATGTGGCAAACCTGGTGAGCCTTTGGCCACAACTTGCTTGCTAACCTGCAGCCCAGGTCCCTCCAAGTCTAACGCTAGATGTGCTATCAGAGGTGACAGGTGTGCTGAAAAAAATGCACAATTCATGCCAGATACTCCAACTGTTTAAAACTTCTTCTAGGGATTTTTAGGGTTATTCCTACTATGTACTTGACTCGGGCAGTAATTACACAAACTCTCACACACGCACACACACACGTATAGTTTCCTACAAAGAAATCTCCAAAGCAGATTCCGAACATTAAATGGCCCCAGACCATCAATGCAGCACAAAAATAGCAGGGAATAATTTGAAAAATCCTATTGGTGTTTCTAAAAGTGCCACTTAACTAACTGAAATGGAAAARCCTACTTATCTAAGTTCGACACAAAGTGCATCTCACACAATGCAAACTTCTTTTCATAACCATCTTTTCTCAACTTTGGTAGGAGATGCAGCTTATAGCTGGGACRGAGATTCTGGGTGTATCTTCAGGATATATTTTCCAGAACTGACACTGAAAGCAAGTATTGTTGAAATGCAACTAGCCTAAGCTTTTCTGATATACCGTCTCCAGATTAAAGTAGGATTTTGATTTCACCGGCTTTGTGGTTGCAGATGTTAGGGTATCTATCAAGAAATTAGCAGATGTTCTCTAACCCACATAACAATTGGTCGTAGACTTTTAATTAAGGCACATTTGCTGCCTTGGGTAATTGCATGGTAGGATGTCTGTTACATTGTTAAAATACAACAGACTGTTAGACCTATGCAAAAATCTTCCCCTTCACTTATTTTATTGTGCAATTAGTGTCCTGTGAAAGTCTACGAAAAGTTATTATTTCTTATGAAGCACAAAGCAGATTCTCTGCTCACTATTTTCTTAGGCCTTACACTGTATCAGGGTTTCATTCTTTTAAAATAATGCCATGAATATTGTGTAGCGGTCTCCTTAGATATTGTATAAAACAACTGTTATTTATTTTCAAATTTACATGTGGTTTAATTTTCTTTCTACAACATATAATGATGTACAATATGCTATATATAAGCCTCAGGCAGATCTACATATCAACTGGGAAAATTGCATAATATTAATTGGTTGATGAATATTTTATTTTCGTTTATAGAAAAGAGCAATGTTTAACTACTTGCTTAGCCTGCCTTTAAATAAATCCATACTGGAAATGAACTTATTTATCTTCCTTATTAGAAAAGCAGTCACAAACCAGGAACTATATAAGAAATGATTATAGAGAAAGCGTCCCAATGTATAAAATTATTTTGAAAACCATAAATATTAAAGAAGTTATTAAAAATCTTAGCTTTGAAAGTTCTTTATAAATCATCAGTATTAATCTACACTCCCAAGCTCGCCTGGAAATCTCCAAATTCAAGATTTATCTAATCTACATTTTTTTTTCCCCCCCCATGACTAACATATCAGAACCTGGAAATTTTTCCACAAGATCTTTGTCACTGACTATATAGATAATATACCATACAGAACATACCATTAGTGTATCTTTTCAATTTAACGTTATGTTTTATAGCAGAATATGCAACAAAGGCAAGTACCGCTTCTGTATAACTTAGGTAAAGCACAACTGCAGGTGACCTATGCAAAAGGTTCAACAGCTGAAAAAAGTCAACGTTAGAAATATTTTACTTCCTTTGTTCTTATTTTTTATTGCTTTCTATGCAGCACATGAGTAAATCAGAGATCCCCCCTCCACCTACTAAGTAGCTCATTTCAGCAAAATGAAATAGCAGAAAGTCATCATAAAGTCCAAGGATGATGTAAATGATGACAACAGGAACATAACAGTTGTATTAGTCTTACATTCACAAAGCATTACAGTCATTTATTCCCCATCAGATAAAGGTGAGATGGGGAAAAGGAATAAATCCCACATCAACAAGAATCTTCCTTCCACTAATTCTGCCACAACTAGTATACGAGCAGGTTGAAAACATCAGTTCAAAATTATGCCCTTACCTTCACATCAAAATTGGACTGGAAAAAATGGAAAACATGAAAAAGCATGATAAATATGTCAGATTTATTGTCGTAAAGATGGTTTATGCAGTGATTAGCAAATCAAGGTCATACAAAGGGTGGTGAAGATACACTAGCAGCAAGATTGTTCCCTATCACTTCCCTCCTCAGCAAGGCCAACAGGGTCACGGGCAGCAGCCACAGTAATTTCACATACGAGATTCACTAGGCCATTTTCTTCTTTGACAATTTCTTGAGGAAGGTAAGGAGAGATTGAAAGAAAATATTTTTCAAAGCCTTGTATGTTAAAAGCAAATACAGTTCTCTCTAATGGGCCCATTGAAAAGATTTAGCACCACTTATGGCTCCTAAAACTTTACTGAACTGCCTTCTAAATGACATAAACACCGAATCCTGAAGTCGGAAGATAAATGAAACGAAGTACAATGAAACCTGTGATCAGTCAATTCCTGTTACACCGTTGTTTTCCCTTGAGATAGGGCATCCAGTAAAAGCCTTTAAAGCTTTGACAACCTTGCCCTCCAAAAAGTAAAGCATAAAAACATAAGCACCACACAGTATTATGCTGCAAGGCCAACTAATGAATGGTCTGACATAAAAATGAAGATATTCATATCCCCTGGTGCTTAGCACAGCACAGGGATCTATAGAAAGCAGGGAATAATACAAGTTCAGACAAGCATTTTCTCATGCAATATCTTTACAAATGAGACAGTGAAGCAGCATAAATAGAAATTTCTGTTCACATCCATTAATTCCCTTTCTCTGATGACACACTGGCAATGATGACTAATCTTTGCGCTTACCATTGCTTGCAACTGGTCAAAAAGGTGAGAAGAAAACCAATTGAGGGTTAAATATCAACCTTACCTTTGTATCACTTACTAATGGAAAACATAACTACATCCATTATATTTAGGATATTGAAAGTTACAGAAATCACTGAGTCTGCCTTTCATTGCAGCAGCTTAACAACAATGTAACTTCCTAAATTGTAGTAGACATACACTTACAGATGAACTAGAAAAATCAGGTTTGGAAACAGTTTTAAGTGTAAAGAACAGTATTATCTCAGAAGTGGGGAAAAATGCTTAAAGTACATACACAAGTTATGACTCATTTGGATAGTAAATGCTAAACATTAATCTTAAAAAAGACTCAGTGCATAAAAGAATAGTCAATTATAAGACTAGACAAAACTCAACCCTACAATCAACAGAGAAACAAAACAATTTCCATCTTCCCAACAAGTGTTTACACACCAATGGAAAGCCCTGAACAGCTCAWCAGTTTTACAGGCAACTACAGTAATATCCTTTATTTTATTTCTTTTACTTTTTTATGTATTTTTTGTGATTTTCCAGCAGGTAGAGAGCTAATTATCTGTCTTCTTGTTTCAATCTATTTCCTCAGCTGCCCCTTCAACAAGAGCAATGAAGTAGCCCAAGTTAGTTTTATTTCTCTATTGCTTACAGCATCAATTTAATATTTCTTGGAGGAAAAAAAAAAATCAATTTTGTATGTTCCTTTGAAATATTTCAATTGCTTGTGAGACCTGAAAAGAATTACAGCATATGACAGGGTTCTCTTGCAGGTTTTGTTTTCAATCCTATGACCATAGAAACAACTACATTTTATTGCTGAACAGCTGGATTTGATTTGGATGCCAACCACAAATGTATTCAAAAAGTGACACAATATTGCTCAAAGTCAAGATGTTTCAGTTCCACCTGAATAACTGAAGAAGAAACAATACTCAAAGATAAAAAGTTAATTGCTTTAGTGACGACGGGGACAAAATGATTCTCTGCAGGTTCCGCGCTACGTGTACTCGCAGCAAGATTYGTCATGCTGTGAGATTGCTGACTGAGAGTTCCACGTCTCATGGTTTATCATTTAAGAAAATTTAAGACATGAGGGAACAAAGCCTCATTGTTTCTGATGAAAATCAAGCACAAGAAAAAGTCTGCTTTCCTTTGGTGTAAATGAAAGAGGAGTCTGTTGTTTTGGGAGAAAAGTTCTCTCCAAAAATCTCCCACTTGTACCCACATGAGAGAGAGAAGCGAAAAGAAGACATTAAACTTCCCAGCGTTTCCTGTTTGACTATGGAAGAAGGTCCTAAACTCTACTGATGCAGAGATAAGGCTAATAAGTGGGTACCTGGAGGAATATATGAATTCTTCTCTAATAAGAAGCTTAACTGTTGTTCTCTTTGCCTTCGGAAGTAGCAGATGCCATGGATATTGGAAGAAKTCAGAGAATATAAAATTTCTGAACTATGTCTTTTTACTTTAAAAATGTTTTGTATGTGACATTTGCTCCATATATTTATATTCTTTAATGCTTCTATAATTATGGCATATTGCTTACTTATTCAGTGATTAATTTCCAAAACCATACGCTTTCTATATCTATATGCAGCCTAKGTTGTTCAGCTTCATTTATAATGCATAAATTTACTAATATGTACAACAATTCTCTTCRGATCACCATAAAATCCAGAGCCATATATTCTCATGCTTGTATTACTGACATTATCACTTCAGATCATCCTTTCTCCTCTAAATTTCATAAAGCCATAAACATCATGTATTATCCATCAGCATAAAAGTCCCAGCTGGTCTGAGCTCGGAAATGAAAGTACATGGATTATAAGATGCATGATATATAGCTTTGTCCAAAAATAATTAACAACAGATTTCTGGAACAAAGGTGTACTATTTGAAATCAAATTGCCTGAAATGTTAATGTGGTATTGCTTCAAAGACTCAGGTCAACACCAGAAGACACTAAAGCGTTGCTGCTTCTTTAAATACAAGACACATGCAATTTTTTATTTTGCCTCTTGCAGACCATTTAGAGAAGATGATAAGAGCAGTGATAAATGCCTCAGGAAACAGTGAGTGGAGAATGTGCTTTGCACATCAAGAACAAAATCTTTAATGCTAGTATTTAAAAATACCTTCAGAGATAAACCAAATCATATCACCTTGGTCAGAGGAGGCAAAATAACTGAAAATCCTAGAAAACAATCAAGGAACCCCATCATTGCCTACTGTCAGGTTAAGGTGCAAGGACTACAGGCTCTTATTCACTAATTCTTATTATATTACCTATTCATCTAGCGGCCAAAGACAAAGAATATACTTTTCTAAGACTCTTACTGGGAGAAGACCAGCATTTGGCATGCAGCTGGTACCTTCCAAATTCATTTACTCTGGTCTGCTCCTACAGAGAGCGAAGCTTGTATGCCTGGTGGAGCAATGATTTTTGTTTTGTAATCAGGAATGTGATATTGAATGTGATTGTCGCTTCATCTAGTTCCAACACAGGAAAAAAAAAAAAAAAGAAAAAAAAAGAAAAGACGGCTTTTAATTCTCCTAATTTAATCTAAATGTCTTCCTGTATCTCATTTTTTTTAAGCTTCACATATGGCATATTACAGCAGAGATACCAACATTGCCAGACAGAGCAAGAGCTAAAAAAGCATGTGTAAACCTCAAAATTTATCTCATGTCAGAAACAGCAGTCCCAGTCCATCACACATCTATATCATCCCTTGGACTACTTAAATTGAACCTGTCAATTAACATACCTGCTTACTAAGAGCAGTGTCTACGGTAGTCAGATGCCCAAGGCTTCTCTAATTTGTCATAAACATTTCTTATACCTGGAATCCAAGCACRACCTGAACCAACAGATGTGGATTTACCTGGTATCTCACGTACTCTATAATATGATAAACAGGAGCGGGACAAGGTCAGATGGTTAAGTGGATTAAATGTTAACTTTTCTCCTCCGAGATCGCAGTTGGAGGCCACAGTGAAATGAGTTATCAGGTCAGCTCCCCAATRGACAGTTTATATCATAAAAGCATCACATATAACTGAATACTGCTATAAAAGGCAATATAATCAGGTTTCACTCTAGGGAAAACCAAGATTGACTTAGAAATGAAAAATATGCTCCCCCTTATTGAAAGGGTGGGCTCTCTGGGTCAGCCCAAGGTCACTTCGGTGGCAACGTGGCAAGAGCTCTTATGATGGCTGCATAATAACTTGCCGTGGGAAGTCATAAATAACAGGCTTGCCTGTCACTGCAGGCACTCCTATAACCTTCGCAAAATGCAAATACTCCGTCCTCTATCTAAAATATTACCTGTATCTAGACACAACTGTGTGCTGGGCTGACAAATCTCAGCCACTGCACATACCGTGATTATTTACAATTACAAGGCCATCATAAGCAATGTTTTATGGACTTTTTCTTTTTTTTTAATCTGATGAAGAACCTGATTTAAGGGAAAAGAAAAACGATGTATGAACATGGCGAGAAATTTGGAATGGCTAATGAAAACATACTAATTATTGCATGGCATCCTAAGCTGCTTTAGAAAATAATCTTCAGCTATTTTAGCTTAATGTTAACTAGGCTCATGAAACTGATTTCTCTTATGCAGATTTTCAGGCAGCTCAAGAAACGCGCTGTGTGTAGTATCCTTTGTTGACTGTTTGCATCAAAAGCATCAACGACTTCTTTTGTAGTTTTATCAATCTACATTAACGATCACAGCTCAAATTTCAAAATTAGAAAAAACATTGCTAGCAGAAAATTGCTCAGAATCAATTCAAGACTAAAAAAACACATAACCATTTGAGAAACATCAAAATATAGTACAGAAATATATAAATATGCAATTTATGTGATTCAATTTACAGCATGCTCTGGAGTTAACAGAAAAGTTAACTTTGGTAAGATGCTTGCTGCGAATTACCCACTCAGACCTAAAGATGAAATTTAAATGCCTCAGTTCTCTTACTCAAACACACAGTCTTTTTTATGTTGCTGAATATGTTAATTGTAGAAGAATCACCTTCTGCACAGAAAGTTAGTTTAATGTTTTGACAATCAAACTAAATGAAACATTCCAAGTGGTTATTGCTGTAGTTGCAAAAAGCGTGCCAATTCTTTTCATAATGACACACTCAGCCCTTTTCAAATTCACATTGATGCATAAATGTCATTGGAAACAGATACAGGCCCAAAAGGCTAAGAATAAAACTCTAACTTTGGTGTTATAGCACTCTTTCAGCATTACATAATGGGAAGAAAGAGAAAAGGAAAGAATACAGTGCAAGAAGCCCTCAGAAGAGGACAAACCCTCTTTTTTTGCCCCCCAAAAGGACAAATGGTTATATATTTTACCAGCTCCGTACCACAAAATTCAGCTACAGAAAATCTGAAGAGAGTACATCGAAAAACCTACAGAAATAAACCCAACTTTCATAGGCTATAGAATATAATGTATAAAAAGTATAAAATCCAATTCCACTGAGGTCAATGAAGAGCCTGAGTACATAACTCGTGTTGCCAGAAGAAAGAATACCTTGTCCTCTGGTCACTAATCCAGAAAAAACAAAATATCCTGTATGTACAGTAGTGGTCTACAGTTATCCTTTGTGGTGGTGTTTGGGCAATTCTGAAGAATAATGACAGAGTTTGAATTATTCTGTACATTTCTGTGTCTGAAAATTTCAGAGAATCAATCTGGAAACAGATCTGTTCTTCCAGAATCATTCATTCCTCACCCTTACTTTTTCACTTTCTCGGTTGTTGTTGAAATCTCCTAGCATGGTCTGGAAATGGATTGAGACATGTCCATGTCAGGTAGTGGCTCTTCCGTGAAGTCCAAGACTAAGACATGTGAAGCACCACCTGCCCAGTGAACAGCTCAGACAGAGAAGTAGCCTATACTTTTTTATATACACAACAACAAAAATGCCAAGGCCATAGTAGAAGTTTGGCTAACGTGCCAGCAGAAAGACCAGAGCTAACAGGTTTGGATTTTATGGTGGAAAGTCAGTCTTTCCTGTTGTCCTTCAGCAGCCCAAGAGCTGCATGAATTTTAGGCTGCAAGGCCCAAATTGAGGCCCTGGTTTCCTTTACTCCACGCGACTTGCGAGTAATTGCCTCGCAGCGAAGCCATTTCACTTGACTTAGCTCCATTTCGCAGGGTGTAGCATCAGACAGTAAATTGGATGACTGCATTTACTACTCACTTTTAAAGGCTTGATAAAATAGAAAATTATGCTTGGGTTTCACACCTCTAAAATTCAACACGAGCTTCAGAGGACCCCATATCAAATTTTAATGTCAGCCAACCTCTAGAGCTGAATGGGAGCCACTTAAAAGTCTCACTCAATTTAAGCCTATTAGACTAATAGGAGGAGGCACGCTGTAAAACAGAGCCCCTTTCCTCTGGAAACACTGGTTCATAATATGAGCTGGACTCATTTTTCAGAGGATGCTTTCAGCATATGCAGTTAATGTGCAGTTAAGCATCCAATTGAGCATACAAATATTTAGAATTACTTTCCTAAGTGAAAATTAAGCATTAAACTTTGCTGAAGCCTTACCAGAACCATGATACCCAATAGAACAGTTAGGAGTTTAGGGTTTGATTTCGCAGAGGGAATTCAGAAACCTCTGTAACAACCCAAAAGCAACAGACAGAATGGGAACTTGGGCTGGAACTACAAGTATGTATGCAAAAGAACACTGGAAAACACTGTGGCTCCAGAAATGCAGAATAATCAATATCTACTTTTGCTCATTAACTTATATGTCCCCTCATTTTCTCTACTAATAGCTCATTTCTCCTTCCATTCAAACAAATCCAGGATTTTTGTAATCAAACCAGAAATGAGTAATAACCAAAATCGCCTTTACTGATGCAGCCAAAATGTTAATTACTTGAGCATGGATACAAGGAGGAAGCACTTTCCCCTAATTACACTACAGAGAGATGGAATTCTTACTGTACTTTTATTTACTGCAGTGCAGTTGACTAAAAGGATCAAATAGCAAAAATTTGTCAACTATTTTGTGTTCTTTTGGACAGGTGCAGGCTGGATTTATAAGTGCATTGGCATTGCCTCACTTTCAGGTGGTATAAGTCACAGGACCCCATCCGTCCATTACTGGATATTGGAATAAATATGGTGTGAATTGACATACTTGCTTTAAATAATTCTGGGTAGTATCAGCCTCCTGGGGATGAGACAACAAAGATTTAGATCTCCAAGTCTAATTTTTTTATGCTTCTAGGACTTTTATCCACACTACCTATATACATGGCTCAAATTTTCAAAAAGGGCCGTGGGAGGGAATATAAGTCCCATAGAATTCATATGGGAATGGAGTATCTAAAAATTTTATGCACCTTTGAAAAAATTCCATTGTACTACACAAAATATAAGTGTCCATAGCAATAAAAAATGTATATGAGGTATTAGCAATTCCTAAAATGCTTTACATTCAACATAGTTTATACATATATGCATGTGTGTATATATGGAGAARGGGAAGAGAGAAAAAGTCAGTTCTAGTTAAACAGAGATTTAGAATGTAATCTTTACAGTTACGAGCTAGTCATAAAAAGTGCCAGAGGGAAAAAAYAAAGTAAAAAAAAAGGCAAATAAACAATGTAGACTGTAGAAAGTATAATGACTTTTTCTAAAGTAAATATATTTAAAACTAACACAGTTATTAAATAGAAGCCTTTTGTAAATTGCCTGTATTTTAAGAATCCTTAGGATTTGATATTTAGGAAATTCTCATCCATAAGTGGCTGCCTATAACCTCTGCATAAAAAAATAAGCATTCACACTTTCTAAACTTTATGAAAAAGCACTTTAATGAATATTTATGAAAGCACTAAATAATTAAAATAAATATAGATATTTACACATTAAAACAACATCTTCATTTAATGAATGTGAAAAAAATGTTAATATTTGAACATTTTAAAGATGAAGTGGTTTGGCCTTCAGGGTTCTTGTTACTCTATTAAAAGTTAATTTAGGATAGAAATTATGGCTTTTTCTTCAATCTCAAACCCAAAAGATTAAATTAAGATCACAATATTCTTTAAAACATGAAACTGGTGGTGGTATTTCTGGAGGCTGGAATTTTGGGGGGATATTGAAATTATTGTGCAATACTCTATTAAAAAAATAAATAAAAATTCCTCTTGCTTCTTTTTATGTGCTCACAGTCATGAGCTGAGAAGAGCTTGAGGGCAGTGTAGCTGCATGCAGGTGAGATGTTCTAATCAGTCTGTCACCACACATTTTTATACTACTGGAAGATGATGTTTCTGTCTATAAATGAATCGGACAACTCAAGCTGCTCTTTCTCAAGGTGGTATTTCACATCACAAGAGTAAGTTGCTTAATCACTAGTAATAAATTTTGCCATCTTTCCCCACATGGATGCAACCAACTTACTGGGATGGATCAGTGTGCTTCAACCTCCTGCATATAACTGGCTACCAAAGCCCAGAGAGGTCAACAACCTRAGGTCAACCAAAGCTTCTGTTTGATGGAAGGAAATTTCCCTTCTAGCCAGAATACCAGAAGGTAGTCAGTGCAATCTGAAGGCATGAAGAAATATGTATTCTACCTTGTCTCTGGAAATTAGTTCCAGAAGTTATGTATCATTTATATTCTAAATTTGTCTAGTTTCAGCCTTCTCTGTAGAAGAGTTGAAGAGCTTTTTTTTTTTTTTTTTTTCTTTTTTCCCTCTCTCCTTAATCTAATTCCCTCTTTATTCAAAAGCAATTTGGTTCTTTAAGCATCTCCCACCGCAGTCTCAAGACCCCTTCTGAAGCAACCACAGTATGTAAAGAATTTACCTTTCCTCAGTTACTCATTGCTGCCCTTTGGCAAGGGATGCCCAGCATCACAGCTGCACCAAGTTAGCGCATCCCAGGACTTCTCCTTCTACCCTTCATTGCTGCATCAATTGCCTCGGCCTGCCCTGCTGCAGAATATCAGCACTGTGAGTGCCCGAGTTGTCAATACCAAAACCTTCTCCTRTTGCTTTTGAAAATTGCTCTGCCTTAACTGTACTATACCTGTCTTCACCCCTTCAAGCATTTCTGTCATTTTCTACCTCTTTTAATATTCATTATAAAATAGACTACAGATTTTTATTCCCTTACTGATTTTATCAGTGCCCTATCAAAGATAAAAGCACTTGCTAAACCTCACCTCTAATCTGTTATTAATAGATCTTTTAATATATATCCCTTATATACCCTTMTTATCACAAAAGTGCAAGCTCAACCTGTTTCCATGCTCTTTGGATACATTGCCCTGCCCTAGAGTCCMCGTTCTTCTTTTTATATGTATAATGGATCATATAGCTGCACTAACCTATTTTTTATTTGACATAGCCCAACTTAAGAGATCAGGACGCATCTGTGTAGCTCTGTTGAAACTCCAAATAATGTGTCCACTATCATAATCACCAAGCATAAAAGGGAGAAAAATGAAGAATAAATGAAAATAGATGACAATAAAAAAGGAAAAGTGAAAAGCATGCACATGCAATGGAAAATGAAAAATACAGACATAGTAAGAAACATTGTGGTATGAAGACGAAACTTCTTTACATATCTTSGTACGTGACCTATAAAAAGTAAGAGTCTAATCCTAAACTGGACRTATGAAGTAAAAATAATGAGAAATTAAATAACATTAAAATGTTTAAAAAAAAAAAAAAAAAAGTTAACTGCAGAGATCTGGGGCCGAAGCACAGTGACCACTCTGTTAGGAACTAGCTTTCCATTTTCATGACATGCAAACCCAGGCACATGCAAGTCAAAAACAAGGGAAAAAACAGGCAAATGTGAGACTCCATAAGTAAATATTAGCAAAGAAATACACAAATAATGTCCTGGACATTATTTGTCCTGGACACAAAAACTGTGTCCATTTAAACCATCAGGACATCCTGTTTAAAGCTATCCTCATCTTTCCCTTACAAATATTTGTTATGAAGGAATGTATTTCTGGTAACCCAGCACACATTTTTGATGCTTTTAAAAATCAAAATTATTTCCTAACCAGAGACACTCCTTGCAGTTTATATTCAAGAAAARGGAGAGTTTATGTCCTCAGAAAGAAGAAATAACTAAAGTGAGGGCCAAACTCCCCATCTTTATCATGTAAGCAGAGCACAAAAAGAATTTTTTTTCCCCCCACCCTGAAGACTGTAGTGGTCATTCTTCAAGTGAAGCCAAATACGTGTGGGTGCATCACCATCTTAGTCCAGATAAGGAGTTTGCTGTTTTGAAGTCAATCTCCTGACCAACCCACTTACCACCCTTTGATTCACATTGCATAGCATTCCCTAACCAGGCAAAGCGGATTCTTTCTGAATAAAATTAAAGCAGATGAGCAGCACCAAGAATACACTTCCACCACCAATAAACGTTTATTGTTTGGGAGCAGCCTAAAGCCGATCCAAAATACAAGCTCCTAAAATCTCCTTCCAGAAACAGAGATTAAATTGGTTAAAATTTCATCTTTCAAACATTGCAGATACTGGTATTACAGCAAATTTTGTGTCTTTATCAAATTAGCATCTTATGGGCTCCCACTGCTTTTTCATTATTTCTGTTAGGTAGCGGTGAAACGATGAGTACGGTCTTGTGGGCAGAGATGATGGGCAACAGCCAAATTCCAACAACAGTACCTGACCTTTCAGGAACAAAATTAGATTGCATCTAAATAATTTAGATAAATAGCTAAAGTTACCGAGTTGAAAAGGGCATTTTTTTTTTTTTACTGAGGCAACAATTATTCTTTAAAAATATATGTATATTAAGTGGTTATTTACTGAACCTGTGTTCTGGGCTCAACTGTGCTTTCTGTGGCCAAATGAGCAGCTCTGAATTCTTTTAATTATAAAATCTGGAGCTACAGGACTTTTATAATTGCTTTTGTGAATTGGGCATGAATTGTTTTAATTATTTACTGGGCTACTGTGTCTTCTGAAGACACAATAGCATTTTTGTTTATGAAGTACTTGCAAGAGAGGGCAGTTGCTTGAGATTAGGAGCTTAAATAGGCGTTATATGCTGAGTCTGTCATGTCTAATGTACAAGTGAACACAGGAGCCCAATCTCTGTGCTCTCAGACAGTGCTAAAGGCGGAGGAGAAGGAAACCTGGTGTGTGCACAGACACATATATCCCTTCCATACAACTGCAACCAAAGAAAAGGAAGGGAAAATGAAAGGAAAACAGCGTGCTCATTCTCAACTGGCAGTAGACCAAGAAATCCTTAACTAGCGTGAGTAACCATCGCTGGTGGGGTATTTATATACATACATAGCTCTCGTGAGGCAGTGTGCTTATGTTATTGCAGCAGAAAATAGTTCATGTTTTCTTCCAGCTCACAGCCCCTTTTCTCCCTCAAAGCTGGGGTGAGTTACAGAAGGAACTACGAAGGCAATGACAGCTTCACCACAGAGCAAGACTATACTATATAGCAACTAAATCAGGTTAAAATGTCATTGTCTAAACAATACAGCCATTCCTCCTGCTGGTTGGTTACAGTCTCAGGATGTACTTGCAGCAGCGCATCTGTAGTAAGGCCGAAAGCTCTAGATTTTAGGTTGGAAAGCCCCAAGTCAGATACAATGATGCCAGAATAAAAGATTTTAGTGCATTATTACATGTACATTTTTTAACAGACAAGGATCCAACGATTCCTAAAATCTCTTTTTTTTTTTTTTTTAAATTTTGTTTTTGTTTTGTTTTTTGGATTTCTTTATTTGCCAAAAGGCTCATAGTGCACCCCGGGAAGAGACAGTACTGGAGCACTGTAACATATGCAGCAAAATCAAGAGCAGCAAGACAGAATAGCCACCATAGTTACAACTAGTCAGCATTAGGATTCTAAAGAACGATGCATCCTGACTTACCGTGATAGGATGGGAAACACCTTGCCTTGATATTCAGAAGCTGAACGCCAAACCAATACATCAGTTGAAGCACAGCTTCACTGTACATAACTAACCTTATAAAGCAAAGGTGATTGTCCCAGCTTCAAAAGTGCTATTTTTTTGGTCACATCAGTAATGGCTTGGATCCGGACCAAATCTTCAACAGTCCCATACTGCACGTCGACAAGCTCTGCCTGGAAAGAGAAGCCACAATTCAGGCTACACTTACRAGCAATGAGCAATTAGGACACTCGGTATGGAGGGACAGCACTGCCTGCTRGTCAGGAGTCCTGATGTCCTTCCCTCCGAATCCTCATCACGCCAAAGGGCTGGAGAATTGTACAGACCACTTCTATTATGACAGATTTAAATTCCCAATCTTCTCCTGCGATTGAAAATATATAGTTTTTGCCAATAAAACAGAGCTGATTGTGCTCCAGGAGGCGGAGGAGTTTGTACAAAACCACTCGGAGCTGCTGATGCTGCCCTCTGCACTAGACTCAGAGAGGACGATTTTCCCTATTTAACTTTACAAGGGCATTTAAAACCATGTAAGGGGCATTCATTCACTTCTGAGAATTTTCTCAAATGAAACCACAGCCCTGTAAAGAATTGCAGAGAAGCACAAATGATTATCCTGCTCCCTTACAGTGATGTCTAAATATACAGCCTCTATCAGTATACTCCTTTCCTACGAGAGCCCATATGCTTTGTGAGCAAATTAGCCCCATAGTTATAGGATTTTATCATCCATCAGTTATCCAAGCACTTTATTTGGATCACTGTAATGACAACTGATGACATGACTTTGATACCTAAGTGTTTCTCTTTTTTTTGTAATTATTTAGAACACTTCCAACTCAAGCCAAAGTGTCTGCAACAAGCAGATCTTTATCTCTTTACTTAAAACACTAGAAGATGATGTGTTAAAGGTCTGAACTATGATTAAATGTCAAGCATTGGCAGAGATGGAAGAATACTTCAAGAGGTTTTAAAGGGTTTATTTATTTATTTTTTTTTTTCCCAGAATTTAGGAGTGATTGAGGGTATTTTTCCTCACATATTTAATGCAATAAACTCTGAGTGAAGATCAAGCATGAGGATAATCAGTCTGATACATTTTTATATTAAAATGTTATGAAAGTATCACAAAATCGCCAAGATGATTATGGAACCTGGAACCTCTAAATTCTTGCACGCTGTTTATAATAAAATACAAGCCTAAGATGACAAAACAATATTACATGATGGTTTAAAAACTAAAGGGGAGCAGTACAGGATAGAAAAGGTTCTCCTCCTCCCCAGGTTCAGCTAGGGTAACTTGAGTCTGGACTGACTGCCAAAGGCAATCTGCTCATTTTAGGCCCCTACACAAACTGCTTAAAATCTAACAATTGCTCTGGAGTTGGAGGATGTGTGAAACTGCACTAGCTTCCTACACTGGCTTCCTATTTTGAAAAGTACTTAACTTTTGACAGCTACATCTGATTATTTTGCCTGAGTTTATGACTCAACATTTAAGTGGTATTCATACTTTTTTTCTATTTATTTTTTTGCCCCAGGGTCTCTGTATTCCTAAATGTATTATTTTTAAATTTCCAATTTAACAACTTTCTAAATCTACAGGATGTCAGCAGTCTTGTATAAACCAAGTATTTAGAAATGTAAATAATAAACCACTTCTGTAACAAGCAAACATCCGATTTTACACATTTGTATTTCACTAAAACTTTCAAGGAGTTGTCATATCACAATTCTTTAATTCTTAAGTTTACCTTTTTGAGAAGTATGGGAGTAAAGATTGCAGATATCTACTAAAATAATTATCACATACTGGTAGCATCTCATCAGAGAGCCCCAGAAGACATGGATTAGCTGGAGGTTTGCCCATCTAATTTCAGAGTTAAACTTTAGCTAACATTACAAAGAACAAGAATAAAAAAATCCCTTGAGTAAAACTTCACAGTAATCCTCCTCTCCTGAACTAAATCAATAATTAAATGTAAGTTTAGAATAAGGTCAGAACATTTTAGCAGCATTGCCCAGAAACTAATAGGTAAACACTATATTTATAACAATAGTTTTAAGTATGACATTAAATATGATCCTTCCTTTCTTCCACACTTGAAGACTTTAATAAAATCTGTAATAAAGAAGGTTTAGCACTACTTAATGGTATTATCTCATCAAATACCATATAGCACTTGTGGCTCAGAAGAGTCATTCATGGTTTAACTTTATTTATTATGCCGAGGCACAATTAACTTGATCCTTTTGTTCTTGCAKGAAAATAAATTTTTAAAACCTGCAAAATAATGTTAAAAGAGTCCCATCGTATTCAAGAGCAGTACCCTCTCAATAATCCTCTCAGATTGTATTGTATGGAGCCCCATTTTAGCCATAATACTCTTAAAACACAACTACAAAAAGATGTTTCAATTTTCTATAGCTGTTTTCATTTTAGAGATAGTCAAAACATGACATAATCCTCATTTTGCACATACTAGATCTTAAAAAGCAATATGCTCCACCCTTAGGTACCCATACATGACAAACTGCTTTTGTTTGGTAGCATAATTCTGTTTAAAAACAAAAGTGAGCCCTCTTTTTATGAGGTGCTAAAAAACACTTGTATAGTTGGTTAAGACACGCACRGGTAAAATCCTCTTACCCTAAACCAGGAAAAGGATTAAACAATGGGTTGTTCTATTCATTTGAATTAGGTACTTCTCTTTGAATTGTTTCATGCTGTGTTTTTGGAAAGATCTGATTATTGAAGAACAAATTGTGATGTGCAGTATGGAGTTTGGGAGTATTCCCCCATGCATGAATGATGTAAAGGCAGGTAAGGAAAACTAACATTTTTAGAGAAAGTAATTATGTTATGTTAAACCTGCTATTTAGCTTCTGTGTCTCAAGATGATGCTCAAGGAGTTCTAAAAGCTCTTACTTTTGTCTTAAAACTAGGTTAGAATCACATCAAACTAGCAAAGTCAAGCACTTTGAAAGCACCACCAACAGAGCAGTCAAAGGTCTTCAGTCTTGTCTACACAGCTCTAAAAATAAAGAGGATAAATAACCTACTTTATCCCATCATGGTAAACTTAATTTATTTAYTTTAGAGCAAGCCTCTTTTTTGAAAGGAAAAATTTGAATAATTACATGAAGTAGGTGGCTCTCCAAGTCCTGAAGATCCTAGATATAATTTTAAAATTTCCCTTTCTCAACTGAAAATATGCACTCAGGCCCTGCACAACCAGACACAGATGTTATCAACAACCACCACAACCCAGATGAAGTCAGTGCAGGAAGGAAGGTCACTCTCATGTGTCTCTCCTCCAGCTATCAAGACTGGGAATCCTAGGCTAGAAATACATCATGTGCAAACAAGAGTTTTAGTTCTGTTCCCTAAGGTACCCTCTTAGATACCTTTAGAGGTTGAGCCACCTCTAAAAATCTTATCTGAAGGGCATAAACTTATGCTGAAAGCAAAAACATGGAAGTATACAAGACGGATGTGGTGAAAAGTCAGTGTCATCTCTTCTTAGTACTACTTGAGAGAATTATTAATGCCTCAGCTCAGCTGAGGTGTGTGGTGKAGCCCATTTCTTTCAAAGTCTAGAGGAAACAAATGCACTAAGATTAGAAAAACTCAATACAAGAAGCCCATATTCAATGAATCCAGAAATTATGAATGCATTTTATCAAATACTACTCAGCTGACTACGATTTAACAACTGCTTGTACACAAGCTATCAGGGAAACAAGATCTTAGAAACTGCAATGGTGAAATAACTAATATTCAGTTGCATATTCAACATATTCCTCGAAATTTTGCCATGACCACCAAAAAATCTCAGAAATTCCAAGCGTTTTTAAATATCTAAAAGCCATATGTTCTCTACATGACTTATTTAAGCCTAATTATTCCTCAGAATTGAGAAAGACGCTTTCACCAAAGATCAAGAAGGTAATTCTGGAAGCACCAACACCTCAGAGCAGAGCGTTCAGGCCTACTTCCCTACATTGCCTTCATTTATGCAATTCTATGTCCTTTATTTCCTCTTTGACATTCATTTCCTAGTTTCAGATGTTCACTCAGTAAAGATAACAAACATCCAATCTACGATCAAAGTCAAATAAGCTTCAAATATCCATTCTGCCTAAAGTAAAAACTCCAAAATTTATTTGCCAATTGTATCCAGGAAGGCAGTAGAGGGCGATCAGAGCAAGAGGCTAACTTTAATTAAACACTTCACTGTAATTTATTTGCACAGCTCTGAAATAGCAGCTGAAGAGAGCACTCAGCACAGCAAAAGTAAACTCAAAGGAGGCTGGTCATCCAGAGACATGAAGAGGGGACAGGGGAACCTCGATTCTGTCTCTCATTAAGGAAGGCTTGGCTTAACCAAGCACAGTTGGAAGTATTGTTTTCTTTTACAGTAACAAAACTCAATATGAGTGAAATAATTCTATTCTTTCTTAAAATTCATGGAAGCAACGTTCACGTGCAGTAAGCTTTGTTTTTCGTGTTTTACGTTGTGAAGTTCAGCGTTAACAAAAAGGAAAAGATCTGACAAAGCAAGAACATAATTCAACGTTTGGTAAAAGAAATACAAATCTGACATAAGATAGAAAGAAAATCTGGAAAGAATTTGAGGCAGATGACCAAGTCATTTCTGAGAACACAGAGCTTTTTTGTTTTGAATTAACAGGAGATGATCATTTCTAATTGAGCAGCTTTTGCTATAAACTAAAAATTCCCGTCTTTAAACAGCTTTCTACATGACAGGATGTAAACACTACACTCCAGTATTTACAGTAATTTCAAAATGACACTACCTCTTGGTGAGCTTTCCACTGTCTATTTACATCGTGAACCATTTGGCGTAGGACTTCAAAATCCAAGCGTGCTGTTTCCTGGCAGCAAATACTATGTTTTGTGTGTCCTGTGACACTCCCATTTCCGGACCGTCTGGGAAAGCCTGGAGATATATTTGGGGTAATTACACAGAAATGCCTCTGGGAAATCCCGCAAGGCACTAAAAAGCACTTTTTTATTTTTTTAAATAAACCTGGACAACCCTTATACAAGCTCTAATTTCTAGTCGAAAAGAATTCACCTTCCTTTTATATTTCCTTAGAAAAATGGAAGGACAAAAACAATCCTACATACAGCTACACAGCTCCAGCTAAGCGTGAGCTGGCAAAACCCAGTGTCCTGTTGGTAAGGCTTAACCTATATGCTCCTTCCCGTGTATCTGCTCTCAACTTTGTTTTTTTGTTCATATAAATCATTTCTGTATTTTCCCCTTCTGTTCCTCATCTTATTCTTCCACTTTTGCTTAAGCAAAAGGCAAAACTCATATCTAAGTAGAATTTCTTTACTCATGATATCCAGTGAGATATCCAATGAGGCAAACCTGCTTTTTTCATTTTCATTTTCATTTTGTCTTTAAATGCGTATCTTGTTCTTCTGAAATGAGACATTTTAATTATTAGTTATATTAAACTGCTGCATGTTTCTTTTAACATATCTAAGAAATTTACTTTGGTTATAAAACATKCAAGGATATTACATAATTTTAGGCCTAAAATCCAGCCAGTAAATTTCATTATTTTCAAGTTTCATTAAGTCATGCTGTTTATTTGTCACCTCACAAAGCTTGCCAGTGACTACGTTTTATAATCAAATATTTCTTTCTTACATATGCCCGGTAGTATTTACATCCACCCCTTAATAACAGTTAACTGCAATGGTAAGCAGTATTAATAGCCCCTAATACATAAAACGAGGAGACTTCCCTAAGCAGAAAACAGAAGGAAAAAAACATCCAGAAACTGAACACTGTTCCCCTTCAACGACCTGTCCATCATATATGGAGCCAAAAATAGGCATTCTCCCCAYGACAGCTACAACTGATATGCTGTTAGAGAAGATGCTTGTGTGTACCTAGGCAAATATGCTTGCAAGCTCCTCTAATCAACTGTAATATTTATGCACGCACATTGTACTGAAACATATAGGCTGGCTGTACTTCTATGTATAATACTCATATACTCACACATGGGCATCAAACTTACATTCTTACATACTTACTTACATTCATATCTATGTACGTGCATGTATGTAGATACAGAAGATGAAAAATACATCAAACTCAAAAATGCAGGTAAGCAACCATTGGGACAAGAGGAGGTTATCCACTACATCAAGAGAACACTTGAACTTTCAAAAATGTGAGAACCCAATTTTCCAGAGTATAATAAATGCTATTTTACAGAGTGTTTGCAGTCATTGCTTGGCCAAACATCATGCACTTGAATATAATCACTCAGAGAGATGCCCAACCATGTAGTGCTATAAACAGTGATCTGAGAGCTAAAGCATCTTTTTATCCAATTTATAAGCCAAAGCATGTGAAAAGAGATGCGACTTTATTTGTAACCAAAGTTAACTGTTTTTAATTATTACACAAATGTATAGGTCTCCAAGTTATTTCTTTGGAAAAAGGTTTGGGGAAAAATAAATTCTAAAAATTAAAAATACATTTAGATGAAAGAAAGAGACTCCAATGAAAACAGGGAATATACTTGAGTGCTAATCAAAGTATCCCAARTGACTGATCAAGAGGAATATAAAGAAACCAGTATGCAATAACTGCTTAGCCCTATCTGATTAAACAAGTCAATCATCTAACATTTTGCAGAGCAGATTTACCTTACAAAAGATACGGATTATTTACTTCAGGAACCATGCACGGTAACATTGGACCARGAAGAAAAACAAGTTATTTGCAGTTTCAGGCTCTCTAATTTTATTCTTTTCAACGCACTCATTTTTTGGAATTGTCTTTTTGGCATTAACTGGGATACTTCATTCAACATCAAATCTCATTCTCATTAGAGAAAGCAAGAAGTCCGGTCCTAGAAAAGGAGCCAGTGAATTGTTCGCCTTGGACCTTTTCCTGTTAAACTGCACGTCAAAAGAAAAGATGAAGAAAATAACTATCAAAAGACGTGAGAAAGTCTGAAAGGGACTCTGGAATYTGGACAAATTGATGGTGGGAAGCAGTAATTGGACCTCTGAGCTTGTGCAGACGATTTCACGGSTAGCAGAAAGACCTGGCCGGCACCGCAGCTCCAGCCGAGCTCCACAGCTGGAACCGTCAGAGCTCACCACCTCCTTGCACCATTTGCAGCTCCATTCAGCTCTTTTACAGCAGTGAAGAGCTGCTTACTACTGCTGTTGCAGTGATAGTTCATGGTGTAGTTTTCAKTAAAAAAATCTATGGATGTTGTTATGGAACTATCCAATAGTACAGAAAACTGCAACCACATTCTGTTGTCCTGTTTTCATGCCTCCTGCCTCTGATCTTGAACAATTGATAAAAAGAAACCAGAAATAGTAGACTTAAGAGTGGACTCTTAACCACAGAGGTTGTGGAGCCTCCTCTGGAGATCTTCAAAACCCACCTGGACGCCACACTCTGTAACATGCTCCAGGCGTCCCTGCTTGAGCAGGGGGTTTGACTAGATGATCTCTAGAGATCCCTTCCTACCTCAACCATTCAGTGATTCTGTGCGACTCTCCAATCCTGATGAGGCTGATTGCRTGATATTAAGAGATTCCTTTACCAAAATTCAAAAGAATCCCTCAGAAAAAAACAAGAACTGCCTCCTCCCTTTCCCCCCCCCGCAAAAACACAAGAGGGTCAATCCAGCAGACAAGACAAGGAATATAGTGTTCACCCTTAAAACTATTCACTAGTTTTATCATATATAGAATAGATTCCCTCAATATCCTCTTTAGATTTCTGAAACGCACTCC
The DNA here is from genome assembly GCF_003342845.1 of Nothoprocta perdicaria. Lineage (NCBI taxonomy): Eukaryota > Metazoa > Chordata > Aves > Tinamiformes > Tinamidae > Nothoprocta > Nothoprocta perdicaria. Next base: position 5,580,657 of record NW_020455643.1, on the reverse strand, counting down.
AGAAACACTGTAAAATATGAAGCTACTGTTGTAATTTTCAGCAAGAAAATTGAAAAATGGAAGTTTATGGCAAAGAACTCTGCAGACTAAGAGGCAATAAGATCATCAGCAAAACACCTGAATTGAAACAATCATTGGTTTTACCCATCAGACCCTGAGGCGAAAATCCTATCCAAGACTGAAAGAATTTCTTTCTGTGTCTAGCTTGTAGCACTATAGGATTGCAACGTTTTCTTCTGCCCTACGATGCAAGAATTCTAGTTAAATGAGAAAATATTTAGAAATAAAAAATTTGGTCATTTGCCTGTCACACAATTTCTAGGTTTTCTTATTGTTTTGCTCTTTAAAATTATTTTGCCCCCAAGTCAAGCCTGGGTCTGGAAAGCAGTGACCATTGTGGTAGGAGAGGAGTCTCCATGAGGACATGCCAGCTGGGACATCTGCCATGCCTTTTGTGCCCTTATTCCCCCTGCTCTGCCTCTTGAGGGCATCAGCATGAAGCAGTGAAGCTCACAGGACACAAGCTTCACTTTCTACGCTGCAATATAATTCAAGGGAAGGAAGATAAATTCCTTCTTCCGCACGTGCAGCAGCTCCCAGGCCAGCCACAAGCCAGTGATTGATTAATCACCGTCTCTTTGAACTGCAGAGCACAGAACATAAGAAATAATTATGAGAACAGCACTGGTATCTCTCATGATTAATTCGCATTAAGGCCCACTTAATAAATGAGATAAACACAGTAACTAATATCCATTATGTGAGATGCTAGTCATTAGATTTATTTGTACTCATTGCAAAAGACAGCACACCAGATAGCAAAAATAATTCCTTATTCTAGGAAAAGGGCAGACCTGTAAATCTGTTGATTTATACATATTTTTTTCCTCCTCATTTAGAGAAATACTGTATTTCCAACCTGATCAAAAGTGAAATTCTGAACAAAAAGCTTTTTCTCATGCCGTTTTGACCCAGTGTACAGGCTCGGAAATTTTGACTGCTCATGTACCCRTGCAATAGCCTTCTACCAGCTACACCTGGTTACCAAACTTAGGCTTGCCTATGGTTAGTAACTGGGTCATCTTTTTTATTTTAATACACATTTTAAAGACTTCAGTACTTACATATATATTTTTGAACCAGCTGTATCAGAGCTGAAACTGTATTCTGCACAATTCTTCATTCTCCTCTGAAAAGCTTTCAAAAGATACTTGCTTCAAAGTTCTTCTTTTTTTGTCTTTTACACTTGTTCTTGGCTTTTTGGTCTTTGCTACTATCAAGACTCTGTGTCAAGGCTTCTACCATTCCCAAAAGCAACTTCTAACCAAGTATATTCTTTGCTCCTTTACACAAAAATTCTTTAGCAATGATGCCAGGAAATAGCTCAAATCCATCCTGATTAAATTGCTCCTATTACAGTAGCTTTATCCTTAACTAGTTTATTGTTACAATATGTCATGTAAATTTTATTTTTAATAAGATCTCAAGTGATGGTATTAGAAAATCGTATTTGCACTTGGTATCACCACTGTTCCTCATCATGTTCCTCACATCCCTTTTCTCACCCTAGTCATCTCCTAATTACTGAAAATGTTTGCTTTATCTATTTTCTCTCTGTTTCAGCATTTTTTTGTTAGTTTTTACCTTAAGCATGAAACACAGTATGTTTTAAGCAGGTTCATATTTACTAAGAGAGATATTAAAAAAGAAATGAAGAAATGAAAAAAAAAAAAAAAAAAAAAAAAAAAAAAAAAGAAAGGTGTCTTGCAACTCTGCAGAAAGATTCCCGTTCCACTTGGGGTTCTCTTCGTTAGGCCTGCACCAAACACTATTAACAGAAAGCAGGCAAGTAATTGCAGTTTACCTGGTCGAAATTACAGCGCTCTCTTACATCTGCAGGGATCCAGACTTCTCACCTTTGACTTTCTGCAATTATTAACTACATTAATTATTAATTACATTAACTTATTACTGAAAGGTGATTGCTAACATATTACTAAAGCCTCAGCACAATATTAGTCCCAGTATTAGTGCAGTAATCTCAGCAAAAGGTTTTGCAATAGCAGCCAGGCACAGCTTTGAAACCCTACCCGTCAGTAATAGAAAATCTTGCAGCAATAGTAAGTGTGCTATTGCACATGATAAACTACAACTGTTAATTCAGGGCAATATGCAGCTTATTTATTAATGATTACATGATATATGTTGGAAAACTGACGAGATTTTCTGCAGCAAGTCTCTTCAGTGATCATTTCTGTAATTCTGGATTGCTGTTTTAAATTATATAACCTCCACATTGCATTTCACAGCTTTATTTAATTATAGCAGAATGGCAGCTATGCTCTAGTTAATGTTGACTGCTGCTTTCTATTTAAAGGTCAACTTTACTCTAAAATCCATATTCTTGATTGTCTTGGAAATTTACTTTGCCTACTTGGTATGCATAGCAGTGGTCTAAATTATGATTATTTGTAGAAGAGGACTCTGAGAAACTCCTCTATAAATAAAAGGTAAATAATACCTCTAAAACACGTAAATTTTACAAAAATCACATGATTCTTCTCCATGTGCATGTGCTACTCAACCAATAGCCCATAAAYCGATTTCCACAGCTAAGGATTCATGTAGCTAGTACATGTCTCTTCAGAGAAGAAATTTAAGAAAGCCTTAATAGAGATAATAATGAACTAAATTGGCATGCCTAAAAGAATTAAATGCACACTTGTATCAAGACTCCCTCTAGCTTGATATTTTGCACCAATGTGTTAACAAAAATGACTGAAACACTTGGGGTGAAATGCCGTGACTATTTAATCTGAAGAAAATGCCCTTTCTCCCCTGGGACTGAGGAGACCCGTCACCGAGCATGCTTCCGAAAGCTCATCTGCAAATTTTGCCTGAGGACCACAATAACCTGGAGCAGAATAATTTTTTAAACTTTTCTAAAGCCAACCTGCTGACTCTAATCTTAATTCGGAAATATTGTTAAGGAAATTAACGCTGATTAGCTAGAGGGAAGCGAAGTTAATAAGGGCACGCTAATCACATTCCCAGCACAGCGGAGCCGAATGTGATCAAACGAGGGGAAGCTGCCGGGTCAACGCGTTCCTGGTGCTGGGGCCACCAGGGGAAGCTGCTCGTGGCGTTTTACCACCAAGAGGGAAACAAGGAATCAATGAGGAGGAATAGAGGGGTCGCAGCTACCCGTGCAGGGTGAAGGATGCGGGAAGGAAGGGGATGGAGGTCAGGATGTCGCCCTCCTTGCGAAAGGAGATGTGATGGCAATCTGAGCACCCCTTTCTTCATTCCCCTCTTGCTGGGATTAAAAAGAAAAAATGGATCACAAACTGAGAGGAACAGACTGCATCATCATCCTTGCATCGCTCTGAGTTGCGTTATTCCCTGTGCTGAGTTCTCATTAAGTGGTGGAAATGCCGTTGATGGAAGCAAAGCAGAGCAGGGGGATACGCTCTAGATGCCTCTGCGTGGTGGGGATGCAAGCAGAGGCAAACAGCTGGCAGCTCTCAATGGGACAGCCCCTCCTCGCAGCCCTTCCAAGCTAATCAAAGATCTCGCTGCCTCCTTGGAGGTRAGAGAGACCAAAAGGAGCAGCGCCTTGGGAGGGAGGCATGCTGAGGAACAGCACGGAGGGGAAGCAGCAGCCTGAGCTGCACGGGGATAGGAACAGAGGAGAGGTCAACACAGAGAGGAGAATTCTGTGGCTGTTAGAAGTGCCTCAGATACAGGGGGGTTCATTTCTATCCACAACCCCCTCAAATCCCTGCTTGCGTGTGTGCTCCCATTTCATGGGCTGTCCATGCCAATAGTTCCTCTTTGTCTGCATTCATCCCCAGTTCCCAAGCCAACATTGTCCAGCTAGCATAGGAGGTCATATGCTAGAGAATAATATTTTCCTGGTCTGTTTGGGACTCTTCAGGATAGAAGGAGGAAAGGAAAGGAGCAAAGAAACTAGCAGGCAGTTGGAGCATTCTGTAGATACACTTATTCCCCAGGGGAAGGACAATTGGAGGGTAGCATGACTAGATAGAAATTCCTTGTACTCTTCTATAAAGCAGAGAGAGAGTAAATTTAAAGTCCTGAAAGGAAGGTCAGGAAAAAATCAGGTCACACAAACAACTTCAGAAAAGCAAAGGGAATACAGAGTAAATATAATCTTCATTTTAATTAGCCGTCTTCRAATGTTGTCTCAACACACTAACCACTACATCTGCTAAGATTCTCCCTTTGCAGTTGCTAAAGAAACAGAGACTWGCGCAGATGAACGTTGCAAAACCTAAACCAAACACTTGTTTTTCCTAAAACTCACAGCAGTCAGTGGGCCGACTTCAAACCGCCCACCCAGATCACCTCAGCATGGCCCAGCCTTCTGCTGCGAGGCCATCCAAGATGAAACCCTTGCTCAGTCTTCGCTACGCTCCAGAGATCACTGCTGTGCACGTTAACAGATGGGCTACAATATGCACCCACAGTCACACAGCAGACAAATTTCATGCTGATAGGAGCTGATCCCTGCAGGTTTTCCTCTCCACGCACCATGCTGACAGCTCCCTGCCTCAAACCCTCACTGCTCTGCAGACACTACACAGCAAGGAAAATCATGGGAAAACTGGAGGCAATGCAATTTCCCTTTTTATTTACTCTGCTGGCCAGAGTAGCTTTCTTGATTTTATCAAACAAAAGGTTTAAACCCTACAAAACATAATTCCATAGTTAAGTTTTAATAAAAGTATGTTTCACCTAAGCCATTTTTCCTTAGACTGACCTGGTCTGTGTACATTATTTACATAACTACTGTAATATCTATTTCAAACCTGACAAGACAGTTCTCTTTAGAACGGTGGGCTGTCCTGCCTGTCACCATGATGGGTAAACAGTGTCACCTTCCCAGGGCACAATGAATTATAGAGAGGTAGTAAAGTGCACCATCCATCACAATGGCACTAAGTAGGTTTTTGAAGTAGATTTAGGATATCACAAATGCTGTTTAGACTGTTTCCAGAAAGCACAAATTGGACAGCTCATATACAATGGCCATATGATGAATGGACATGACAGGTCTTCAAAGAAAATGAGTCCTGCTATTCTACAAATAACCTTGTCACACGGAAAGCACAACTACAGCTCTACTGGTAGCCAGACTGCAATAACTTAATGGTTTTATTTGCCTGAACTTCTAGCAAACCAAACATACAAAAGAGACACAATGAAGCGGGAGTATTGAAGCAATTTTAGCAATTCAACTGATTATGTGCCACACGATAGAAACTTGCCATTACGACTGCAAAGCATTTTTAAGAAAATTATTCAAATCATGAGTAGCTGCATTACAAGGATACCTTTTCACAGCAAAACCCTCATGAYGTTGCAATCACAATCCAATGAAACATATTTAAATTAGACAATAGGTAGTTTTGCTGCATGCAATTATGTCTCCCTCTGAAGGCTGATCCCAGCAACAACCACCACCAGCGACTTCTCATTTAAGGATTTTCTAACTGCCTCAAACTAAGTAATAGAAATTTTTGTCCATGCTTGAGATCACTAGTAATTTCTCCACAGTCTAAAGAATTAGGTCAATCTCTCTTTTAAGCCAAACTCTCTAGATCAACAGACATTTAGGGTACACTCTTTACACTCTTGGAAGAATTTATATATATATAGATAGATAGATAGATATACACACACGCACACATGAAAACAGTGAGAGGATATTTGGTATCTCCAACAAGCGACTACAAAAACTCTATGAAAGTCGAGTACATGCAGTCAATCTTTGGCTCAAGTATAGGCTTCTATTTTGAAGCACAGCTCTACTGATGAATATTTCACCCTGATGGATGCTTTTCAGAAAGAGATGCTGAAGCTTGCACACCTAAGGACAAGGAACAGAGAAGGTCTGATTTCCTACCAACCCTCAGATTTTCTTCAATCAACTCTGAATTTCAGTCTGAAATTCTAAGTATTGTAAGAGTTCAGAAAATGGGATAGTTAACATTATGCAACTTACTCCATTTTGACCCATTTACAAGAAGATCTACACAGTGCATAACGTTTTATGATTTATTCTTCAAAGAGTATCCAAACTCAAAGCTCATTAAGTCGATTCCTATTTAGTCTATTAGTGTTCTAAGTCATGAAAACAAATTCATCTTTTAAACAATAGTCAACTGAACTAAGACCAAAAAATCTGCATTACAGGGGGCAATGCACAATATTTTATAGAGGAGAAAGAAAACAGTAATGTAATTAACAATGAAATTTACATTGCAGCTTCTACATTTCAGAAGTATTTATTCAGATTTATATCATTTCATGACAGTGAATGGAAATGACTGCCCCTTTGCATGGCCCCAACGTGTCTGGGAGCAAATATAGGAAGGTAGCCAGTGAAGAGAGTCAAGGGGCCAGAGGATGACAATCTAAACATCTCCCTTCACCTGGTCATTTACCAACCAATATGCATTTACCAACTAATATGCAGGATGTTTTTGTTGACGAGCAATAGATACTAATTCATTAACTTTTTTTTTTTTTTTTTTTTTTTTTTTTTAATATCCTGTAAGGCCTTCAGACCTGATTAACTTCTAATTTTGAATTGAGATTTGGGCCAATGGGATTTTTTACCTGAATATTCTTAGTTATTGCAGGCTGGCATTCACCCACACATACTTTGCCAGCTCAATTCAGCTGCTGTTGTTTTCTATTCCACCCAAACCAACAGAGACAAACGGTGACATTACCTCAAGAGTCCCTTTGGCAGAGTACGCTGCATACGAGTACAGCAGGTCTTGGCTGTGAAGCTCTTTGGTCTCTCTCTTGCACTGTTGTCCACTAGGATAAAAACATTCACCGCTGTTTGCTAGAGTTACGGTATTTGAAAACGAGCCTGGCAGGTCAAGCAAAACAGAGTAATTTGCCAGCTGAACATCTTCAAGGCCATGAGAAGTCCACTGAGTCAGGATTTTCATGGCAACATCTGTATCGTCTTCTCTAGGGAWCTGCAACAAATCTCTGAGGAAAAAAAAGAAAACACAAGTTTCTGTTTATTCTGCCCTAAGACACTGGTATCTTGTCAAAATGCAGCAGGCCATAGTTTTAGTTACATGAAGTATGGGCTCTGTGATAGATCATCAAACACACAAAACAAATCACCATTTTATTTGCAAATAATTCCTTATACAGTACGAGACCAAACAAAAAACCACAAATCCTCTCTTTTTTTCTTGAAATGGGTAGATGTTTAGAGGAAAAGCATCCAACTGAAATGTAGAGAATCCCACAGAAATTATCACATTAATTGCTTCAAAATTAATCCCTGTGATGCCGATCAAGTTTCTGATATTGCATCAATTTAACCAACTGCTTAACGTAAAATAATGCAATCTGAAGTAATATTTCAGGGACTTCAGGGAGGGAGCGATGCTGAAAATTACTTGTAATTACATGTTTGGCTCAAATTCATCAGGTAATGCAGAAATTTGCTGAGCTGAATGGAACTGTCTCTTCAAATATTACCTTTTTTTTTTTGTCAGAAAGTTTCCCTCAGAATTTATATGTATAAGGAACTACTTGAACCAACAACTTGGAGCAAGCATAGGAGTCTGGAAACTATTTTGGCACTACCTATCTCCCCAGGGCTGGCAGAGACTTCAGATGGATGGCTTAGGACTCTTAGCTTTGGGTTTCTATCACGGTTTGACATCTGCGACCACACGGGCCTGGGATGTCCGTGAGGACAGCACTGAAAAGCCACCCATCCATCTCATCCAGCAAACACCTAAAAAGTCCAAGCTCAGCACATGACTTGAGGATAACTTTTGTGGAAAGATGCTGCAGGGACACCTGGAAGGTCTCTGCTTGCTTATATAAAGGCTTATATAAAGCTGCTGTAGAACAGACGTAGAGAGAGGAAAAAAAAAAAAAAAAAAAAAAACCCACCCAAAAAACAGCATTATTCAAATGTTCAAATCAAAAGCATTATTCAAATGCAGAGCAAAGAGTTTAAAGTGCTATATGCTGAATTGCATGAGGATTTTCAGTTGCATTAGAGCTGCAAACCTCGCCGGGCTGAGCAGCAAGAGGCGGGATCACCAAGGTATTGATTTCCAAGCACAGAGACGCAGACACTTGCGGAAACTCTCGCTCATAAACCACCCTTTGCAAAAAGACCAGTTTTCAAAAGATATTTAGATGCCTTGGGGTCCCTAATGGAGCTCTGAAGAACACCTCGGTCATCTCACCTGCATCAAAAGCAGTGGCTGAATAATGGGCAGGTCTTTTAAAACCATTACTGCCATGGGTTTGAGCATCCCACCAAGTGCACAGGGGCCTTTAATGACCCCTGCATTAAAGGAATTTAGCTGCAAGGGGCAAGTTGCACCAAACTGAACGCGCCGATCCTGCTCCCAGAGAGGTCTGCACTAAGCCCGAGCAGAACAGCACTAGTGTAAAGCGAGGGCTACTGGAAGCACGTGGACTCCTCCCTTTCCAAGCCAGATAGCCAACAGATATCTGATCAAATCAAAGAAATGATGAACATATCCACTATTTGCTCCGCAATTTCTTTAAAGGATGTTAAAATTATATCACAAATCATGACACAATTATATCACAAATCATGACATCTTCTTAAAGTAACTCAGCAGGTAGACTTCTTGGATAAGTCTTACGAACAACCAAGATTTCTTCTCCACAACTTCTTACAATCATTGAATTTATCTTTGATATAAATCTGCTGACGGCAGGGATGTAAAGACAGAGATCAATTAGTCTCCTTATTTTTATTATATACTATTTAGAAAAGAAGTAGAATATGTGAAAGCAGTATTTCCCCAAGCAGGCCAAATTCACCACGCTAATGCTTGTTTGACAACCTTTCCTAGCTGTTAAGGGACAAAAACAGTAGTTCCCACGTGCTCCATCGCCATTCTCCCCACTGTTATCAATGGCAATTAATTTACTTGTTAATACTGCCAGGGGAGGGCATTAAGATACATGGTATTAAGATCTAAGTAGCAGAAAGCAACAGGCTCGCAGGACAATCATGTTTCTCACTTTTGCAAGCTGTTGCATGCTTGGGAATAATCGATAGCCAAGCGATTGCCAATTTCCATTTCCAGGACTACTTTTAATAACGTCAGCCAAATTTTTTACTCCCTTGCATTAAAATGATACTTTACGCAGTTACTTGTCTCACTTCAATCAATGGGAATATCGACAAAGCTAATGGTCAGTCCTCATTTACTGTAAATCTGCCTGATTTATTGAGATGGAGCCACCAGGGATTTGAGATTTGGTCTCACGATAGAATCAGCGCTAATAAATGCGACAGTAACAACCARAACCCGATTGTGTCCTTATCTGGGGCTCTCAGAGAGCCCTTCACTGCTCTTCCCATTCTTTCTAGCACAGGCAGATAAAACAGGCCATAAGTTGTTTCAACACATACTCTGCTCCACCCCAAACATGCTAGCTTCCTGAGCTGAAAAAAGGAAAAAACAGAATAAAAATAAAGGACAAAATTGTGCTTAAATGTGCTTAGAAAGCACACACCTCAGTTAGATAAGGTAGAGTTTTCCTGCTTTGTTATCATGAAAAGATCAAGAAAAAGCATTTTTTTTATGAAGGTCTATTTACACTTTTTTTTTTCTTTGTTTCTTGTTTTAATTTTACTGAATGGCCTGCCAAATGTCTGGGCAAGCTAAGGCATAAAAGACAGAAGGTTCAAAGTCCTAAAATTACTGAAATCATTTAAAATAGGACAAAAATACACCTGCAATAAAAGCTGTGCTTTTGAGAGTCTCTGCAGCTTCAAAAGACAAATCTATAACAGATGATTATCAAAGATGAACAAACACACAAAATACAGGAATTTCATTTTAAAATTGGTAACCATGGGGAACATGGAGCTGAAGCAGTTTAATGGAAAGTCATTTGCTATTACAGCACTTATTTCCACACTGCTTCCTGAAGAGAGGGAGAAGTATTGCAAATAAACCAGCTCCTCATTGCCAGAGTTACACTAGCACACTAAAAAAAAACAAAAATCAAAGGTTCTTGAAAACTTACAGTAGGTCAGACTATCAGGTAAAAGAATAACTGCATGGCAGTTATGAGATAATCCTATTAAACAGATATTAAACAAACAGAACACCCTGCACTGGAAGCACATGCAAAGCAATCATGGGCCAAAACACCTATTTTTCCAAGTTCTTCAGCACAAAATTGAAGAGAGCACATCCAGATCTCAATCTATGCTGATCCAAACTAAGCTATTTTATATATACATATATTTTTTTTCTCCATTGCTGGGCTTGGCAATACAGCTACTGCCCTCTGCATTAAACAGCCAAATCCCTTTTATATGATTTAAAGCAAACTGATGGGATGGTCCAAAGCGCCTCRTGCCAGCATCAGGATGGCAGCCAAGCTTGCATGTCGAGGCAGATGGTGGAAGGCATTGAAAAATGACCGCGATGTTTCCATCCCGTGTTCCTAAAGTTTACTGAAAAGCAAGCAATTACCTGTTCCCGCACACTAAACTCCACCAAGTGAGAAATTTGCCACAGGAAAGCTTTCCAAAACTTGCATTTTGCATGTGGGTTATGCTGACATCGAGCCAGCACCCAAATTTCCCAAAGGGCCAGGACTAACAACGGCCAAACTCAAACAATTGYTCAAAAATGGGTAAAAACACACTAGCATACACAATAATCCCTCAAATAATCTCCCAGTCTCCACTTATTTTCTGTTTAGAATTTCTAAAACTCTCTATCTCTAAATGTTTGTGACTTCTTAGAGAGTATTTGCCTTCTTTTCCTGCAGTAACATGCCAGCTCTAGCTGAAAAGATTTCCTTTGGGATCCATTTAATTTTGTTATCAAACAACTTTCAATATACACTTTTTTACTGCAAAGAGGAAAAAAGAGAAAAAAAAAGAAAAAGGTAAAATCTCAGTATTTCACCATGATTAGGCACAGAAACAATGTAACAGCATTTAAAATATTTTCAGTGTAATAGCACTGAACAGCTCATTCACACATATTTCAGAAGTACATCACATTTTACTTAAAATTGTCTGTTAATGGAAAACTAAAGCAAAGACTTTATCTGCAATTCAGCTATAACATATTTAACGTTAATTAGCAACAAATTACTATTTCAGGGGCAACAGCACTATTATCCATGCTTGGCAACTCCAACTTTGTTCTCTCTCTCTCTTTTATATATATATTTATATATATGTGTGTATATATATATACATATAAGTTTGTAAAGGCTTGCCATCAGCAAATAAGTTACGGATTACATCTTATGATTGAGGAAGAAAAAAAAAGTTATTTAAAATAAAGCTACTGRATTTTTAAGTGTAGCAATTGAAGCAGTCTTAGGAGCAGGTGTTCACATGAAAACTCTATATCCAGCAAGAAGCCCACTTTAGTAATTTGAAATGCTTTAATTTCCACAAGATTCAAATTTGGGCTCACATTGAAAGTTTAATAGAATTAACAGATAAAAAAAATCTATGAATATATTAATATAATTGTAAAGATGCACATTAATGTCAATAACAAGATATATATATATATATATAAAAAAATCAAAGAAAAAAAAAGGATGGTTCTGTAGAAAATTAAACAAATTAAACAGGGATACACAGTATCTTGAGCCCTATATTGTAAAGCAAGACCCTGCAGAAAATACAGCTTTCCAGATGACCTAGCTCTTACATTTTTCAGAGGACAGATATGGAAGATAGATGGTGAGCAGAAGTTTAACTCTGTTACAATACAAGGAGTAGATCCATCAACAAATCATCGACTGACATTTCCAGAAGCCATCTCAATTAATCCATAGCAAGTTTAGAAAAATAAATATCTGTCAACAAGCAATCTGTCTGYGAATACATGTTAACAAGTGCAATATTTGTTCACCCTGCAGAAATTATGGGAGTTCGTATCTTCTCTGCATCCTTTTATTCTTATTTTCAGCAATTCCTGATACTGTAAATCATAATTTCAGAAGAACTTTAGGTATAAATTGCTTCCCAGTACAAGGAAGACTCTCTGTGTATGGCACAGATTGTCTTCTATAGCAAAGCAGTAAATATTCCCCGTGGGTCATGAGTAAGCAGCACCTGCAAATCCTTGTCATACAAATGTATCAAAAAACTTGTTAGTATATTGAAAAAAATCGTAAAACTGGGCAACTAAGAGTTTCAGGGGCCTGATTTGCACCAGCTATGCATTTTCAGGGGTGCAAATGTGTGAATATGTGATCCAAATAGCAAATCCCACTTCAAGAGTAGAGGCCTCTAAAGTATTCAAAAATAATCACAAAGAACTGGGATTCAGGTCCAAGTGATGGGTCTGTCACAGGTAAGTTATTTAAATATATTTTCTTTAAATATTTCCAGGATGCAACTCCATCRATCAGTCCCACCTAGAGATCTGGCCCAGCTTATGATGACAGTGACCTAAGAGCAGTCACATTTGTCACCAATGACAAATTTTGCTTTTAATTTTGCTTTCATGTCTAAATTTTAATATTAGCATCAGGCTAATCTCACACAACTTGTTAAAATCACTCCTTGCTCATTTATGATCGTGCACCCAAGATCTGAAGGCTGGTGGACATTAAGCCAAGAAGTGAAACCACAACAAGTTTTCAAGCTTTTTTTTTCAAGCTCTTTTTAACACAGCAAAGTGAAAATATTCTTTCTTAGAGGTTCTGAATCTCATCATCTCTTGTTTACAACGGAATTAATCCTTATTTTCTCCTAATGCCAGAGAAGACTCAGGCCCAGAGTTCCAAACAATAGGGCTCTGCATGATCCTACAGGTTAAAACATCAAGGACAACGGACACCACAGCTAAAGGAGGGCAACAAAAAGAAATCTAGAAAAGAAATTTATCAGGTAAGCACCATCCCAGCAAGGCTTCACAACGACATAATCTTCTCTTCTTTGCAGCCTGCAGGGAGCACGTCAGCATCTCAATAAAACGTGAGCAGCTACACAGTCGAGTCCAAGTGGTATCTCTTACTGCCTAAGACAATTCCATTAACTGAGAGCAAGAGACAAATTCAGTAGGTATGTGACCAGCAATGGATGTTTTACTGATGCTTTTGATGCAGAAAACCCACTGATCAGAAAGTCTTGAAACCTGAGTATTATAGCAGGTCGACTGCTCAGATGTTCTTAAAAGCTTARCCCTATGGGTGGTATTTTACTCTGCACAATTCCCAATCATTCATCCTCACACTGACTTGAAAAGCAATTAGACTGAATTCAAGGTGTTATTCTGGCAGCACTGGCCATCTCTGCTTGAACTGCATGATTTAACTTCTGAGTAAGACCCAGTTCCCAAAGGACACTGAGGAAGGCATGCCAAGTCAAATCCTCCAAAAAATTTAGCAATGCTTAGAAGAGGTACCTGTTATGTGAAGATTTAGATTGATTTGGAATCGGATAAACCCACAAGTAAATATTTTACTTTTAAAACTAAAAATAAGGTAAAGCCTTTATTTTGAATAATACATTTTAAAAAAATTAACCCTACATAGAAGAAATTCTCAATCAAACACAAGATGCCTCGTGCTTCTACCACTTTTCCTTTAACAGTATCTGTGAATTAACTAGTTTGACTCTACTGGGACTGAAGAGATTTCTACTAATACAATGTCAACTTCGACGTTTTACGAAAATATTCAAGGTAATACATTATATGGACAAATYCTAAACCAATACATCAGTCAGATGAATTAATTGAATTAAAATCTGTGAATTAAAGAAAAAGAGGAGCCAATACCTTTTCTACATACTTATGAAAGGGAAATGTTATCCCATGTGTCATACCATATTGCTTATTTCAGATAATCTCTGTCTCACCAGGTGAACTGCATTTCAGGTGAATTTATTTTAACTTGAAATACTGATATCTTTAAATTGTCCCCCCAGTTCTGATACACAACTGAAAGAATCAACTTTAATAACCAAAATGTTACTGATGTCATTATTGCTATATGACAAATTCTAAAAGCTAGTGGATACAAAAGCTCTTTCCAAATAAGCAAGAAAAGCATCTCAAAAGGAGGAGAAGGATCAGGAGGATCAAGATAGGCTTGCTGGGACCAGATGTTTTTCAGAAATATCTCTTACATAAACAATTAYATGCAAGAGCAAGACCTAAAAATCAGAGGTCTTGCAAGGTCTACACCTTGCAGTCTGTTCTGTACCTCAGAGAAMCCCTCTCAGCAGCCTCCCTTCCCTGCTAATCGTGCAGGCTCCCATTACACCACAGCATCCAAACTGGGTGATCTATAAGGGTCCGGGCACCTCCAGAAAAGAGTGTCCCCAAGGGGACCATCGCAGTAGGAAACACAGGGTACGGCGGTGCAGGCTTCGAACATCTCCCAGGGAAGAAACCTTATCCCCTGCCCCAGTCTTCTCATTTTCCCCTGTTGCTCCTCCTTCTTTCCAATTGGCATCTTTTGATGGAATAAAGCACAAATATAAGACAAAAAGAATAAAAAAAACAACAAAAAACAGCAAAACGCAGATGTTCAGAAATTAGAATCAAGGCTGAAAAATGCCCCCTAGTATTCAACATACGTTAATGTGCAATCACCTGAATTGCTCGCTGCAAGTACAAATGGGCTATTGTAGTAGGTGAATGCCGAAACCTGAAGGCCAGAGGGGGTGGCTGTTGCTAGGCAGTGGAGAGGAAAGTGCTCTACTTCGGAGCAGCAGCATCAATTAAATCTTTGGGAAAAAGAAAAGCAGAAGCATTATGGATCCAGAGTTAAGTTTCAGCACATTTTCTCCTCTCTTTCCCTGCAAAGATACAATGATTCCAAGTCTCAGCTTGTTTCTAATGTGGTATTAAATAAGCTGCATATATAGACACAAAACAGCACTCCAATTCAGAAATTTGGTACCCGCTCTCACCAGGTAATGCAAGTTTGGCCATGTAGTTGTGAACTTGCACTGCAGAAGATGCTCCTGCAAGATTTGCCATCCCATATTGCTTCTTGTCTCTACGCTAAAGTCATCTATTAAACTACCTCCTAAATGGAGGAATTTGGGCAGCAGGGGTTTATTTGTTATTCATTACTAATGCTAATATTATTCATGCTACTATTCTTGACAACAAACTACCTGAGCATATTATATAGCAACTGCRCTTCATTCCAAGTTTCTTAAAAACCTGTGATATTAAGACATAAAAAGACAATTACTGAAGGGGAAAAATTAATAAGGACTTTGAAGAGCAGGTTTGAATTTTTTATTTTTTATTTATTTATTTTTTACTGCAGGGGGACCCCAAAGCAGCTTTGCTCAGGTAGCCACCATCAAAAAGGTATAAACAGATAAAAGGTAAAAATATGACAGCCATAACCAAACCTGAAACAACAGCCACTAAGATACAAGTACCTGTAAAGTCTTTACATTCTCTCTTTGGAGAATGTAAAAAGAAGTTGAACTGAATTTTACTGGAAATCCTCACTAAATAGACAGATCTTCCTTAGTGAATATGGGAATACAATAAGAGTCTCCTTGCAAATAGCCTAATGAGTATTCCCCACATTCCTCAACTTCCTCCCCCTCCCCACCTCCAAACAGTTCCAATTAATAGCTCACATTCCTACAAATTTGCTGACTGTGCTGACATTTGCTCTATAAATAGAATCCTACCAAAGAGACTAAAGAGAAAAGACATCAAAAGACTCAACAGTTCATGTAAATTTATTCCTGAGAGCAATGTACTGTAATATCAAGCTATAGATTTTGCACCCATCTGTTTTAATCAACTGATTCCAATTACTTGGGTGCAAACCCAGAGGAAGACACCTTAAAGTAGTTATTGTGTTTAATGAGAAATCACTTGAGTTGTTTAGTCCTTTGCATTGGCTGAAATGGTGCCCACACAGAGCTTCAGTAACTCCACCGCTGCAGAGTAGAAACCCATCACTCCAGAGCAAGCCACAAACTTGCTTTTCCTCCCCTAGCTACAACTATATCCAAATAAGCTACTTTTAAACCAAAATAAACATGCCTAAATTGAAACCAACTACTTCAAATTATTCCTGCATACAGGCCAATGACAAGGTGCATTAGGGTAGTGTTATTAACGTCTGAATTATGGTTACACGTTTAATCAAGTTTTTTTTAAAGTTATGAACTTCAAGTACAAGAAAAAATTCTTATGAGAGCTGAGCAATTCAGAGAATTGGTGAGAAGGTGAAAAGTAGAGGGTAAACTGCATTACTACTGGGGGCTGCTGCTGAAGGAAATGATCACCTGGAAACATAAATAATATCYGTGGTGGCTTCACCTCTGCTCTTCCACTTTCCCACATTTCATCCCGAAATATCCCTGGTCAACTCCAGCCTAATATTTTAGTGTAATACATTACTTTATATACTGAAAAGATCAGGAAGCAAATCATAAAATATGTATTTGAGCCTTGGGAGTGAAGAGACAGCTGGTCTAACAAAATGATCTTAACAGGGGAAGAAAAGAATCCAACCTGAGAGGGAAACTGCCCACACACATCCACCAGCACTCAAAGGGTACAGAAAGAGCACCAAAAATACACCAAAAATGCTGTCACAGAACTGTAACTCACAACATCCAGGTGGTGAGTGGGGAGAGGACCAGATTAGCTGTTTGGAAGTGTTTGGTCTTTTGGTCTTCCTGTCCTGTGCTTTTCAAATTAAAAGATTAAAAAAAAAAAAAAAAAAAAAAAGCCACCTGAGATAGCTGCTTTATAATATGCTGGCATCTGGCATCCCCAAACCCAAACTTTGCTCCCCAGGCTAATAATAAAAGGCACCTGTTTTCCCTTAGGACACAGGTGAAAGCTATAGCTACCCTGATGATTAACTTCTAAATTTTGTTAGAAATATTACTCATACTTCATAACTAATATGACACCACTATTTTAGAGAAACAAAAAGAGCAGCTTGTATTTAAATGGCTTCTTTATTTCATTAGGAGAAGATTTCATAAAACTGTTTATGGGAGTAACTGTTATGCAGAGACAGATGAGACCATTTACAGATTGGAGAAACAGTAAACGCGATCAATCTCACCCTGCCTTATCTTATCTTCTGTTCACTCTGGCCACTACGCTCAGATATGCAGTTTATGACACGCTGGTATAAAGACAATAAAGGCTGTGTAGCTTAGTATCCTATGTTGCTAGGAACTGCTTCTTAAATCAACAACAGAATTACCCTCTCTAGTTGTATATTTAGCAAACCTATCAGCAACCGGAAAAGTGGAATTAATCAAACTAACCACAGCTAAGGGTTTTTAATGGATGAGTTATGTTGGAATTCCAGCTCCATATTTTAACATATAAATAAATAAATGGCCATCTGGAATAAAAAACAACAAGCACTCAAAATCAGGTCACATACACAAGAGCTTTAACTTTAAAGAGTTAAGTAGCTGGTTTCAGCATCCCATTTCCTACCCACATAATGAAATCATCTCCTTTAAACACACTGTACTGTGTCAGTGATGGAAATTCCCCCCATGAACACATGCATCCCTCTGGCTCCAGGTGTTTCTACTATGGAGAAGATTGTCCCAACCCCTCTTGCACTCCTTGGCCTTCCATCTGAAAATTAGTTTGTTCACCTCTGTTGATAGAACAGCTAATAGAGCTGAAGCAAAACAGGCTCAGGTTATTTGCACATTGTACATATTGTGTATTTGTTAGGCTGGCACAGCATCTAGGTACCAAACTACTTTCCTATAGCAAGTCCTCAAAGACTAATTACAATTTTTCGGTCAAACCACCAAACTTCAGGCAACTCTCTGAACTTCCCCAGCGCTCAGAAAAGGCACAGGCTGATCTGCCTTCTGAAATAAAACCACTACATCAGCATTTGCTATCTGAACAGGACCTACCTCTTCAGAGGTGTGCTGTTAACAGGGTGAAATAAACCCCATTGACATCAGCAACCCAGGTTAAAAATTCAGGACAAGAAATGAGCCCAAATGGTCTCTACTTAATGAAATCTCTTGTGTCCTGCAACTAAAGCAACTTTCAACAGCCTACATTTGCTTGTAAGATACAAAAGTACATTTGCATTACTGAATGAATAAGGAAAATGTAGGCAAAGAAATTCAAAGGCATTTGGTTTTCATCAATTCTACGAAAATTTGCCTTTAAAACAYTGACATGTGAAGTAATGGTTTATACACCAGTCTCCATGCGCTGCCAAACCAGCCCAAACTCCAAATAGGTAACTGCAAGAATAAAATATCTGCTTCGATTCCTATAAAAGAACGTGTCTCTTATATGGATCATTARCATAGATCATAACCACAGCAAAATAATCAGTTTTAAAGCTAATTTTAACAATGGCATTTTCTTTGTYCAAAAGTCACATGCATATTATAAATACAAAAGTAGAWGAGTATGTTTAAGTATAGATGGTGAGATATATATATGTGTGTGTTTGTGTGTAYGCACACAGCACTGGCTGTAAATGGAAGAACCTGGACAACTGCTTCATCTGCACCTGCTGTTCTCAAAGCGACGGCTGGTGGCCCGAAGCCCACGAGCGCTCGGGACAGCTCCTGATGACAGCAAAGAGCCCTGATGCCAGGGACACAACCTGTCCTCGCGGCCCTTGGACATGTCAAGCTCGAGCTCAGTGGGTGTCCTGCAAGATGAAGGAGCCCCAGGAGCTGCTCCAGGAGCCAGGAAGACTTCTGCACTTAACGTCACTCAAGGAAGCTTGGGGAAAGCTCCACAACAGCTTCCCAGTGCTGCCAGCTCCTGCTTTAGGATGGAGAACACAAACAAGCAAATAAATGAACAACAAAACCACACTCCTCAGGCTGCATAAACACATTCATCCCCTTCCCTAGTTTTCTTTGTAAAAAGCCCCTTTAAACTCTGCACAGTCACAGCTGCCAGAAACACGTGAAGGGAGAAAAAGACCTCTACTTAGACTAAGYTTAAATAAACTAAATAGCACCCATTTTTCTCATTTGCAAAGGTTATTTTTCCTTGACCATCTGCATTTTAATGCACTGAAGAGCAGTATTTTCCAAGACACGGAGAAACTACTGAGCCTACTGATGATATTTTAAGTTCATGCCCCCTTAGTATCTTTTGGAAATAATACAATTACAGTAGTGTTTTTCAGAGCCACTAAAAATCCACTATCCAAAAAGGTCAGAAAGTGAATGGAAGGTCTTCAGATTAAAATAATAATTACAGGATCACCTCACATATGCTGAACTTTGACTGTCCAACTGCGTTAATTACAGAGCAAAGCTGTGCCTTTGCATTAAACCCCAGGAAGTTATGGTACTGCACAAAGAGCAAAGTTTAAATTAATCAAAGCCTTATATCTACTACTTTTTTCATTTCTTTCCTCTTTCTTAAGGCATATTTTTGAACACCTTTAAAATACAGCAGCTATTCTCACAGTTTTCCATTACAGTCATCACCACAATGTGACAAAAACATTTCTCTGTCAGGAAATGCATTTATGAACCATGCTGAACAACTCTTTTAATCAACTGAAAGCAGTTWTTCCCAAGCCCTCCAAATACAGGTGAACAATGACTAAAACATTTGTTTACAGGCACATTCCTGCTATTATATAAGCTTTTATATATCTTTCCTATGTAACTGAAAACAGAAATGATGCATCTGAACTCTGAGACCCTTGCATAGTAACTTAATGAGCAAAGAGCAAACAAAATAAACCAAAACATGCCACCTGCAACAAATAAATGAACAATAATCTGCTTTCCCACATCCTAGGAGGTATTTCCAAATAGTCCGAAAATTTTAAAATTCAAATTGCTAGAGCTCAGATTATCAAGTAATTCCTGCTAAACCCAGCATTAGGATCACTATTAAAATGAAAGGCTGCAGTGACCAGCTGATGAATGTGCAATGAGCACAACATGGTACCAGGATCCTGAGAAGTCAATAGGCTATCACATGTTCTTGAGAAGAGCAAACTGTGCAACATGTGAATTTTCAGGTTAGTATTATTTTCCCCATTTCCGAACACAGACAAACACTTAGGAAAGAAGGAGGAGGTAATAATTAAAAAACTTGAAGGGATGCGGGCCCCTTATGGGCTATGTTGAACACACATGCTCCTATTACTCACAATCCCTAACACATGATAAGGCACATCAGGAAGTGCAGATAAAGGCAGTTTCATAAACACAAATTAGAGTGGACACATAGAAACCAAAAACAGAACAAGATGACATGATACCATGGTCTGCCTCACTGTTGTGCTTAAAAGAGGGKTTTTTCTGCAAAAATCCTGCCCACAGTGTCTAACATTAAATTCAAGGCGAGCTATATTACTTTAAAATGGCACTCACGCTCCACAAGAAAGCCATCCCCACTCCCAGCTTTATTCTTGGATTCCTATAAAAACATCTGGAACAACAAATAAGTTTTTGCCAGTGTAAACCTATTCTGCATGCATCTCTACATCTTAGTTCCCAGACTACTGTTGAGAGGTCAGATTTTCAGTTTTATTAAAAAATCTTTAGCTCACAGGAGTACAAAGGAGACCATGCCAGAATGACCGGCGAGCCCTTCGGAAAACCAACAAAGAAAAAAAAATCTTATTGTAATATTTGAATAGATTTACTTTTAGCATTTAAGCAGGAAATGATAAGGAGGGAGACGAATCATCATTGCCAGGGCAACTGCCAGGCTTTCCATGCCCAAGCCCAGGCACAACATCAGAGTTGAAATAACTAAATAAAAGCAGCACACTGAATAGAAAAACCCTGCGTCCCCTGGACAGCTACGGTGTGCCAGGCCACAGGATCTGTGTTGCTGCAAAAYGATGGAGAAAAACCTAAGGGATCTGAAACAATGAGGAGGCCAAGACACAAGCCTACTCTGACTTACATTGATAAGATGCAGAGGGACCTGAGCAGCTATGTTTAAGCAATATTCCATTATCATACTATAAAATATCAGAAAATATACTCTAAACATTAAGAAGTCTATTTTGGAAGGAAAAAAAGGAAAAATAAAGAAAACAGAAAAAGAAAGCAAGGCTAACCATTTAATTTCTGACCCTGGAGACGTAACCTTGCTCAGTCAGTAGCGAGTGAAAGGCTTTGAGCGGCTCCGAAAGGCTCCTGCTCTCGTTTTCCTCGGTGATCCTGCCACCAGATGGAGCACACATCTTGTGTGACAGGCCGGGGACCGCGGGCCGAAACCGCATCGCTCGGTCGGGTTTCAGCCTGCTCCAAGCACACACATGCAGGCTAAGGTCACTCCTGCACCAAAGTCTGGGCAGGCAAGGGGGCCCCTCAGCAAGCTCTCCTTCGCAAGCTATTACCAGTGGAAAAACACACTACAAATATTATTTTAAGAGCAATTAAATCGTTTATTTGATGTGGTAGAAACAGAACAACAAGCTACATAATCAGCCAACTACATTCTTTGGGTTGTAAGTTCTTAACCGGAACGAGATGGACTCTTAAAGAGCATTAGCAATATTGAAACCTCCTTCATGAACTAGYGAGAGAAAGGGTGGACACGGAGGGTAGTGCTGGTGCCTATGTTGGCCGTACAGTTCCCATAGGAAGAGAAAAACCAGCATAACTCTCAGATGTCTGCTAGCGAGGCCCGGCTAATTCGAGGTGAAGCCAAGTGCTTTCAAAGGCAGAAATCAYGCTGACTTCAGTGCAAATGCTCAAAGCCAACATGCTATGGGCCTGAAAACCCAACTATTCCACAGTAACTCGGTCCTTCAGCACTGAAAATACAGGGTTTCCCCCCACCGCTTCTTTTTGCTTTTGACAGATTAAGCAATTCYTAAGTTATCCATAATTAATTTCAGCACAAAGTACCTAGCTCATTCGTTCTGGAGAAGAAATAAGAAGCCGGTGCATTGCACCCCATACTAATTTGCTTCCTTCCTATGTCCTGCAAAAAAKCACCATTCTTCCAGAGATGCCCCAGAAGAGCATGAGAGCCGCTCACCACCAGGCAGCTGATAAATGCAAACACACAAAAATACACTGAAAGCTAGGCAGAAAAACAGAAATCTATTCTTAATACAAAACTAAGCAACCTACTGTCAAAAAAACCCACAAATGGCCTTATGGCAGTTTCCGAGAGCTGCCCATGGCATAGCAGGGATGGGCACACGTAGCCCTGCCTTAGGTCTGGAACAGCAATATCGTGCTCAGGCAGCTGCTGCTGTGGGCAGGAGGACAGGGCAGGAGACCCAGTGCCTGATGCCTGCAGCAGGAGAGCCGGGAGCTTCATCCAGCCAGCAGGATCTCTCCTGGTGCTGCTTCCCAGGGGACGGAGGTGACATGGACAAGAGGCTGCACATGGCCACAGTGCCCTATGGACAACAGCCACACTCCCGGGGCGTCCTTACAGCCTATCTGTATATAAATATACATAYATAGGCTGCTCTGCTAGGCAGGATAGTATTTAGTGACGCTCGGAGCACACATCTATCACGGCCAGGTCTATCTTTCTGGTTTACCTCCCCTCTCGCCTGTCATCTTAAATCCTGTTGTTGCGTCTCTGCTCTCAACTYGAGATTACCTTTGGTCGTCTTATCAGCCGCCTCCAGACTGATGGCTTCAAAGCGGACACATCGTAGCGCGCGGCTCCGACGGGCTCGGCCGCACTTCTCGGGACACGCGCGCTCCAAAGCGGGCGGCAGGCAAAGAGATGGAGCTCAGCCGACCAGCCGACTCGAGCCGGGAAAATTTCCTCACCCTTTTAATGAAGATTTTTGCTTTGGTCTTTCATATCAGTGTCAGCAGATAGCAAGGACTGATTACTGAATTTTACAAGGATGAAGAGCGATGGTGTGGCTCCCAACTGGGGGATCGTTCATCTCAGCCAATGGGTTTATGAACACACTGGAAGTATCACTTGAGCGTTCTTAAAAGCATACATGTCTAAATGCACTTTAATCACTTTTCTCCAACATGTAAACTTCATTCAACTCAAATTTCAATCCAACAGCAACAAAAATCACGATCACGTAAAGACAGACAATCTTAGGGGAAAAAGAAAAAAAAAAAAAAAAGGCACTTAACTCAAAGTCTACCTGCAGTCCTAGAACAGTGACCTAACAGTTCAGGATCACACCACGTCACCAGAAAGTCATAGAAAAGAAGGCTCTCTTAAACAGCACAGAAGAGTTTTCTTTATCCCTTAAGTTTAAAAGGCAATAGGCCGGTCAAAAGTCAATYAAAAAGCAGGAAAAAAAATCCATTGACTGAATAGATTCCTTCAGCTTCCTGGTTCTTAAAACTTCGAACCATTATAGTTTAACCAAAGCAGATTAAAATTTCTTAAAGATGATACATTAAGTGCAATGAGCGATTTCATAGAATTTCAATGGCCAATGTCATTTACTAGGGCTGCCAATCTGACACCTCCTGCAATCATTGAATGTTATTAAAAAAATGATAATTAAGCTGTAAGTAAACATGATACACATATTGTTAAAGCTAATAGCAAAAGAAAATAACTGTCAAATACAGGCATACAATGGTTAACACCGGAAAAGACTATGCAAAAATCTATGTAAATTTTATCAATACCATAACATCAAATTTCCATATGACAATGAAATTTTATCAACTTATTGTTATACATTCTGCTGATAACTTTCCAAATTTATTTACCTGAGCACAGTTGATTCATTCAACTAATTTTTTTGCAAGAGTTGGAGGGCTTTTTTATTTCTTTTTTTTTTTTTCCTGTTATTGATTCTTTGGAGTGTTTTTTTTTGGGGGGGGAAGGTGAGGGAGGGTCGTGGGGGAAATATCTGTAATACTCGAGACAAAAAAAGAGGTTTTCAGGTTTGTGCAAAGGCAGTTTAACAATTACATGAGCCATAAAATAAAATCCAATACCTCTGAAATCCATAAAAAGTGAATGTATATTGATTAAAGTAAATATACTTAAATAACTTCAAAAGAAAATGCAAAAATAATGTAGAAAATCTGTTTCTGTCAACACAAGCTGCCTCTTGGCCTTACCATATACAAGTAAATATTTTTTGGAGGGAGGAGGAGAGGGGACAAAAACCCACTAAGCTCTCCCAAATTACTGATGCTATTATATGCTGATTTTTTTTATTATTATTATTTTTTTTTCAGTAAGATTTGTACTTCCATGCTCAATATGCCTTATTAATTTGGTAATATGAATCAGTTTGAGGCCAACCATTCATCTGAGCACAACATATAGCGCTTCTTTTGACCTACCTCGCAAGCCTTAAATCACAGGAACCAAAGCTCCCAAGCGCTCTGCTGTATGAACAGAACACACAATATATAACTGCACATTTCCCTCTAAAATAACCCATTTGAATTTAAATATTATCCATATTTAAAAAAAAAAAAAAGGACATTCATATTTTTCTTCTTTTTAAATGAGAGTCAATAATAAATATTCACTCTGGATTTAAAAGGAAACATCTCCCCATTAGAGTTACTGCATAGAGATCAATAAGGTCCATGATAAAAAGCGAGCTTGTTTATTAAATAAGGTTCTTTATTAAATTATCAATCTATGCAATCTGCAAGTCAAGCTTTATCTCAAGCTTTATTTACGAAAGAAAAGAAAAATGGTTGTAGTAGTGCTATTAATTAAGCCCCAAAGCCTGAAATAACTGAACTCTAGAAAGAAATACTTGGGAGAGCTCTCTGGATTCAATCTTTAGAGAGATCTGTAAGCAGTATTTAGGTAATCCAGGAGGAAGTCACCTCTTCCCTTTATAATAACCAGTGAAAACGGGGATCTCTGGAGGCAGCTGAGCAGAGAATGGCCCCACACATCCAGTTTATCTGCTTGTATTTAAGTGTTTTCCTCTGGGTAATCAATCTCCTCAGACCTAGTCACATATTTCACCTTCTCCCTAGGTTTACTGCACAGGCCGCTGACCCCAGGGGTTAAGCGCACATGKATTTTTAAGGTGATATTAAAACCATCACAGCAGACACCACTCAAATCTTCCTGCTGCCAGCACAACCCGGGCCACAGGTTGCATGAGCAGGAAACCTCGCTCCCTTTGGTACATTAGGGTCTTTTCCTGAAAGCCTGGGACACAGGAGAGATTAGGCTGTAGTTGTGGCAGAACTGCCATATGACAGGACACCAGGAGACATCCCTGATGGAAGGAGTCCCATTGGGTGGTACGGGCCACCACCAAAGGCACACGGGCCACTTCGAGGCACTACCAGTCCAGCATCCTCACCCCTTCCCTCTCAAACTTATTCCTCTTTTACACAAAATAMCACCTAAAAATAGATAAAAATCAATCATACTATAGAAAACTCCCTTGCAAGATGAAATTGTAAGAGCAGCAAGAAAGCATTTAGAGAGGAACTATACATTAGGATGGATAATGAGAACTTTTTGCTTATGTAAAATAAAAATCTGTAGAACAGTCAGAAATCCTTTTTCCTCAAGCATAATGCAACCAAAAATTGAGCCATAATTATTGACTGTGAACTCTTCCAGTATGTTCTGATGCATCTGGCATTGGCATGGAACAGGAGGTAGTAAAATAATTCAATTACATGCTTGATCTGAGGAGTTTATGGATCTTCAGAAGCAATATCAGCTTCCATATTCTTAGTATAGAAGATGTTGAAATTGTGTACTGTACATCTTCCCATTTTTTATTTAATCAAATTAAATCCCATCTAAGATGGACTCAGGACAGCATTTTTTCTTTTGTTTCTCAGCACACATATACGCAGTTCCAAATTTTATCTCAAATTTTGTACGAGTCTTTGATTCCTCTGGTGACAAACCATGCACAAAAATACAGTATTTTTACAAAAATGTTTGTTATTGACACAGCCTTACCCASAGTTATAGTTCAAATTTCTTCTAAGATTCTCACCCAAATCTGTCCAAAAAAATGAAAATCCTTTAGGTGAAAAACAAACTGTCTTCAGGGAAGTTTGTTCAACTATCTTATTCTCAGAATCTACCTTCTGTCATGAGATAGAAATTAGATGAGTGGAAATAAGATTTCTCTACTAAATAATATCAAGATTAATGCTCACTGGGCAGATCTACTAAGTTACCCAACACGACATGGTTTTTGACTGGTCCTCCTTTTCCTTTTTGTCACAGAAAGCCACATCACTGAAGACCACATCTGCTGCAATGCTTTTTAGCCACCACATTTCTAGGCCTTCTTAGATGACATTTTTTTCCTTTTTGAAGCACCAGTATCACAGTACATCCACACTGCTATTAGAAGAGTGTTAGTCCAGATTAAGGAGCATCAGAGAGCATCTGGCAATTACACCTCTGAGCAAGACTAACTGATGAATTATCAGATCCACAGCGGGARGACCAGCAAAACTAATCTTTAGGATTGCCACCAAATAATCTCCTATTAATCTCTTATTAAGAAAGAAATTCAGACCAATCATAAGATGACAAATAAAACCAAAGGAGAAATGATACATCTGAATCTTGCTGTTACAAGCAAATTTCCCGTATAACAAATTAGAGCTGTAACTCAGAGGAGTACGTTACAATGTTTGGGATTATATATTTTTAAAACATAATTTATCTGTGACTGCAACAATATAAATATATAATCATGCTATCCTGTGTAAACTTCTAAATCRTATTTCAAGTATGCAGTATTTTCAAATAACATGGAATAGGAAGCATTTGAAGATTTTTAATATATAATCTGAAATGTTGATTTTAACGGGAGAGAAGAATTACTATGATTTCCACAGTAGAAAAAGCTGGTAGAGAATTACAGGAAAGGATGGGGGTAAAAGCATTTCCTATGAGGCCATTGACATGCAAGCTAGCAACCCGGCATCGACGGAAGTTCAGTTGTTACACAAGCGCATAACAACTAAAAGCAAAGGGAAAAATGTTCCATGGAAGATGTAAAAATGACCCAGTTTTTCTTCATGGGTTAAGTGCATCACGGCTACTGAGAGCTGCCTGAAACTAAAAACTGACCCGGTGTACTGCTGAAGTACGGATCAAAGACAAAGTTCTTGATAAATGAAGAACGAGAGTAAAACTAAACAGACCTTTTCATCCAGCAGCAGTAAAACAAGAAAGCAGAAAATGACGTTAAATTGCTTAAGCTGTTGCATCCACAAACCATACCAGGAAGTTGCAAAATATGTGTCTCTTGGCATCCATTCCCGTGCAACATATAGCAAAATAATATAACGCTTACRTCAAAGGCAAGCCAAACCTACATAACGACTCACTCCGGGAAACTTCAGCCCTGGCAGCGTCTGAACGAGGAAACGATTATGTGAGGGATGCAAACGGCTCGAAAGCCAAGCACCGTACGGACAGCACGGCGGAAACCTGAGACTAGCAAGGACTTAGTACAGCAGGTGTAGGGCTGTCTTAAGCAATCAAGTGTTGTCCCATCACATGAAGATCTGAGATGCTCATGGGCAGTTAGCAGTTCTCTGTGTTAATCTGGTAGTAACTGGAGCCTTGAGTGAAAACGTCAACCTTGGACAAATGTAAATTCAGAGAGGAGCTCTGAACTCAGAAAGAACCTCCTTTAATGAGCTGCACACAAAAAGATGCAGATCTTTAATTATTCCCCTTGGTAAATGGCCTGTTCTACTGCTTTGGGGAACCAGTGGCACGAAGTTTTTATCCACCTAAAAACGTCGCCCTTTTCTGTAGCAGTTAGAGAAGTAAAGGCAGGAGCAGGACAGACATGGCCTGGCATGGGCCATCCAGCACCACGRGACAGCGGGAACACTGACCCACCTTTTCTCTTGCCACTGTTGGTCCCTGACAGCTGACAATAAAAGCCATGAATTCTAGTCCTGGTAGTAGAGCAATGACTAATTTCCCTGCAATTAATCCATTGTGATCGGTACCTTAATGTTCAAGGCCTGGCAAGGTGCAATTCTGAGGCCTCTGCTCAAAATGTGAGTTTTTTGGCCCACTTTCCCTCTTGCACAGTGTGGAGGACCATGCATGATAAAGACTCTGTTCACACTGCTCTAAGAAGAAATCTCACAGCATCATGGACTGCTTAATCCCGACTTTGATTTTGCACAGGGATTAAGCATGTTGCAGTCATACCAAACTTAATCAGCCGCTTCCACCTTTAATAATATTCCTCTTACAGAAGGAAGATGCTTCTTTATCTAACCTACCGAAAAGCTTGAGCTGAACCATGGACCTAAACAAAGCAAAACCCCTAACTCAGGACAGAAGTGAGACCAAATCACGTAACCTCTACTCACTGRCACACAGCAATGCAGAGCATCACTTTGTGTGGATAGATATACAGCTGTCTTCAACTTCCCACTTATTTTCAGTGAACGGGCCCACCACTGTATTTTTTTGGTTATAATCTTCAGAGAATCTCCACTACTCTGGCAGCGTTTCAAATACAAGCTCTGATTCACAGTAAAGTTTCTACATCATTTACACTGGCGTTCTGCACACTATCCTCAAGAATAAATGTGGTCTTCACAGTTGCCAACTAAATTACTGAATATGCAGGACTCATTAAATCCCTCTTTCTTAGTTTGCAGGGAGATGTCTCTTAAACTATCCCCTAAAGGATAACGTGTTCTATCTGCCTCTAACAGGAGGCAAGTGCAATGCTTTACCAAAACATAAACAAACTAACTTTTGAAAAAAATGAAAGAGGAAATAAAAAATATTACGTTTTATAAGCCATATATTACACGTCGTTCAATAACAACCAATATTTGTAGTGGAAGCCAGATACCAAAGAATTAAGGTTGTATAAATTCTTTTCCTCAAGATCTGTGTGTAACTCCAAAGTGACTCCAGCAGAGAAGTGCAAGATTTACATTAGGTTAATGAAAAGCAAGATTTGGGTCACTATGTAATTTCTATTATGCCTGATGAAAAGAAAAAATATATTTAAAATTATTAAGATTCTGGAGCAGCAGATGAATCGGTAAGCATAGTAGAGATTATCATGAGGATTGCCATAACTCCTCTCAACCTTAAAGGAAACAAATCTAAAATTAAAAGTATTAATCATTAAATAAGCAAGTATTTCACAGGGGATAATGGTGCAACGCTCATACTTCTTGCAAATATACCACCTAAGAACAAAATCCTATACATTTATGAATATAACATCTTTTGATCATAATTCTAGATGTGAGAACTACATTACCTCATACTGAAAATCATAAGGAAAAACATAGAGAACTCTTATATGTAATGAATGGTACTCATCCAAAGAAGAAAAAAAATAAGGTAATAAAAATAATCTTAGAAGCAGTTCCATGAAAAAGGAACTCTGCTTTCAATTATAGCCCAAGTCCAATGCTTGTACTTTTCTTTTTTTTTTTTGTTATAACAAATAGATAATATTATAAAAATAGCTGCAGATTCTTCTTCTTCATCATAGATGAAGAGGCCAATGATAAAAAAAGGGTCATAAGAAACAAACACTTTCAGAGAGGCCCTGTTACAGGCTGTTACAGGCTCTACTCATCATTTCACTCCCGCTTCGGCAACCTGAGCACTTCTGAAGCTACCTGGTCAGCTGGATCACAGAGCTGAGGAGTTTGAAAGAGGCATCTCCTACCYTGTCCAGCGGCCGTCTCAGCCACAATCAGTGTCCAAGCTTTCAGAGTAAGGTAGAAAAGCTTCAGAATAAACCTAGCCATTTGCAAAATAGTAATTTCTGACAACTGTAAGCATTAGCTGGAAAAAAAAAATAAGCTCTGATTCGGTACTTGAAGTTTGGGACTCTCGTATTCAGCTCCACTCCATTAAATTCCCCTCATATCCATGCAGGTATTAAGATGAATAAGATTTGTCCTAGAGAGTGCAAAGAGTAGCAAGTGCACAGTTGGGTTCCTCTAGATCTAGAGAAGAGGGAGATGTAGCTGGCAAAATCCTGCCTTTTGTTACTAACTCCATTAGAAACTTGAGTTGCTTAAGGAATCTTTCATGTTATTACTGCAAGCATAGGTCCAGAAAAAAGTTAAAACGTTGCTGTGCGCTGGACTAGACTTCAAAACTTTCACATTTCCAGTCCCACAGATGCCCAAATAGAAAGTTTTAAGAAGAAAACCTAGTATTTACTGTAAAGACATAAACAAGTAACAATTGCAGATTTTCAGCTTTCAACTCCAGTTTGTTCTTACAGAAACGGATGAAAATTCCTGTTTATCCTATTGGACAGCTGAWTTAAAATTTCCAGAATTCTTCTGTTAGCAGATCTTAAATATTTTTCTTAGCGGAATTTAAATATTTCTTGTACAATATCTCATGTAAATGCATAAATTCCCCAAATTACATCTGTCACGTTTCTTCCAGCTGTGTTTAAAAGCGATACAGATTTAAAAAAAAAAAAAAAAAAAAAAAGGAAAAAAACCCACCTTAATCCTTGGCACTTCAGATAAACAGAGCTAAGACACGTTCCTTTTATTATTATAAAATCCAATAGTCTTATTTATGAGTGGCTTAAGGACAACGCGAAACATTTTCACAGGGACCCCATCTGCAATAGACTGCGTTCTAAAGACACAAAGCATTTTATATTTACATCCTCCCTGTTCTTCTTTTACCATTCAAACCCCTCAAAAACAAGGCAATTTTTAATCTGCACACTGCATAGCATCAAAATAGCGCATCTCCAAAGCTGCGAAAACATATGCTGTCAGCAAAGAACAAAATGATCTCTTTGATTCTAATACCTGTGATAGCACCATGATTATAACTACGTGTGACAACTTCTCCCTACCCTCAAAATAATCACGGCGCTCTCCAGCTCAGCAGCTGTGCTGCCAGATGTTGCTGTCAAACACGTAAGCAGCAGCACTGCAGAAACCTGGCCGGCCTCCAGCGTTTTCCTCCGAACACCTCAGCAGATGCAGGTGGTTTCCAGCAGCCGAATATCCGGCACACCGAGCCAAGCAAATCCCAGCATGTAAACAAGAAAACAGCATTGGCAAATAATGCATCAGAGCCAAGCAGGTTCACTGTAATCACTCCCACCTGCCCAAGCCTGGTGTCTCCACTGAGCTATTCACAACCTGGATCCGTTTTTTTGCATTTGCCTGGCATAAAAAATATTAATGCCTCTGCAACCCATTTCTCTCCAAATCTTGCATTAAGACACGGTTAGTTGTTTTAACTTCAACTTTCATGTGCAGACATAATATTTGCCAGCTGGATGACACAAGAGCTATTAAAAAACAGGCATGTGCAGCAGAATTCTAAAATGTTATAATCAAACCCATAAATCATTCAACTCTTAAAACATAACTTGCAACTTAACGCCAAACTTCTCGCTTGAAGATGATGATTTACATACAGTACAGTTTTTGCAGAATTTTTCCTCTATTTATACACCACTCAACGGCTGCCATTTGAAAGCAAATTATCTTCAACAGGGAAGCAATTCAAACTCCAGCTGAACTCTCTGATACTACTAAAAAAATAAACATATTTAAGACAAAATTATCTGTAGCCACGGGGTACCAATCTTTTTGAAACGTGCCTGATGCTATTCAGACGTGGCACCTTTTGTGCTGCACTCGTTAATTATTAAAATCAAAAGGCATTTTGCACAAACTCAAATGAAAAGAACAAGCTGCCACAAATGACTCCTACACCGTTAGATTTCCTTGGAAAACGGAACATCTCTCCAAATGTAATAGTTCAGATACATAATCAAGGCCAAAACCACTAGGACTTTCATGATAGCAATGTTCTGCAAAGAGGTCTAACCTATATTCATGCTACTTAGCAATATATTTAGAAAGGCTGAAAGATGGGTGAAAATTAAGGGGGCTACTATTCTTTGATAAGGGAAAAAACAAGGGGGATTTTAGGGGTCTTGAAAATCACTTGCTGTAGAGGTCAAGACACAGTTTGCTGCTCTTCTCAAAACTGCAGCTCCACTGGCATGGTCCCCTGCCTATTATTTAAAATGACACTCATTTTAATTCATAATACATCTTTTTTTCCTGAAGAGAGGAAAAAAAAAAAAAGTCCTGTTACCAGAAACACAGAAATTTGAAACCCAGTCACAGCTCAAATCTGATTATACAATAAAGTTATTAAGATAAAATTCTACATGAAATTCAGTGAATTTGATTATTTCTTCAAAAACGATCCCAACAATATGAACTCAAACTTTTTTGATTCTCAGTGTATAATACTGCTCACGTAACTATTCATTGCCTGCCCTTTAATTAGTTCCAATATTTTCTTTTTAAAGGAAGATTCAAATGAAGGTAATTATATCTGGAGAAATCAAAACATTTTACCAACTGCATTTTCTGAAAGGAATCCAAGCAGAATGCCATCAAGGAGTCTTTCTCCTCTTCATTCATTCTTCATTTTCCTTAAATAATTAATCCCCATCTGATGTAAGAAGTTCAAAATTTCAGCTATAGAGATAACTATTTTGTGGAGCTGTACCTTGAAACCTCTACATATTCAAGGCTGATAGAATATAATTGTTCCAGTAGGACTGGAAATCTTCTGGCAAACAGGCAAAAGAGACTGGAAACTTTTTGTTACGGCCTACAAGATCAAATAAGGACTTGTCTACTGAGGTTTCCCCTCTTTTAGGTAAAACTTGAGCCATACAATTAGTTGCAAGCAAATATTCACTTTAGTTATGCAAAGCTTGAGAATATGGTCTCTCTCAAAGCTAGTGGTAGTTTTATGGGCTCAAATAATACTGTAAGTAAAAAGTCATTTGATTTTGCTATGTATTTCTAAATATTCCCAGGGCAGTTTAGATGCTCTCTCAAAAACATGCAAACAAGTACAGATTGTATCACTTTCAGCTATAATAAAAAACAATCTTTAAGATGTTCTAATACTTACATAACTTAAGACATCAATGGGGATGAAGTTTTTTTCTGGCAAATTTTAATAGTCTTCTAATTGAAAGACAAGCAGTGTTATTTGCAATGCACAAAGCTTTTATTCTAAAATGACTCACCTTACCTAGAGCTGAATCTAGGTAAGAGCACTTATTTACCATTACAAAGAAATGATCTACTGTAAAGATTTTAGATAGACAGTATTATGATACTCTTTTACTACTTCTAGACTAGCTACCCTGTCATTTTCTGCAAGGTTATCTCTTCCTTTGAAGCTGTCTTTTGATTACTTTTATGATCCGCCCATTTACCTTTGGTTTCACCATATAAAACTAGGAAACAGCTTGCACATGACCTACAGTAAAGTTTTATGACAATTGCTATCACCCTTTCTCATTCTTGTAAAGTCACTTTCTCCTCATTCTAGAGTTACGTAACAGTTTTTCTTTTTGGGTAACATATCTTGCTTGCTGATGGAATAGCACCACGCTCATCCCCCTTAATGTTCACGATGTATCAACACACCAAAACATTCCAGCTCATATTTAGGTGAATCTGGTTTGCATTTCTGCTGAGGTCAGAAAATAAAGCACAGCCTGCAACCCATGCTCAACACACAAGCAGAAGTACTTAAAATGTCTTTATGCACCAAAAGGTTTCAGTATATAACCTAATCTTAATCTTGATTCTTTTTTTTTTTTTTTTTTGGCAGGCTGCATTTCAACTCAAACATCCAGAATCCTTTGGAAGGTAAACTCGATTTGCAGCAAGCTCTTAAAGAAATTTAGCATCCTGTGGTTTTAAAGGTGCTGCTAAAATGTCAACTGCTCTTATCCAAGATGAAGAAAAACAGACTGGATGTCAAACAAATTAGGTGTTTTGAAGAAAAGAAACAGCTTTCAGCAAAGACAGCTCAGATCAAGCCCCCAGGGACCCTGGGTTGTTTCATGACATTTGCTGGAAGTAGTGGGCCCAGCTCAACCTGGAAACCCTGCAAGGCTCCACAGTTTTCCTTGAGGTGATACAGAAAAGCTAACAGCAAAAAGATGCAATGGACGCAAATGCAATACATACGATTCCATATCTCCATTAGAAATATTTTGAACCAATCTTGGGTCAGGTTCCATGATCCCAGTGCCTGTGTGGAAGGTCAGGGAAGAGCAAAACGCAGCCAGGGCAGCAGCATGGACCTGGAAATCAGTCCTCCCCATCTCCTTGTGCCACCAGGATAGCATTTTATGCATTTGCAAAGCAACACCATGACCTTCTCCTGCTCCTCTTCCAAGGTACCAGCTGTGTCCAGGATGAGGAATGCATGTCCCTTCCTGAAGAAAGGACAACGGGAGCAACGTAGCAGCTGGCATGAGACTTCTACACTGGGTAAACTCACCTACACAGACCCTTAGGCTCCAGGAGAGCAGAGATCTGAGGTCCAAACCTTCCACAGGTATCAGCCTTTCTGCTGCTTGGCCCCACAGACTCCTCAGCCAGGCAGGGCAGCACTACAGGGAACATCCCTGAAGAGTTTCTCCCTTATCTGAGGCCCTAATTTTGTAAAGGATAATTCCAGCTTTAATGTCAGACTTAATTACATTAACTAAGAGAACGCAATCTGATCATACCTCCGGCATTTACTCCTGGGCAGGACTCTTCCTGATCCAATTAACTGTTTCTCATAGAGTGAGACCTTTTTAACTTTGAGATTGAACACATCAGGAGTGTTTCTCAAGAGAGAGACTTAGGGCTTGGTGATACGTGTGCTTCCTTGGGGACTCTCAGATCAGCTGCAGCTACTGCAGCTGCAATCTGTACATGCCGCAATTTCTGCAATGGCAAAGTTGGCACAGCTGTAGAAAGGGAATTAGATTAATCCAGTCAGGATGTGACGAAGGCACGTAAAACCAATCTCCAAATCCATAAGACTAAAGTAGAATTTAATTTATTTAGCTTTGCATTGCTGAAATAACACCAAATCATTCTTGGTTTAGCAGTGTCTGTTTGGGGTTTTTTGGTGGTGGTGGGATTTGTTTTTTAAGTTTTGCCGTTTGAGAACTGCAACTCCAAGATAATGAATGCAGTGTGCAAGGGAGCTCCAGCAGATGCGGGACACAATCTCGTTTGGCCACTACATTTGTTACTGCCAAAAACACAAATTCTGTGTTTTAGTTTGGTGTGTTCATCAAAAGCAAGTATTAATACAAAGCTTTTGGGTTTTTTTTTGGAGGTTCTGTTTAAAGTGATTAAAAAAAAAAAAAACAACAACTTGGAGATTTTATTTCTTTCATTCTTCCAGCTGTCTTTTCTTGTGCACACCCTCGAACGTATAGAAGGTACTAAGGTACTAGTGACTAAAACAAGCATGTGTGGTAGTTCAACTACTAGTTCATAAATTGTAATTATAATCTTAAAGCATGGTTAAAAAGGCAAAGTTAATATTCCTCTTTCTAAGATAATTCCTCTTAGAGGAACTCAAGATGTGTGTCCTGCTTTTATACCTCAAAGGAGCCCAATTTCTTATATTGTCAATGTGCTGTTATTAGTCAAAAAAAAGAAAAGCAAATGCTATTTCAAAAATATCACAAGTTTGCCAATTTACTCTCCAAGATATGCAAGATACTTTGGACACAGACAAGTTCAACTGATCTCTTTACTAAAGTACATTTTAGTAAAACCTTTGAAAAGACTGGTTCAGAAAATTTTAGATCCAACTCAACTATTGAATCATCTCACTGAGGCTTTCTGCACCACAGATGCACATATATTCCATGGTGGGTAGAGTCCCATAATTGAAAAAGATCCAGTTCTGGTAACAAAGTCATGATGAAGCCTGCTGCATCAATATATCACCTTGTCTTTAACGGTCATTTCTATTTTTAATTTTATGTCTCATCTTATAAACATCAGTTTTTGCTGTTCCTACAGTAGATTCAGGAGTGCTGGTATCTATTTTCATGTGATCAATTACCCACTCAATCTTTTTGATAGACTGATGGAGCTTCTCAAGTTTTTCCATTTTTGCTCAAAGTTTTTCATTTCTTATAAAAGATAGTAACAAAAGCAACCTCCTTGCTCACCTGAATACTAGCACACTAAATATTGGCTCTCAAAAACACAATGTGAAACAGAGAATCACATGAAATAGTGACCTAAAACAGTCACAACATGAAGGCAACGAGCACTCCCAATACAGATCTAACAAGTATTTCTTACGCTACACTAAGAAAATATTATCAGTTTTACTGTGATTCACATAGCTCCATTGCAGAGCTAAATCCTTAATAATTCTTCATGTCTTTGAAACTGTAAGAATAATAGCAACATATGATATTATGAAGAACTTAAAAGAAAGCCTTGGTCTTGAGGTTAAAACAATAATCAGGTTTCAGCCATTATGATAAAGGAGAAATGACAGGAAACACTAAAACATACTCAAGTTTTTAAATGAGTAGCATATGTAGCAATCTCAGCTATATATATATATATATAGCTATATTGACATATATCTATGTATACAGCTACATATATATATAGCTATGTAGCTATATATGTATATACATGCGCACACACACATATTCCTGTAATACATCACCGTCTTTATGAAACTTACAGTGATTAAGTTTTCCATTAGGAGAAAAGGGATACCTGTATWAACTTCCAAAACACAATGTTTTATTTATCTTTTTAGCACATAAGCTAAATAATTTACAAACAAAATCACAAAAACTGCCCCAAGGGTCTGTCCTAAGATTCTGAGAAATTAGGCAGACTTTACTCGTTCCTTGTCAGCATTTTGTTTTCTGGAATAGTTTCTAGAAATATTACCAATGAAAAACAAGCTTGGTAACACAGAAGAAAATTACTTGTATTCTTTAAGTTATTATTTGCAGTGCTAGCAGCACACTGGCAGCTTCCATTTGCCTTACACAAAGCACATCATGAATAATTCAGTTTCCTGCTTTGTTCTCTAAATAGTTGACAGGGGATGGAAACTTTGCTCATGACCGAATGGCCTTTTTTCCTAGGCTTGACTATTTATTTAATAATGTACATCACTGAGCCCATCACCTGGGTTGGCATTTGTTAAAAATAAGAGTATTGAATAGCTACTGCTCACAACTGGCCATGAAAGCAGCAGCTTCCCAGAGCTGCCACCTTTTGCTCACCAATAGCACTCACCCAGCTGTTTAAATAATTAACTAATCCCAATCTGCACCACATCAGCGCTGCCTCATGCAGACCACAACAGGAACCAGATCACAGAACCACCAGGAACGCGTTCCTGCCCTGTCAGGAGAATGACTGCAAATAAGTGAGCTTTGTGCTGACTCGCAGCTGCCCCGCTCCAACAAAACACAACATTTCCATCAAAGGCATGCTCACTTTTTCACCAATTCCACATCCATTGCAGCTCTGAGGCTTCTTCAGACTACAGGCTCCTGCTCACAAGCATACTGCAGAAAGCAAAGCACAAATATTGGATAAACGAGCTGGCAAAGCATATTTAAAAATTTGGGCATGTTATATCAGGTAGGATTATATCGTATTATGTAGGGCTATGGTATTGATCTTGAGCCATATCCTACCTTCTGATGCAAAGACACTCAAATCACTTCTTAACAGCTGGAGAGAGAAAAAAGTTGTCAAGTTTTCTCCCTTCTTTAAAAAATTAGCTTTTGCAACAGACAAATTAGGATATTAAGTTAGTTGAGGACCAAAACTTGTTTTGGATGGAAAACACACAGACAAAAAACAAATCCTCATTTAGAATAAAGAAACTAATAACATTTTCCGAAAAGTTTTGCTTCAGAGCCRTTAGAAAACTTTGAGAGAAATATTTGAATGAGCTTTTCAGTTTTTACAGCTCACAAAAAGACAATGCATGAATTGATAAAGTTCTTTTCAACTGGAATATTTAAGTCTTTTCAATGTTGAAAAATATCCAAGAAAATAAGCAGAATGAGGCTCAATGTCTTAATTTGGACAAGCACTAGTTCACCAACACCTACATAAATCTGGACCAAATACACCTATGCTTGGGAAACCTTAGCTTATATTAAATGCAAGACTTATATGTTTAAAGGTCATCCATTAGTGAGATTGAGAAAAATGATACATATACACAGACTTATTTACTATACTCTCTGTAAAGAGCCTTCTTCAGAAATGCCAAACCAGAAAAGCCCCAACTTCTTAATACATTTTRTATTTGTTTCAGCATGGCAGCTCCTGCACTTCAGAAACTCATCACCTTTCCAAGAGAATTGAGCTGAGACTAGAAGCCCCTTAATGCAAGGCAACACAAGAACAGGCTTATTAAAATTGATTATTATTCAGACAATATCAATTTCATTATCTCTGATCGATTCCTAGCAAGGCTCCTTAGTTTCAGTTACAAATGCTGCATGAATGGTAACTTAATACTGCGCCACAAATTGCCGTCCTGCTGCTCCTGATAAATTTGGGAGCAATCTGACTTATTAGCAGGCCTCCAGTAAAGAGCTGTCGTAGGTGCTGACTGTGGGGAGCTTGATGTCAAAGCACCACCAAACCTGGCAGAGAAAACTCTTCCCCCTCGAGGCCTTGTTAATTTGATTTATGTATACAGGCAGGAAACTAATTGCTAATTGTTGCAGCGCAGACCGTCGAATTGCAGCTTTCTCCTCCAATATTGCATCTCAAGA
This sequence comes from Nothoprocta perdicaria, assembly GCF_003342845.1. Classification (NCBI taxonomy): domain Eukaryota; kingdom Metazoa; phylum Chordata; class Aves; order Tinamiformes; family Tinamidae; genus Nothoprocta; species Nothoprocta perdicaria. Next base: position 5,542,089 of record NW_020455643.1, on the reverse strand, counting down.
GGACCAGAGGGCCTCAGCTTTACAGTCTGCAGATGAGATGCATCCTAAGCAGGCATTTCCATGTGTCCAAGGCTCCAGAAATTTGCCAAGAGGGCTCTTTGCATTGTCCCACACCAYGTTCTCCTTGGAGATACTGGGGCCACCCTCCAACCAGGCTGCGCAGCAGAGGTGCAAACCCCAGTGCAGCCACCTGGGCAAGAGCAATTGCCCTTGCTCAGGTAATTAGCAGATAGTCAGCACATCCAGTGCTGCTGATTGAATTGTTAAGGGCCCTTATTCTGGAAGGTTTAACTTCTCCCTCTCTTTAAGTATGTCTCTGTGATCACTTGCTAAAATAATCCAGGAAGCGACAGTGAAGAACAAATCTGCCCCATTCCCAAGTCCCCTGATACTTTGACACCAGCTCACAATAAAAATTGGCTGTCACCTCAATAGCACTCATGATTTTGCCTTCAGATTCTTTTGTTAAATGAAACAGGAACTGGTGACACTCATAAAGCTGGAGAGTGGCAACATGAAGGGGTCTCCTAAACTTTGCCTTTTGGGCCGTTAAGAGTCACTTGAGGCAATCTGAATAAGCAGAATTGCCTAAATAAGCATTCCTCTCTTCAGAATGAGTCTAGTACGCAGCCTGCAACAACCTAAAGTATATAAAAAGTACGCCAAACACTACACAAACTCATTAATACTTTGTGAATCATGAGTCTTCAGCCATCTTTCCAGTTTGATGTTTCATTAAAATGAGGTACTACACCACAACAATAGACGTACGAAAGAAGGACTAAACAAAAACAAAAATCTACAATAAGAACTTCTAAAAATCCCCAACTAGCTCATCAACACGCTCTGTAATTCCACAAGATAAACAAAATGGAAAAACATTGTTGTGCTAAAACACTCCAATGCGTCGTTCTCGATTCCCTTATAGCCAGGCAGGACATACACAACACATACACAACACTCCTGCCTCTCCCCTCTTGAGCACAGGTCTCAGAGGTCTGACAATATTTCTGTTATTTTCATACATCTCTAAGAGAAAATTAGATACTTTTTGTCATTTAAAGAGTTTATGAACTGATAAGTTGGCCCAATTTTGATGTTCTTTCTACAGCACAGAACTGCATGCTGTTTTTAAGAAACAAGCAATAAGGCAGAAACCACTCATGTAGGCTGGGACAGATAAGAAAATTTATCAAGGGACCAGTTACTTATTATGGCAATGTGAATACACAGCTTATTGCATCTAATTCATTCCTCTACCACACTGGTATATTGCTTAGAAAAATTATTTTAAAGCAACACGCTGTTACTTCATTTACAAAGGATACCGACATAATACAAAATCAGATTTTACTGTAAATGACTTCCCAAATCTAACATCCAAAATTCAATATACTTTTATGGTTATCCTTACAAAAAATAATCAACAGGAAAATTGTTCTCACTGAACCATACAGTGGACTTGAAACATTAAATGTATCCTTACAATGCTGAAAAACCATAAGCCAAGATATTTTTGGCAAAATTCTGATCTTATTCAAAAACTGCCTGACGCTAACAGGAACAAATTTGCATCTGCTTTTCAGGTATTATATCAATATGATGCTTCTTGCTTTTGTCTATACAAAAAAAAAAAAAAAAAAAANCAATGGAAGAGCTATGTTTGACATTTTCTATTAACACCTCAAGGTCCAGATATTCCCTATTTGCAGAGGAGTCATAACACATTATACAACCACATATTAGCAGCCTACATTCACCAAGTTATGGTCCAGAGATAACCCTTATGGAAAGGAGCACAGCATCTTTCTTCTATAGAAGTCGTTCTTTCTTGGCAAAGGGTAAGGTGGGACACTTGCACTTGTTGGACATTACTACTAACTCTTTTCAGAAGAGTCTCCTGAGTCCTTCCCAGGAGAAACAGCCACCAGAGCCCATGGGCACACTAGAATTCTCATTTCAAGAATAATCCCCCTCAGTCCCTTACTGTAAGGGACAAAACTTTGCTCCTGCCACGATTCCTCATTCCTGCAACAGCCGATAAAGCTTTGCCAAACAGCAGGTTGGAAATGTAATTCAGTGCAAATCACCAAAATTTGATTTTGCTGAGCAGACTTTTTGGACTTGTTTTGCTTGCTGGATATATATTTCATCCTTTTTTTTTTTTTTTTTTTTACCAAAAAAAGAAAAAAAAGAGAAAAGTTTTGAAGCTCCAAGTTTTCAAGTTTTTAACAAAGCTGAAAAGACCTGATAGAGACATGAAACATTTAGGTATCAAATGGCGGTTTCCTATCTCACTTCCAGAAAGTGAAGTACATCCCTTTTCTCACTGTATAGGAACTTCTGTTTCTTTGGCAATGATGGTATAAGGGAACTGTTGCTGTCTTCTTTCTTAATGCCTTTTGAAGCAGTAAAGCTTCCGTTGTGGATAACGCTGGGCACCAGCGATGAATCAATTCCTACCACAGATGGATTTGTGAGATTGTGCAGGTGATATGACCAGCTGGAAGAAAGGAGAGATATGCCTCCAAAGGACACCTATTACAACCAGACATATTATGAAAGGATTTAAACCTTCCTGTTGCTCACAGGAGAAGAAAAAAAAAATAGCAAAAAAAAACAATTTAGTAACAAGTTTAAGAAATGGAGAGTAATAGACAAAAAAATTCTTTTGTGTGTGACCCCACATCCTTAACCATGGAAAAGAGTATCTAAGTTGACTGCAAATATGATCTATCACTTGTCACAAATTTGACAGCCACTGAGATACACGAACTGTGAAAGGAGTTACATGGTGAAGTAGTATAAAAGATTATTACAATTTTAATATTAATGCTTGAGAAAATAAACTAATCTGATAAACCAAATGCAATAGCTAGACTTAGATCAACACAACAGTCTACTTTTCTTTCAGCTTACTATGCAACATTAATCTTTCTGTTTATCTGTTTTAATTTACAGAAATCAGAACAAAATTACAGCTTCCCACTGAGTATACATAGTAGCTTCATATTTCACAGGAAATTTAGGATTTTGTTTCCTTTTTTTCTGTTTTGGAGCAACTTGAACTAACATCATACAAAACTAAAATCCTATTTTTTATATTTCTTCTATGTGAATGCTTTGCAATGTTCAATTCACTATTCAAAACAGAATATGAAACACTAAGAAAAAGTTGTCACACTGGGCAGTACTATTTGTTACAAAATTAGAGATCTTAGAGATGGTATTTTGGCTACGTTCCATACTTTCAGACTCGTCCTCTTTGATTTCATTATAAACATTCAACTCAATCCTTAATGGCAAAACCAATGAACTCTTGTTTGCATAAAACTTAAATATTCATCATTGTTAAATGTGAAAGCTTAACACCACACACGATGAACAAAACCTTGGCACTAGCGAATTTTGTGACCAGAATGCCACAGTGCTGTCAATTTTATTTTTATCTCTTGTATCTTCCAAGAGAAAATAGGTCAGGAAAAATTTGCCTAAGAGGTAGTGGGAAGGAACTGACACTGCACAGTGCTAATGGCATTCTGATCTTTAATTTGGCAACAGAAGTTCAATCCACTCATTATAAACAGTAATCTGCTGAATAGTTCAATTATGTAATAATGAACACTATATAGCTAAACCGCATCTGGCAGATACACAATAAAAACAGGATAAAAATGCATCATTAGTGCCTCTTTCTTTATGCACACAGGGAAGGAAAAAACAGCTGAATTTTCAGATGCACTTGAGTGATAATAGCAAACAGAATTCTGTTTTCAAGAAGAATTCAACAATGTCTGTTTTCACAGAAAATTGGATTCATTTACTTTTGAAATTTTGACAGTGTACTTAGAATCACTGGGTGTCACCATTTATTCAAAATCTTCAGATCCAAAGCATTATTATAAACCTCAAACACTTCCACATCTAGTCATGTTCATCACTTGTGAAAACTGAATTTTACTTATTCTAAAGACTCAGGATCTATGATGCTTACAGAATCTAAACACAGACAATTATTTTCTAACTATGCCCACTGGATGTACCAGAAAACATTTTGGAGATATTGCACTTCCAATTTGCAGCAAAGCCCGGAAGATCCCAAAATTCACCTGACTGCAGGAGATTTTGTCGTAGCAGAAAGTTCTTACTCCAGATCTCCAAGCACATCAAGGTGATGTGCACTTGGTTAGTAAGACTGGTACTGCTACGTCCAGCGTGCATTTTTCTCCTATTTCCTTCTTCAGGACTGTTAACCAAATTTCTCACTATTATCGATTCTGATCCAAGTAGTAATCTATGAAAATTAAATTAGTGTCATTCTGAGTAACATTTAGAAATTGCAATTTAAGCAGCTGCCACTTATCCTCATAATTCAAAGTATATTAAGTTGAAAGAAGTCTTAGAATAACATATATCGATTTTGTCATATTTTTTTTTCTTTTTCTCCAAGGAACAGATGTTGCCTGCTTTGTATTTGTGGGGCTACGTACACACAGGTTTCATTGCAACAGCTCCAACTCTTGCCGAACAGATGCTGCAGGAGAACCACTGAACACAACATACAATTTACAACACACAGAACTCTGCCTTGGACCAAAACTTTGGATTTTTTTTTTTTTTTTTTGGGTACTGCACCACACTCTAAGTATTGTTTAGCTATTTATATATATTACCGATAGGCAGCCAAGTACATCCTGTTGAAATTCTAAGAATTGTATATGCTTATAAAAAGATAAGGAAATGAGGAATAAAATAAAGCCTAAGTTTCATAAGATCCAAAMCAGCTATATAATTCCCTTCTCTCAGATCTGGATTCTCACTAAGATCCTAATAGCAGGTTGAAATAGTTTGAAAAGTGTTAAAATAACTGAATGTTTTTATGCCATCCTTTGAAATAAAAAATGAAAAGCGATTCCCAAACCCCAAACAYAATCTATTGGAATACTAACCTAGGACTGACCAAATTCTCTATCATTTGTGGTAATTCTCACAATACCCAATCTGTATAGTTCAGTTCWTTCAGATGGTTGGTTCATGTCAAAGTCTCRTGATAGGCTTCAATCTAATTTCCTTCCCAAGCAGATAAGGAAGCTGATTTTTTACCCTTCCATACCACAATTATTCACCAGCTACATCATTTTTTAGAAGTAATTACATCTATCAAATAGAGATGGATCAGTTAATGAGAAATGACATCAAGACTTTCATACATTTTTCTCCTTGAATTTAGTTAAGGCTTGGCTTGAAACACGGCATTTTTTAGTTTTGCGTATCAAATATTTTATGTACATGTGTGTGTGTATATATATAAGAATACTTTTGATTTACTTCTGATCTTCTTAGCCCAGTTCTTTAGACTTCCACTACAACAATCTTTTGTAACTTCAAATACATTCCGCTCTGCAAGAGACAAAAAGCCATCAAGGCACTCCCTTTATCATGGGGGGGGGGAAAAAAAGTAAAAACTTCCACAGTTTCAGGTCAGTTTCATAAACTTGAGGCAAGTTGATTTCCTCCCTTATATAGAAATAACTTTCAAAACTAGGACAGAAAACCTGGTTTCTTCCACATTCACTGCTATGGGAAAATGATTATAATTTCTATTTATCTCGGGCCAATGGTGTATTTTGATACCATGGTGAAAAGTGCACTTTCCAAGCACTGGAAGCAGTCCATATTCAACACACATAAATATGAATATAAATACAAATTTAAATAAATGTAAATGTATGTGTGTGTGTGTGTGTGCGCGCGTGCATCTATATATTCAAGTCAGTGACAGGAATCAGTGGGTATTTCATAGCCCTTCATATCAATAAAACAGGTCCTTTGGATTAAAACACTGAGTTACCTTTATAATCAGGTAACTCTTAAAATCATATTGGGAAAAAGAGTTAATTTGCCTATTTGGGTGCTCAGCAATCACAGTTTTTTTCACAATTTTTCACAATCACAATTTTTTCCACCTTACCATCCATGCAGACTAAAGGCTTACTTTCACCTCATGGACTGCAAAACAAGTCAGGATCCACTTCAGTTGTCACTGTGATTAAGTGGGAATTTCTTAAAATATTACGTATTATAAAACTGAGTCCAAAAATCTTGCTATTTAACCAAGCCATTTGAAAGCTCACTCAATTACCAAGTTTATTTCTCTCCATTCCCACCACTTCATTTGGACTGTTTTCCAATTTGTGTACAATCAAGGTAATATTGATATTTAGCAACAGAATATTATTAAAGCAAACTCAATTTTCTCTCAAACAGGATGATCTACACAAAACTCCATGCTGTTGCACAGCATTCTAGTTCCATTCTCTCTTCTCCCATCCATATGTATGGGAAGTTTCCCAGGCATCAGAATAAAATAGAGCACAGGAAGAAATATTGAAGATTTGTTAATAAGATGTCACATAAAACACAGGAAAACTTAACTTTGGCACTTGGTTGCATTTAGACAAAAATACATCAAGATTACATACCTGTAGGTCTGTTGAATATTTTCAGCTTTGATTTCCTTGAGAATCTCTTGGAAGACATGAGGGTTATTTGACTCTGGAGATGTTGAGGAAGGCGGACACTTCTTGTGTCCATAATATCCTGTCAAAATCCCCAAAATAAATACRATCAAAACAGTGCAAAGTACTTTAAACATCTGACAGAAATTGCGGCGGTTGCTCTTTGGTGGCTGTCTCATGTAACGTGAGATGTAGTCTGGATCCTCCTGAAGACGCTGGAATCTTCCTTTGGGAGACATGGAAGGTTGGATGGGCTCCAGGTCAAGGTCGGGGCTCTGCGAGTTCCCTGGAGGATGTTGGGCTGCACCATCCAAGCGGAAGTGGTCAAAGCCGGGCTCCTCCAGCTCCTTCTCCATGTCCCATTCCAGGTCCAGTGCCGTTGCCTGCAGGTCATCGTTGTCCATGTACAGAGAATGCCCTTGGGCTCTCTGGTCCACGTGCACTTTGTGGTAGGCCATCTTTTTATCTATTAAAAACAACAACAACAAGAACAAAACGTTAGCTTTCTTATGTTTCTTTAGTAAACCTGAGGGACTTGAGCATTTAAAAGCAGAACCTTCGTCCACAGTGTTCCTTTCTCGCTACTTCCATCCTCCTTCCTGCCTTTGGAGCATAATCACTCCCATGCTCATCATCACAGAGGGGAAAGAAGACATTTAAAGAGCTACAACATATTGTAAGAATATTAGTAAAGGGGATTCACAAATACCAGTGGCAAAACACAATAGTTACCACATTATTTTTTCAATCTCCAGTCTCCAATATTAAAAATTGATTGAAGGTAAATAGTTTTYGAAGCAATTGCTTATTACCTGAAAGTCATTTTAAAGCTGCAACAACTGTATCAACTTTATTTTATTCATCACACAAAATAATGCCTTTAAAATAAAGCAAAATAATGATAATAAAATAGTAATAATAATAATAACTTGCCTGATCTGGTTCTAAATGCAAGGAAACGATAAGTTAAAAATGAAAATTCAGGGTGACACTGCATGTACGCATCAATAAAAGCCTTCCCTTTAGATAGGGCACTCTATTATTTATGGGTATTTTAAATGCATAGTTCCTGAATGACTGATGAATTTACTTAGAAAATGCCCCAGCCGTTTTGCTCCACTTATTTTTTCCCATTTAAATGAATCAAAATCTTTGCCAGGTACATATATCAAAACCGTTCATTTACTYGTGAGGCCTATCTGGGGCATTTCTAACCATTTCTATGGAAGCACGAGCCCTCTAAATGGAGCTCTGACCTCCAGGACAAATTCTCCAAGTCAATTTTCAACAAATCATTTTTTTTTAAACACGCTGCAACAGTGTGGTGCCGTTTTCATCCATACGTGGACAGTCCATCACATAAGCATCAGTAATTTACAGCTTTTCAAACACCAGACAGAACCATCAATTAGAAAGMCTGCAGCTATAGGTACTAAACTTCTCACAGTGATGGACAGCTGATTGACAGCACAACACTACACCTCTCTTTTTATATTTTAAGGCATTTGCTTTCTTTAAAGACCTACTCCCAGATAACATTATTTTGGCCATATAATAGATGAACCTACCTCATGGCAAAGTAGAGTTTAGCTTTTTGAAATTCATTGAAAAGAAGGAATCATTAGAAAACAATGATACAATGAATGTTTGTTGTTCACTGAAATACTATTTTGTTTTCATTGCAAAGCCATATAGAAAATCACTTGCTTGCAACTTGCAGGCAATATAGCACACACTTTCAGCAGTGTTTCAAATCTTCCTGTCATGTAGGTTTTGMCAATCAATCCTCCATCTGCAATCCAAATTCTTCTGTATGCAGCAAAAGCAACAGAGCTTAGGCTGAGCTCAACTAAAGAAGCCAAATTAGTTTGAATATGCCACATTATTTATTTAAATAATGATTAAGAAACGCTTGCCTTTAAAATCCAGTTGAGTTGACATATGGTTTAAACTTGCAAAGCCATATGCATTTTGCCTTTGTTTCTGCAAAGTACTCAAAGTGAGACATAGTGCAAGGGTTTAAAGCAACCCTGCTAATTTTAAGCATGTTTGAACGGACAGATTGCATGTTTTTTCTCTGGAAAACCCCCAAGGAATCTTTTAAATTCACTTCAGTTGTCCTTAAGGATTCTGGAGTTTTTATCAAAAGTATCTTCCCTAGAGATGTGCAAAATATTCAGATCTTTGCASATCCTGTTCAATTTAGCAGGTAAATAAATGTGCTGTTTAGATGTGCCTTTGTGCATCTTGCTGTGTTGCATTTTCTAAATTATCCATGTGCTTCATTGGTTTGCACATCAGAGWTCACAATGGCAAAGGTCGTGTAGCTGTAGTTCTATAAAATAACACACACTTAATTTTTTCAAGTGAATAGGATCATATATTCATGCAGTATTAGCTCTGCAGGGATCTTTGGAGGATATCCAGCTCAGTACCTCACTCACAGGACTACTGCCAACACTGTATCAGCAAACCATTACTCTATCCTGCTGAACCTCGGAAACCTCACAGGAAGGAGGATCCCAGCACCTTTGAGGGTAACCAGTTTCACTGCTCTGCACTCCTCCTGGAATTTTTCCTAATGTGAGCCTGAATCTCCAAAGCCAGAATTTGCACCTTTTTTTTTTTTTTTTTTTTTTTTTTNTTTTTTTTTTTTTTTTTTTTTTTTTTTTTTTAATTATTATTACCACATATTCCTACCAAGAGGAGTTTAGCTCTGCTCTCTCTCCTCTCTCTCCAAGTACTTTGCTGCTATCACATTCCCACCTTCACCAAGAAGATACTAGCCTGGGATCATCTGCAGAATCCCCTTCAGTTTCTCAGCATCCTTCTTGAACTGGAGTACCCAAATCAARACACATGATATCTGGCAAGTTTACRAAGGTTCCTCTGAACTGTAGCTCTGCTATTAAGCTCTACAGAAAACCAAGATGATAAAAATGTTTATAAAAATTCCTATACTCGCCTAGCCATGCCAAGGCACAGTAACACTCCATAACTCTATCTAAAGGCAATCAACCTCCACATGGGTTAATGATCCCATTTCTGACCCCGGTAAATCAAGGGCACAGTCACTGAAGCCATTAGGTAGTAGCAACCTTGTCTATAATAGGCATTGCAGGGTGGTGTCCATGTATCCTGACAGGGAAGCCATCAAGGCACTACCTCTGTCCCTACAACCCAAYCAAATTTACCTTAAGGTACAACATAAGCAGATTTAGGATTGTTATAGGTATGGAGTGCAAATGTGTTCGGTGACCTTAGACCTTTGTTTGTTCTTTTTAATATAAATTTCTGCTGAAAAAAGTTGTCAAGTTTAAGAAAAGCCAGCGGCTGGTCATAGTAGTCTGCCTGGAGGTGTCCTTTTGCAAGCCACAYGAGTCCTGCAAATCTATCCCAACATGTTATTCCACACACAGACAACACGGTGTGACACACAGCATCCCGCCTGCTCCAGCGTCTTCGTGCGGAACTGAGTTGATGACTTCTCTTTGCAACAAAACACAAGGAGCATTAGTGCGGGTCAACAGAGGAATCCTCAGTGGCTTCCCGTGAATAAAGCTCCAAGGAAGCATCGTTCTTTCTGCCTCTTTGCCTGCATACATATCAGTAATGCAGTTCTGCCATGCTCGACACAGCCTTTCCCTGCCTGAATATCTGGGCGTTCAGTGTGGGAGCATCTTACATTAAACACATTTTTTTTTTCTCCTTTAGTTAGGCATCACTCACTTTGCAAACACATTTTGCACCTGGGATCAAGTAAATCTGTATAGAAAGCTCTGTACTCTTAGCAGTGTACATGTTTTTCACCGACTTTCTAGCAATTTTTGCACTTTGCAGTTAGCCCTTCCCAAATTAAACCACATAAGCCAGCTGGAACTGATGTTCCTTTTTTTTCTAAASCATATCCAACACTGGCTTAGTCTTAGGAGATGGGATACATATGGTATATGGTAAAAGGTTGAAGATTCAGCAAGAATTTGATAGAMTCCCTGTCCTCTATTTATGCACATTTTTCAGAGATGTATGAGAATATGAGGGTGTCATGATTAATGAAGGCGAGAACTGCAGTATTTGAAAGCTCAATTCTCAGTTTTGCATACCCATCTCTTACAGACATTTTCAGATACCTACAAGTTAACAAACTTTTTTTATGTGTAAAAATTATCACTGTTATTAAACTGAACTCTGAACTGTTCWTATTAATTAATCTATACCAGTGAAATTAACTACTTAAGAAGTAAACATAATATTTCTTCACTGTGCCTAGAGCAGCCTTAAGTATAGTGAGGAATTAGCTCCATCAGAGCAAATGTTTTCAATAAACCCTCATGATCTTTTAGACTAGGCCAGAGTTTGCACACAGCTCTCAGAGCTTAAGCACTTTATGCCGTAGTACTTTATGACTTAAAGATAAAGAAAGCATGCATTAAGTCAAGAATTAAGAGGCATATTCAGAAAACTTGGTATACTGAGTTGAGCTCRGATACAAATTGCATAGTGTATTCTGAATTTCCTCACTTGTCACCCAAAACAAGAATTGACAGAAATGCTGATGACTTGCACAAATTCAGTATTACAAAATTACCTCAATGTGTGTTGGTGCTCTTGAAAGGCGATCCTGGATACTCATGTTGGGGCACCTGCTCTCATACATCAATACCGGAGATGTCTGGGATGTCTCAGCAAAGCAACATTAATCAGAAAATGACAATTTGCTGACACCAAACCTTTAAACACTAAAAATGATGTTTTAAACAGTGAAAGTCCTGGCAGCACCACAGTGATTAGTCACCCTCACCCATATACGTGAGATCTGCTTTTACTTAACCCRATGACTCATCACGATAAGACGGGCACAATTATACAACATGCCTCTGTAAATAATGCAGCTCTGGCTGCCTGATGCCTCACGGGTCCTATGATTCACAGGCATAAATTCCTAAGCCATGTTTCCACCAACCATACTCTCCTTTTCCTCAGCTATATATTTAACATAAGAAAAGAATATTCCTAAATGTTGGACAATAACGTGTGTTCTAAAGACAGTATTGGTTGCATTCAGCTACTAGAATATGGAGGTGCAGTGCATGGCACACTGCAAATCTGCTCACATGTGCAGTTAGCTCCTCTCTATGATTTTTTACTAGTTCAAATCATTCCAGGAAAATGCTGAAGACCAAGTCCTCTCYGCTCTGGCTGGGAAACAGAACTATTCATTTCACAGTGCAAAATATGTTAAAGCTTCTTAAAAAAACGTGTGGTGATTCAATTACTCTAATTCTCTTTAATTTTGGAAATCCATACTGAAAAGTCAAGAGGAGTCACAGAATCACAGAAGCCTTGATCAGAGGGGACCTCTGGGGGGCAGCTAATCCAACTTTCCACTCAAAGGGGGACTGCTGTGAACAACAGATCAAGTCCAGAGCTAAAAGGTTCAATAGGAGCACAAGCGTATGGAATTTCTTTCCTTTTCTATTGCAAATGCATCTGTTTATTATTGAAAATAACACCACTATTTTAAAAAAGTAATATAATCAGTCACTAATCTCTACACAGGCATGCTTGCCTAAACCAGAGAAAAGAGGCAGAAACGGAAGCATGAATGAGAGCCCYAACACACAGATACAGCATCCATGGACCATAAATCACATTTCCATGAGTGAGACATGGCAGTCCCCAAGCCAGTGTCCTTGGTATGTGAACCACGTTAATCAGATTGTATGAGCATTTGCTGGAAGCTCATGGGAAAGCAAGCAACTACAACTACAAAGCAAGCTGAGCAGATTGGTAGGAAGGAGGGGGAAAAAAAAAATCCCTCTCTGCTTGACTTGTAACCCTTGAAGTGCAAGAATGCTGTGAGGTTTCCTTGCAGGAGCAGCACAGATTGAGACTGGGACACAACAAACACGCCAGCTTTCTGAAAGGTCTAACAGAGCAGCAGGGCCTAGACTTGGGCAGATAACCCCTTCCTTTCTAGGGGACCTTTTAAGGCTTTTTCCTTCATCTGGTAGCAAGGCACTTAAATGCCTCCTAGTTTGGGCTGTACCTGCCTTGCTTTCCCAGTGACAGAGATGGATGGAAAGTCTCCTCACTTGAGACAACTGTGTTTAACAAGACACATTTGAGAGTTTCAGGGAAACTTCACTGTTGTATCTGCAAAAGCTTTCTACTGACCTTATTCCCAATCTGATTCTGCATCAGCTCAACCACTGGTTTCACAAATAGGTCTGTGTACAAAGTGAGGAAGCATTGAAAAAAACAATGGTCATATGTCCATGTACATTCTCAAAACCTATAAAATGAAGATATTCCATAAGCTACTTTAATAAGAAGAGAGTTTCCAGTAACTGTGAAAATATTATCCCTMACTGATTGCTAAAAGGAACTCGCAAAATTGGTATTAATGACCCTGAATTATATAATGATCACATAAAATCTACAAATATGTGTATTTTTATCATGGTATGGGTATTTTTGGACTAAAATAAGCAGTAGAGACACATTTCCTTCACGCTTTTCTTTCACAATACATATCATTTCCTTACTGAAAAATTAACATTTTAATAAAATTTCATTTTTCATTAGGAATATTTCCCTCATGAAACAACTTATTTTTATATGACCTGATTTCAAGCTCTGAAGGAGAAAGGAGGGGAAAAAAAAAAAAAAAAAAGGAAAAAAAAAAGGGAAAAAAAAAAAAGATGCCCATGAGCTTTTAGGGGAGGAGGATCAGACCATGCAATTTAAAACAGTAGAACTTCTCTCTTCACTTATGCTCATTTTCACAGTGAAGTAACTTCCACTGGGCTTCACAGTGCTGAGTATTTCATGATTTATAGTATGGAAAGAGAGAGGCAAATCAGTCTCTAGCGAAAAGTCACCCAAGCTAATGAAAAATTTAAAATGACTAAATTTATAATTAAGATGAATCAAGAAATGACATTCAAAAGCAGTTACATTAACATAAATTTMAAGAGCAAAAGTTTGAATGCTAGTTTTTCTGTCAGCAGCATACATACCAAATTCCCCGTATTTTAGATATGCAGTTATAGCTGTACTTCCTGTATAAATCAAAAGTATTAGCAAACACCTTGAACTATTTTAAATGTTTCGCATAGCTTCTATGCTTTACTTATGAACAGGTATATTATTAGAAATAAAGTGTCATCTTCAATGACACTTAAAAGCAACGCTGTTAGGCGACTAAATGCCAAGCAAATGCCATGAAAAAGTAACATTCCGTAAGTTTTAAACAGACTTACATTCAGCAAGTTTTTAAACAGACAAATATTTGTCAYGGAATATTTGTCCTGCCAAAGAGAAGGCTCAAACACTTGTTTATCATAATAATGCAGACAGATTGCTAACAATTGCCTTCAATTGTGCATGCAATTGATACAGTGCAAAAAAAAAAGAACTCCTTTGCTTTCTCTTTAAAAAATTGTCTACGTTATGAACCATCTTCCTACACGTTCAAAGGCTTCACCTGCTGGCTAGAYATTGCAAAGTGTACAGTCAGAATAGAGATCAAAATAAAAAGAAAACTGTTCCATTATTTTATAACCTTACAAACAAATTAAAAAATCATTGCAAAGTTAGGCCAAAAGTCTAACCTGTCATACATTTAAAGAAAATCACTCCAAACTATATATCTATGTAAAAATGCATAAGTTCTTTATAAATCATTATCTGTATTATCTCATTTCATTTTTCCTTCCCTTTTAAATCTAGGAAATGATTAAGTTTAGCTAATTGGGTATTGCTATAAAATCATTCAGAATTTTTTACTTTCACTCCAAAACTTAGCTCAGAATAATTGCAATAACGCAATTATCTASTGCAGTTGCCATCTGTGATATGAAAGTCAACATTTTAATTATTCTGATTGTAATTTAGAGGCCCACACAAACACCAGTTTGGGGCTACATATGGATTTTATTCTCAGGGATTAACGTCAGAACAGGTGGATTCAACACTTCAAAAGACAGCTGGCTCAATGCCCACAGACTTTTCTACCTAGTAGGTGACTGCTACAAAGAGCTGAAGAACTGAATTTGATTTGAAGATCGGTTGTTAAGCCCCTGGCTGAGTTCATCATCAACAACAAAAGGGATAAAAGAAATTGACCTCTGTTTTAAAACACTTTCATGTTACTTTGAAGCAGTTATCATTGAAGCAAGGAGATGACATTATCATTAGAGATGCAGATTATCCCAAACTCCTAATGATTTCGGTGACAATATCGAAACTAAGGTTGTGAGGGAAGAACAACGCTACTGCAATGGAGCAGATACCTCTGAGTAGGCATCTCTCCAACAGCAGACTGCAAAATTTTTGTCCTCTATAATGCAGTTAAGAGGACTGAAGTCTGCTTAAATTAATGGGAAATCAAAATAAATATTTTAGAATATGAAATGTAGAGGTGACCCTTTGGAGTTTTGGAGTAGAGTAATGGAAAGATAGATGCTTAATGACTTTGAAAACAGTTTGAATCTCTTTTACTAAGGCCAAAATGATCACAAAGTGAGCAAAGAATTAAAAAAAATAAAGAATAAAAAATAAATCAAGATAATGAGGTATCTTAAGAACCAAGTATTGGTCTGGCATCAACATGGTCTGCATTTCATAAACAGTGACTACTACCATTCATTCAACTGACAGATATTCAGTTGCGTGGAAGGGTAGGCTGACATATCCCAGCAATCCATAAATCCCGTCCCATAAAACTCCATACCGGATCTGGAAACAAAGCATGTTATTGAAGATCTACACAAACCATTATCAACACACTAAATTAACTCTYGGCCCTAACGAAGCTAGGGGCAGTCCTGTTACTTTGCTGGACCCTGATTTCACCTTTTATTCTCCTTCTCCCATACAGATTTTGTATCCGTGATGGGTTTCTATTCCCCAAAACTGAAGCTAGGCACTATTTTTTTTGCTGGATGACATACCCAACTTTATTTCTCTGAATACTCTAATTGATTTTCATGAGATGCCATAATGTTGGGAGGCAAACATGCACTTGAATCTCTTAGCACTGCAATCCAAATGCCGCTTTCTGGCAGGCCTCCGACGAGCAGCCCGATTAGTTTCTTAGTTTTTAAGATTTCCATATTGCAGTGTGGAGTGCAAGGACTAATGAGCTGAAAAATCTTTCACTTAAAGATAATAATTCAACTACTGAGCTAAATAAAATAGTATATTAGGGAAATATGTAATATTTATCTACAGACATGACTTTGCTTATGTATTCATCCCAGAAGTAATAATTTTATTATTACTAACATAAACATGCCATGTTTTGAAAGAAAATAATTAGACGAGGAAAAAAGATGCTAAATTACACCCAGGACAATGAAGACAGGCTGCTTGGAAGGTGGGAAGTTGCCCAGTTTGTCTACTGTGTACTTCACCACTTTATAGCACTTTTTTGAAATCATATGGCATAAATGCACATACATGTGGATGTGCACACATAGAGAAAAAAAACACTTCAAAAATGGGTAGGCAGATGGTGCTACAGCAGGTAATATTGGATAGCACCTAGAACACGAACAAAGTTTTCCAAAGACAAGCAAACACTATTTATGATTCCAAAAGCATAAAGGGAAAAGGGAGGCAATAAGCAACATCCAGTTTGATCTTTTCATTACAATGTAATAGATTTTCTTGAATTGACAATTATTTTCCACCTACTCTGTACTTTGAAGCAGTAATAAACTGTAAGCTTTATACCATGTTTCATTCCTATCACAATATTTAAGATGAAAAAAGGCAACATAAACTGGTTGTCTAAGAAATGAAAATAACTATAATCATATAGTACTGAGCAAGAAAATTTGTCATCAGTTTTGCCGCTATGAAGAGGTCAGAAAGASGGATATGCAATATATGCCCTTGAGTCAGAAAGGAACATCGATGCTCCTGAAGTGTTAGCAGTAGGAAAGAAATGTTAGTCTAGYTCTTTTTATTTCTTCATCTTATGCAGAAGCACAGAATCGCCGATTCAAAGTGCAGAAGCAAAGACGGGTACACAGGCTGGATCAGCGATAAAGCAGGGACTGGTGATTTACTTTTATAGAGGAACTTAAAAATAAGGTAGGTCTGTGCTGGTCTGCTTAATGTGCTACCTAGGCAAATGTGGTGCCTCCAAAGACGTCAAAAATACTTGGAAGGAAACTTGYCACGTCCAAGGAAGTCAAAATGCTCAGAGATAAATACTGAAGAAGGCAAAGTTCGATATCAGTCAAACCTCCCAGAGCAGCAGAAGGCGTTTTTACCTAGTAATAAGAAACATTTACAGAGTCTGGAATTTTAGTGGATATTTCAGGAAGTTTAAATGCTTGCCATTAGCAAAAATCACATATAAACATATATGCATCTTTTTATTCCAATTAGATTATATATATTTTCCCCCTCTTGAAAAATCAACTCTCGGACAAGTTCTACTGCTGAAATTTTTGTTGACAGTTTATGAGGAGTTTTCTCTCAGAAATCTATGTACTTCAGTCAGAAGTAAACCCCATGACTGACTTTTTCTGTAAATTTACAGAGTTTTAAAATTTAAGGGAGCTTTAAAAGTAAATATATCTCAAAATGTTATTAAGTATTGCATCTAAGAGACAGATGCYGTTAAACACACTACTAAACTTCTAAATTTTAAGCTTTCACAAAATGTAAGGTAGTATACTTGTCTTTATTTTTCTTGATTGCCTCTAGAAGGCTAACATATTATATATATAAAAACTCTTTTTAAAACTYGGCACAAATCCTTAATCACTTGTCCAAGTACAATAAGAATGCTGAGGTTTTATCGGGAGATTTTGCCATAGCTCAGAAAAAAATATTTTTTAAAAATATTTTCAAGTATTTAAGGTCTTCATATAATTACCACTTGAAAAACAACTGAAACATCACATCATAAAACCATGCCTTGAATGACATTCTGTTCTTTTCTTTCCAGTGATGTGAACGTCTTCAATTTTGTATCAAAACTTTAGAATTGTGGCTATGTAGCTGTATCTAAATATTATATTTCTATTACATTTGAATTATATCATGACAAAGAGCAAATCAATCAAATATACCTCTGGTTCCTTTTCTAGAGGTACTACTTACACCAGGCACTATAGAGTTCGTAACTCAGAAGGAAAAAGGACACTCAGTAAACAGAGAAATTTCAGCCAACAGGAAACTTCCACCTAAATCTGCCTAGTTCATAGCAATTACCAATTTTTCAAAAACAGAACACAYTTATGGAAAATATAAACCTTCACTTCATGGACCCAAAGCATATTGTATGAGTCCTAGTAAATGGAGCAACGCCAGGAAAGAAGATGGAAAAGGCCAGGTTCAAGCCTCTGACCAAGTTGAAGACACGGTAAATAAGAATCACCTGATCCAAAACAATTAGAAGGCTCAGAAAAGCCTGTTTTACCATGGGCTGTGAAGAACTGGTCTCATTTGCTCATCTGAAATAGTTATTTTTCAAGGACATTGGCTTTCTCTTCCCACAACAGACAACCTTGTGCAAAGCCTGTAGGGCAATTTTTGCCCCCCTTTTTTTTTCTCCATAAAAGCCATCTAATAGGAAAGCAGTCGATAGCATTATACCTTTTTTTTTTCTCCTTTTTTTAATATGTAAATGCTTCTCCAATTTACATTTCAGTATAGATGTATATTTTACAGCGAGTAAACATATTTTTCATGGATGAAATGACACCTGTGTCATTTTATGAAGAAAAACAAGTTACAAAGCTGAAGGGAAATAATAAAAATAGCTCAATTATGTTTTATTTCTACTTTATCAGAAGGCATTAAGAATTAAAGCACAGATTCACCGTACTAAGACAGAATAAAGAACTGGAAGATTATTCTTCTAAAGGTCACATTATCTTAACAAAGCACCACTTTCTGACAGTGTGACATTGATAGTGAAGCAATATCTGCATTTAACAGAAATTGCTCCGAGATCCGTGCCCTCTGCACTCTAAACAAAGAATTTAGGTATTTTCTTCAAAGGTCACATTGAGAACATCACGGAAAACAAGCTTTCCAGCCTTGCGCCAGTGGCTGCATATAGATACTTATAGAAACATCAGGCACAGGGGCTGGAGCAATGCCAGAGTTGCCAACTCCTCTCTCGGAGAAAATATTAAATGCCTTTTCCCAAATTTTTCTTTCTTTATTTTGTGCTACAGGACAAATCTGTCCTCTCTAGTGCTCACTCCCTGAAATCAGTGTCTTTGGAGAAGGTGCAGCAGCGTTTGCTACCCCAAGAGCTAGTGAAAAAAATAGGTGCAAGGCTAGAAATCAGCTACACTCCTGCCTGCCACAGAACACGAGGTCCCTCCATCAGCCCCCAGCTCGGCTGGTTACATAAGAGGCAGCTAAAGCTGGCTCAGGGGAACTGCTCCAGAACTGAAGACGATGACAACCTAGTACTTAATGTGCCACGGAGCTGATGCAACKCAGAGAGCAACACACGGGCAACCCGGTGATGCCCGACATGCTCAGAGCCCCTCTCGAAACCCTCACGGCCAAATAGCTGGTGTCCCTGCAAGAAAAGCACCTATATTGAAAGGTTATTAAAAGGGCAGGAATCAAAAAAAAAACAGCAGAGTAGCTCTGAAAACTTGCTATTAAAAAAAAAAAAAAAAAAGATATTTTAACATAAGGAGTGTGAGACACTAATCTAAAAAAGATTAATAAAAATGCAGCCAATGAATTATATGCATTTTTAGTGAATGTGTTGCGTTTTCAGCAGTCATCTGCTTTTCTGACCTTATCGAGCATTTCAGCTTCTCCAGATCTGCTCGAGCTGTTTAGCACCAAACAAACCAGCCAACTGGAGAGCTGTGAAAGCAAAGAACCTCAGGGGAACACAATTACTAATTCAGCCAGGAAACACTGCTTTCACGCAACAGTTTATTAAAAYGGCATTCCCTTGAATATCTTCTGTCTCTAAGTTCATCAGGGTATTTCTATCCGTATTTTAATGAAGATCTTTGGGGAAAAAAGGGGAATCTCAACAGTYATTCAGAAGTATTGCTACGGTGAAACGTTATTAATTGTAACGCCGCTATAAAATAAACTGCTTATATAACACAAACCACGTTTTTTTGGTATTATGCTGTTCATTACCTGAGATTTCACTTGGCTAAACTAACTCATCTGCTGGCAGAGCCAAGAAATGGGRAGGATGGAGAAGGAAGTCAGACCAACACTCCAGTTGGGGTGTGAACCTCCAGTTGAGGTCACAGAGACTAGCTATTTCTACAGAGTCTCAATCCATTTTTTTCATTTCCTGAAAAAATTTAAGTCCAAACTCCACCTACCAGAGTAATGATGAACGACATGACCTCATTTTTACTCTTTCTTCCTCTTCTTTCACTCTTCCTCCTCTTCAATCCCCTTGTTAATAGAAGCAGACTTCAGATGAGACTGACAGTATAAATATATTCCTCTTTAATAAATAGCACTAATATTGTTTTTCACCAAATTAACAAGGTATTTTTCTTCTCTTGGAAAACTTTTACACCTTATTATAGCAATCACTTTTTTAATTTCATGCTTCCCTAATTTTATTACTGTTAATTTACTCATTTAATTCTAGCTATTTTGTACCATTTATTGTGAAAGTGGCAAGAACGTCATAGTTTTCTGATAAATAAAAGTTAAATGGGTTTTTGAGYCCTACCTATCAATACAGTATGCCGCTTCTCACCATTAGAAGTCCTCCGAGATCTTCCGATAATCTGTTTAACGAAGTCTCATTAAAAATCCTTCAGCCTTAGAACAGAAGTGAAGGCAGAAGAAGCCYGTTGACCTGAGAAGCCTGAAAGGGCTCTGGTCTCAACCCAAGCTCAACCCAAGGCCAGCTGAGCTTGGCGGGCACCATCCCTCTGATTTCAGCAGATCAGCAGATCCAGTAGATCTTGAAATTTCTTTATTGTTTTGAAAGCCAAATATAAAATCAAAGCTTTAGTAAAAGCATTCCTCTAAAAGATTATCTTTCATTGATTCTCAATTATAATTATGATTAATGTTCCCTATAGCAAGATAGACTAGAGGGATTTCAAATCAAGTGGGCCTAAAATGACATCTGTGCTTAAACAGGATGAAAACTGCAGCTGCATAACCACCACGCTCTGACACTGCACAGGTTGGATTACACTACTTGGATTTATTCTGAAGTTTGCAAGAAGGAAATTAAAAAATCAATTATTAAAATATATGAAGGAGAATATTTTACTGTTTTCAAAATTATATTCTGGATACAAACAATTCCTTGAAAACAAGATGCCTACAAAAAGCTTTCAACTTAGAAAAGAAACGCACTCTGGCTCCACAGTGTCATTCTTTGAAGTTGATTATTTAGATGTGTCCTTGCTTTCAGTTCTGGAGATGCTCAAAAACACGTTCAGCCACGTGAGGCTAGATATCAGCATGCATCTCTTTGGAATAATGCCGTTCAATTTTTCAAAACCCTTTAGAACCGCATTTCAGGAAGGAAACAACAATACTCTGAAGAGGAAAAAAATACAACAAACACGCACACGGGAGCTGTCGTATTTGGCTCGTCCTCTACGTTGCAACTTCAAACTCYTCACCTCTCCTCTTCCCCCTTTCTTGCTCCTGGCTCATTTTGCTTGCAGGAAGGCACCAGCAAAGACTTCGCTAACTAAACCAGCTGGTGCCTCCAGGGCCCTGTGAATTACCAGGGGGTCCAAGTTGCTCTGAAGGCGCAGGGCAGGTCCCCGAGGTCCCGCCGGGATAGCTCGTTCCTGCTGATAAAAGGCACTTTATGCAAGGAGCGAGCTCAGGGGAGCGAGGCAAGATGCTCAGGACACCTTCTGGCACTCGCACCGGGAATGATGTCCCGTGCACAGGCTCCCAGAAGAGGAAAGCGGCTTAGTCAAGTTCACCAAAACCACGGCAAACAATATTCGCTTTCCTGACAGGCAAGTGTCTTCACACGGAAATACTCAAGGCTTTAGGGATGAGCAAATATCCCTTTGGTGCTTGTCTGAGCTTGCTCTGAAGCAAGAGGCTATTGCAGCACCTCGGGCGCTTCAAGAAGCGAGACCAAGCAGACAGAGGGGCCTCCTGCCAGCCAAGGTGGGCTGTCACGGACGCTGTGCAACCATTTAGTGCAAATACAAGGGAAAGAGGAAAAAAAAAAAAGGAACATGGAGTTTAAGGCAGAAGATGTTTAAGCATGTCAATATGGTTTCTCATTCATTCCCAAATTGACTCTTTTTGGAATGTAACTGAAAATACTAACTATTAAGAAAAGTTAATCTGTGTAGCAGGGTACAAGGCTGCAAAGACAGAGCCAAGGGTGACGGAACTGCTCTCACTAGAGCTGTCTACCTGTTCAGGAGGCTTTGAGCACTTGCAGTTGTTAATGTGACCCAGAGACCAATTCTGCTTTAAACTGGACTGATTTCTATCCAGAGCACCTCTCCCCCGAGCCCCATGTGCACTAACATGCTGCATGTTGGAGGCAGATACCACACTCTGAAGGCCAAGGGGCCTCACAGCAGCAGGGAGGCTCTAACCTTAGCAGGTATGATGCATTTTTAAATGACAATTGTGTCAAATTTAATAAACAAACCCACCCTACTAAAATTCAAAACAAAGATTGTAATTCTATAACTGAAAGAACTGTGGTCTTAAAGTTTATTCTACTTTTTTTTTTTTTTTTTTTAAACATTGTTAGTCTTGCTGGCAGACAGGCAATCCCAACTTTTCCTTTTTGTGTCATTAAGGCTTACAAGGCTTACTGAGGCAGAGGATGATGTAATTTTCCACAGGCTCTGCCTGGACCAGGTAAAGGCATGTGAGCTCCTCCATGCAGGTGCTCAGGTTGAACATGAGACCTTCCTTACAGATTAGCCTTCTGCTTGGCAGCAATARCAACAAATCTTCAAAGAAAGGGAGRAAAAAAAAAAGCTCAAAATTGAATTTGCGAAACAAAGGAAAAAATTTTTAAGAATCTTTTCCATTAATAGCATTCAACTTCATATTTGAATTCATTTGCATTGCATTTTAATATCTTTGAATTACAGTTTGCCCATGTTCCTGGATGAAGATATGGGCAACTTGCTTCCTTTACAAGAAGGTGGCTCTCCAGCACTACTATACAATACTATATTCCACATAAATTAGAATGTATTGCATTTATGAATATTAGGGTTTTTTGGTTGCTGTTGTTTTTGGGGCTGCCATGTTTGCACAAGGAATCTCATGATTCCTGAGGGAAAAAGAATGATAAAATAGTCTTCTTTGCAGGAAAAATAAAAAGAAATAAAACAAAGCAATAGTGACATAAAAAAAAGGCAATTTCGTTTTTTTTTTAAATAGTCAGCAAGCACCCCAGCAAACAAGAATTGTGGCTACAATATCCAAGTGTGGCTATAGAGCAGTGGTGCTATCTCCTTGTACACAGGCTGTTTCTTGTGCAGCTGTGAGAAGGAAAGCTGTTGTTGCCTTGAATCCCGTAAGCATCCCTTTATAATGACATATATATGTCCCATATATGTCATTACATATACGTAGGTCACATATAGATGTTTATATTCCATGTTAACAATGAAATCGCAGTCAAAACATGCTCAAGTATTAAAATTACAGAACATCTTTTAGGTCATTCAGTCTTCTCTCTGCTTTCTGAACCCAAAGTGGGAGGGTTAAAGCAAGCAAACCAAACCATGGCATTTACAGACCACCTGTAATTAATTCCTTACAGAGTAGGGTATTTTCCAATCGATCCCACTGGTCCAAAAGGACTACTGGAGTAGCAGCAAAGCCATATTTAATGACTTGAAAAGGAGCATTTCAGCAACAAAAACTGAGAACAACGTCTTGTTTTCAGCAGGAAAAGAGATGTCAGCAGTTATGTCCACAGATCTAAAAATACCTCCAAAGATTTCATAAAGCACTATGAAATTCTTGGAGGCGAGGAGGAAGAAGAGAGAGAGAGGAAAGGAATCCAACAATTAATGCCATCCCGTTAATTAAATTCACTTATTAAACTCGTTACTAATCAAAAGAGGCCAAAGATATGTTTGCTGCTSTTCTGGAGAAGGATCTTTGTGGAATAACATTTGTTGCTACATAGACCAAAATTCACCCTATTATCTTCTGTTCTTTACAGACCAGATATCATTGTCAATTTTTACATTTGCCTTTCCCATGTTTGTTCAGGCATTCAGACAAATAAACCCAGGTAAGGAAATCAATAAATCTTTTCTAGCTGCCATTTGTTATGAAAATAATACTTTTGATTTGGCACGGACTGAGCAGACACATTCTCATATAAATCTAGATGTACAACCGTGCTACAGATTTGTTCTCTTCCTAGTCTAAAAGGTTACTCTGTTATAAAGAAAWCGGAACAAAATATGTTCCTTCAACTTTAAGCTTTGGGTGAGACAGGGCACGTTCAAACAAGCAGTAGTGCTTTTATTCATTTTAAACTGAYGTGAGTAGGTTAATATAACTTTCTGATTTATCCTGGTAAAATCAAACTGCTAAATCCCCATCTTCAGAGAGAGACTAAAAGTCCAGAGTACTCAAAAGCACAAATTTCTTGGTGGATTTAATATGCCCCTAGTATGCCTCAACAAAACACATCTGAATATGTTACTGTGACAGATAATTTTACACATTGAACCACACTTGCACATGTTCAATGTGGAAAGGCACATTTATAGATTTCTACATCTAAAGGCCCAGAACACAGACTTTTCAGAGCCAACTATCACACCAAGATCCTACCACCAAAGGATGCTTCCCTACACACAACGTGACTTAAAACCCATCTCTTGAACCAGTAACACGCCCACTGAAGGGAATCCTTGGAAAAAGGGGCACATTTTGCTCACGTTGCAGGCAAGGGTTGCTAGGCCAGCTCYGCAGCAGCCCTCCCTGCGCCAGGCCTCACAGGGCTGTCGGTACCACAAGCTCAATGGCAACCTTAAAACATGCATAAAATGTTCCTGCGTGCTCCAGCGACGTGTGCTGAAATGAAGAGCTTGGCATATGCAACTCCAGTGCTCCAAACATTGTGTTTTTTTCTTTTTGTCAAGGAAGAAGGTTTTCAAATACGAGGAATTATAAGCAATCATCATTACTAGCTGAAAGGGAAAAAGCTGAAGATTAACATCCTCAAGCAATTTTTGAAATACTGCTTTTAAAAGCTCTTTAACTTATATCATTTTAAAAGATAATGCATGCTGTTAGACAACCTCACTTCCCCTCCTTTCTTCAAGGAACACTTCAAAAAAAAAAAAAAAMGAGGAAAAAAAAAAAGTTCCATAATCCATTTGTATGTCTCCTGTGGGTGGTAATACAGGCTGGATTCTCATCTCTCTCATTGCTGTAAATCACCTTGAAATCTCACTGGATCCACCCTGCTACCCACTGCTCCAAAATATATAGGTTGCTCTGACAACCAAAAGCCTGTACTTTGTACTGTCGTATATATAATTTTGTCAGCCTAGACAACCTGTTGGCAGATATTACAAAACAAAAACTACAGAAAGCAAGAAAAAAAAAAAAAGAATGAAAACATTGCTTTTCCATGCATACTTTCATAAGATAGTCAAGTTCTTAAACTTCAGAAGAATATCTGAGAAAAGATGCTCGAAAAGGAAAACAAATGAGATGTCTCAAAGTTCAGCTTCACTGYAGAGCTACTTGTTTAATACTTTATCATCAACACCAAGCAGCACTCTAATGTACATCTTCATTGCATACATAGCAGTTGAACGTATAGCCTTAAAAGGGGCAAAAACAAATCTCTGCTATACTGTATTGAGCATCTCTTCAGACACCTCCTGGAGAGTCACAAGGGCAAATCAGAACTGCCAGTGCCACACAAGAAAACACAGGAGAGAGCAAGCAGGATCTACRGAGGAGCCACCAGCACGCAGAAGATGAAGAGACAAGGACACGCACACATGAATATTCCTTGACAAAATGTTTCACTAAGCAACAAAAGCAGTGTTCCAGCATGTAACTGCTGGTGGAGGTGTCATAGAACCATTATGGTTGGGAAAAGACCTTCCAAGATGATCAAGTCTAACCAGAAGCCCTTCAAYATCATGCCTGCTAAACCCCAAGTGCCTAATCTAYACGTTTCTTGGATGCTGCTAGGGACTGTGACTCAACCACTTGCTCGGGCAGCCTCTTCCAATGCTGGACTACTCTTTCTGTGTAGAAGTTTTTCGTAATACCCAACCTGAACTTCCCCTGGCACAACTTGGAGCTATTTCCTCTTGTCCAGAACATATTTTCAGTATCACAGAGCAATCTGAACCTAAGGGCTGAACCACAAAGCATCACAAAAACATTAAACTTAATTAACTTAGCAGTGTGATTAAACAGCGTGATTAAAGATTGCTGACAAACAGGATTTTCTGCATTTTACTTGTTACAAATGCTAACATGATCTACAAAATCTAAGGGAAAGCCTCTAATCTAAGGGAAAGTAGGATGAAGACGCACATGCATCGACAAAGACACCCAAGGCTCAGTCTCCAACAGGCCTGGAGATAAGAGTTGACCTTGCCCACCACAGAAGATAACTAGTGTGTACTAATTATCTGGAATTTTCTAAAACTAGCATCAAAAAAGTGCAATTTTCAATTCATACATTTTACTTCAATCAAACCCTAAGTGTTACACAAGATACACTGCAAGCTATGGGATTTCCCAACTCTCAACAAAGGAAAATAATTCCATCTTTCTGTCTCCATCCTCAGTACTGACATCAGAGAAAAGCTACAGATACACCTCTGTGGGAACTTTTCAAGTATTCCATTTCCATGAAAGAACATATCGAAAACTAAGAAATCAAGAATCATTTTTTTCCCCATAGCAATTGTTACATACATCAAAATGCATTTAAAAATGCTAAGTCTTTATAACATCCAAGCAAAACCCCTCTCAAACTATAATGGTATGTGGTTCAGAGCATGAAACAGCTCAGAGCACAATATTAAATACATTGCAATAAATTGTTAAGTAGGCAGATACTATTCTCTCCCACTTAAGCTCAAGATGTTCACGTGAGCTTAGAGAGCTAGACTTCAAGCAGGGCTGTGTTTCTCCAGCAGGCCTCTGATGATGTTTTAGTAATTCATCTAGTTTCCTCTGAACATGAGGGCACAAACAGACAAATGGTTGGGACCTACCCAACCCTTTTCCTCCTGAACTTTGAGCTATGCAAACAAAGCACTTGAGGTCTTCCATAACCTTCGGGCTCAAGGTTTATCTGCACTTTGCCCATGACCCAAAACTGGATCATAATTTAGTAAACTAGTAAACATAAAAACATAGTGTTGACATTTGAAGGAGTATATATACGCATATGCATTTGTGCATGTTTACCAAAAAATAACACACATAGATATCTCAGATCCACATCTAGAAAGTGGCGAAGTGGTAGACCACAGCATTACAGCATCAGGCTTTAGCACAGTGGATTCTGCTATCCCGAATCTATTAGACAGTCTCCTAAACCTGTACTGAAAGGGTTTTTCTTCCTGATAAGGCAGCAATTTTATTCTTCAAAGCTGTTACCTACCTGTGAGTATCACTGAAGCTCAGCACCACTCAGGTGCTAAAACCTGAAATGACTGTTTTCTCATAAGGTAATAGAGTTAAAGATTATTTAGGAGGGAATAGATTTTTTTTTTTTTTTTTATTCCATAAATGTGATGGAAATCATCTGCAAGAGCATTCATTTAGAACCACTTATGATGTTAAATTATTTCAGACTAGGGCTTCACTCCAGCACAGTATAAAAAAAGTTATATTAAATCTGACTGAAATATTTGCAAGCTCTAATACCATTTCAGCACTGAATTTTACGAAATCAAGCCTATTGCAAGACTGGTAGCTGATTATTCATGTAAGTAGTGAGCCATGGAAAAACAGTGTTGATATCTTACAGGCAGAGTTGTATGAACATTTGCAGCAGCAGAACAGGATACTCTGCATGAACAGAGTTCACCTTTCCTTATTACATGGTTACAAAGAAATTCTCCATATTTTACAGATTTTTCCATCTGATAAATGTCTCTCAGTGAAATGAGTCCTTTTACACAAGTCTTGAGACCCAATGAGTTGTAGCTTGTTTAACAACATGTTAAACATGTTTAATATATGAATGACCACTCAATTGCATATCCAGATATGGAACATGCAAAAAATATTTTCATTTTCACAATAATGACTCTTTCATAAATTGAGTAATATCTCGTTTTGGGTATGTTTTGAAGGCAGCTTCRCAAATAATACACATTTAAATCTGCTTTTAATGCAAAATGCTTAGCATTG
Organism: Nothoprocta perdicaria; assembly: GCF_003342845.1. Taxonomy (NCBI): domain Eukaryota; kingdom Metazoa; phylum Chordata; class Aves; order Tinamiformes; family Tinamidae; genus Nothoprocta; species Nothoprocta perdicaria. Next base: position 5,514,214 of record NW_020455643.1, on the reverse strand, counting down.
AACATGCTAGCAAGAAGTTGCATGCATTTATCATCCAGGAATTCAGACCAAAGCTGCTTTAGAAATTGCAACAGTATTTGCATAAATCTGGTGGTCAGAAATGCATAGGAAATAGTCATTTCTCCCCRAGAACACCTCAGGACAGAAATGTGTACAGTTGGGTCATACCCAACTTTTTAAAATCCTATCTACTTTTTAAATCCTTGAAGGAACATAAGGCAGCAGAAGTTTTGCATGTATTTCGCAGGAAAATAAACACTGATGAAGAGCAGGTTTTTGCCTTCTGTATACACTATGTGCTCATGCAGAGCAAGCATCAGGCTTTACAGCCCACGGAGGAAGCTACTGCTACGGTGCCATAAGCCAAGGCAGCGACACACTGTGATCCTGGTGGCTTCCTGAGGGACAATAAGGATACACCACCACAGACCCACTCACCAGGGGCATTACATGTTGACACAGAGAGCGCAGCTGCCTGCCACCAGTGAGGCTGACGGATGGTTTTCACACCAAAGCTGGCAATGACAAAAGAGGTTTTAACATAAGAATCTTCCCAGTACATGTAGGGAGGTAGCGGTTTAAGCTGACACGCGAGTCAGGATATTAAGTGTGAGTGACACCAAGACAAATATGCAGGTGAGATGGCTTCGGAGAGCAACATTTCCCCACTGATACCTTTTTTTTTGGTGCTAATTGCTAATATTGCTACATGCAATGAGGGGACAACTGGTCAAGGTTCTTTGTCCAGACATCCTGATTTCCCACACTGGCCCTGCCTCACACTTGGTTTTCTCTGGAACAATGGAAAAGTCAGGCTGGGTTCTTAGGACCATTTCTTTACTATGTACAGCAGTGTAAAGGAACTGCAGCACAACGGCTGGGCAACGATGGACAGAGACGCAAGATGAGAGGAGGCAGAAAGGAGATCAGAGGTGACTCAGTCCTCTTTCTTAGGGGTGACTTGGTTCTCTTTCTTATGACCCCTATTCTCCTTCATGAAAGGTAAGTGCACTCATCATCTCCAGAGGCTTCTCTGAGCAGCACTTAGCTGCCTGCCGAGGGGAAAAACTCACAAGATATTTRGTGATGACCCCCTTTTTCTGAGAGCTAACTTTCACAACTCTAGCTTTACTCATGATAATGCCAGCATATTTCCAGAGCTAATCATCCACTGGCCTTTCCACTGAACGCTGAGGTTCACTTAACAGGAAACAGTCTTAAATGTCCACTTGTGTTTGAATTTTTCCATGAATCAGACCTTCAGCTATCACTCCTGATGGACTCTTCCAACTAACTGTGTTCTTACTGTGTTCGCGTCCTCTTTTTTTTTTCTTAATGACCTATTTTTTCTGCCTGTATCTCATAGGCATCTGCTGCTTCTAATTAGCTTCTCCTGCCAAACAGATCAGATGAGGTTATTTATCTAGTCTAGTTTACTCATTATATGTATTACATATTTTGTAAAAAGTTGTTAGTAAAGGAGACCTATAAGGAGATGCTCACACCTATGATGCAGCCAGGACAGTATTAGCACATACCCGTGAGYGTGGTAGGGAAGAAGTACAAACCACCTTCTCACCTCTGCTTCCCGCCAAACATTTGATGTTTCTGCACTTAATTCACTAGGATCTTCCCTAACCCCTTGACAGGAGGCCAACCTGTCCTAAGAGGTAGGACCCACTTACTGCAGTCAGCACAGTGCAGCAAAGTCAGTCTTTTTAGGAGAAAAGCCTTGAAAAGGATACCTATTCGGGGCAAGATCAACATCTGCTGCAWATAAAACCTCAATTTATATTTGCTAAGGATCTAGTCTGCTGATGAATACTCTAATATTCAATTATCAAAACAAGAACTTCATTTTAATATAGATGAGAACCATGRGGTAAAAGACAGCATCCTGCAATCCATCATGGTTAGCATGATTTTAATGAAGCATCAGTAGTGCTTATGGAACCAGTAAGTTTCTGGGCACTACTTCTGGATCAGTAATAAAAGAAAAACAATTTCATTCTCTAGCTACCTCCTAGAGCAACTTAGCATATCATATATGAAGAAGAATTATAGTCTGCTTGAGAACAGATACTTAACTCCCTACAATGCAGCAATAAAAGATACCTGATCGGAGATGAAATTTCAAAGCTTTGAGTTTGATGGGCTTTAAGAATACCCCTATGTAAAGTATATTTTACAGCTTTCTTTTTTCACTTTTCAAAATCATTGTTTTTCCAGACACATTTTAACACGAGCATATGAGCAAAAAAATTCCAGGATTTTTCTTCTGTTATGTCAATTTTTAACCATTTGTTACAGGGCAAAGTCCCGGATCAAATTCTTCATAAATCATGTTTCTAGCTCAGTCTTCATCTTACAAATGTAAAAACGTGCAGAATCAGACATCAGGACGACTGCTCACAAAGACATCTTCTCAAAGTCCATATGCATCCCCTATGGCGGATGGTATCCACACATACCCTCCTTCTCAAGGAGCTATCCCTCCCCTATTCAGCTGCTTTAACTTCTCTTATATTTACTGTTCTCTGAAGAATTTTAATAAATATTCCTTGTACTACCCATAAAGCAAATAAAAATGCCTAACTAACAGTCAGCACAAATGCCTCTGAAGCAGCATGAACTCTTCTTTCATACAGGATCATCAAGTTCAGCATCATGATAAAGGTTAAGTTTATTAAGCATTAGAGAGCGCCAAATTTTCATCCTTCAATCTCCCCCCCTTTTTATTTTTCAAGAAAGTGCAATAAAAGGAAGTATACAGCTAAATGATGACCTTTAGAAGTAATGCATGTAACCATGGAAGGAACTATGCTGTATTTGATTTTTAGCTTTTGTAAGAATAATTACTCTGACACACACTAATTACTTGATTTTTTTTGTAGATGAGAAAAATAACAGAATTTGTTTTCCTTTAAAGAAATTGTGCTCTAAATACAATATCTGGTGAATAATCACACTGCTTTTGTACAGCAATATAATTCTTTTGGAGATCCATTTTAACCTTAAATTATAAATATATATATATACATATATAAAAATCATTAGGGTAAACTACCTGAGGGCATTATGTACCACTAATTTTTCAGACAGTAATTTTTTCATGGATTTACATCACCAAAGCAGATATATAATGTTGGTCTCTGAAATAACAGAACAATAGATGCCATCAACAGAAAGCCTTAGCAACCCAACGCATCCCAAGATGTGTTGATCTTGATCTCAAGACTATTCCCTGGTGCACAACTACTGGATAAATTTACCAGCCATGCAAACAGAAGGGCATTTCATTTGTAAGAAGAAGTATTAACAACACTGCTAGCGTTGCTTAGAGTTCACCTCCATGGTATCTAGGTATGCAGCCAGAATCATCTCCAAAACTATCATGCATCTGATCTTCACAGTCTGTATATTACCAAGCAAGCTAAAGCCAACATGGRTTTTGCACAGTCTACTGCAAACATTAATAAAGATATTCAGTGAGAATGTGCAGTCAGACCTCAGCTACACAGAGCTGCAACAACCGCATCAYGCATTACCCAGGTCAGCTGAGCCACAGTAACTGTGTGGTCACCAGCTCTCAGCCCAAACACACAAGGCAGCATTATAAGTAGCTTAGTCCTCTTTCACTTCAGGCTATGCCAAGTCAAATACAGCCTTTTAAACAGCCTCTTTCCACCCCAGGAACYGCCCTGTGTAAATGCTGATGTAAATAAGAGCGGCAGCTCAGAGTCAACACAGAAGGTACAACTCTTCATTTAGGCAATACATGTAGGAGGGCTCATATGTGATAGATGCCAACGTACATGTGCAGAGACATCTGGATTCTAACACGGGGACCAATTTTGGAGTCTAGGTGTTCCATCTGTGGCATCCTCGACTTGTTCTGGAATTCTGGAATTAATTATTTAACAACCGAGAGTGCCTTCCCTATCAAGTGCCCAATTCAACAGGCAAGAATATCACAAAATCACATTTTCTCTCAGCAGTGCAGTGAAAACTGAAGTATTTATACATCATGGAACCATGTCAACAACAGAGAAAGAGAAATTCCCTAAGTGATCTTTCTTTTAGTGGGGAAAGCAGTGCAAAAGGGAAAGGACAACCTACGGTTCTGTCTCTGCTTTGAATGTGCCAGAAAAGAGATATGAACAGAGACATGAGTCTTGGCAGAAGGTGAAAAGTACATATGTGACTTGAGCTTTTCCACATTTCCTGGAGGGAAAAAAAAATAAAAAAGTGGAATATGCTCAAAGAAAAATGTGGTCTATCTCTACACCAGCTGCTGAGGAAGTTTTCATTTTCGCAAACCTGTTCTAAGTAGGCATTCAACTGCTAGGCATCTCACTTCCTTGGCATTAGAAAGCTAAATCTAGATATTTATTTATTTTTTTATTTATTTGACAGGCAGAGGGTGAAGAAAATGCTGTGTGACAGGAGGAGGACAACATTTTGTAATTGAAATTGCATATTTGCATTTGGTGCAAAGAAGGAAATACATCGATGACTTATACACTAGAGTTGTATTGATATTATTGTACTCTTCTGATAACTGTAAATGAGGAATAAGATTACTACTGCTGCAGCAGATTATCCCCATGGCTTCAACAGAATTAGATTAAATTGATGTTTCAGTTGTGCTTAATCTAAATTTCTGTCTTCTAAACTGTAAGCTAATGGATTTTAATCACCCCTTCTCTACCATGTAATGTTAAAGGTTCATCTATTTTGCTTCCCACCAATATGATTAAACTCTTATTCAAGCAAGAAAACATTGTTAGTAAGCAAATCAATTTCTTTTAAAACTCTCTCATGTACTACCAGCTAATAGCTTCTTCAATCAAAACAGTAAAACCATAGTGTTCTTCGACTCAAGCTTATTTTCAAGCTAAAAGCTCAGCTTTGAGGGCGATGCTTCCCCCTGCTCTGCCTAAGGATCCTAGGCCACATCTGCAACACAGAACATAATTTTGACCTGCCTCTCTATACAGCTCATCAATGCTTTGCATGTGCGCAAGCATTTGGTTTTAAAGTATCTATGGTAGAATCATAAACGGCTCAATATCTTGTTTTTTAACTTATTTAAGGATGGAAAGAATGCATTTCTTCTTTACAAAGATGTAACCCTAATTTCAAGGATAAAACGCCCTGTGCTATTATCAAAAAGTTATAAAACATCTGGGATCTAAGAATAATGTGGCTGAAGGGTACTATACATAACAGAAATAAAATTGTAATTCATCATCTTCTGTCTTTAAAATGATGCTGCACTCATATTAATTATGGATGTTAAGAGATGCAAATGGTATTACAATGCCCTGGGAAGGCTGGCACACCAATTGCTGGAAAAGCATAAAAATGTTAAATTTGCACAGTATTTTCTCAGTGAAGTCTACCAGTAACATCATTTCACAACACAATACTTTGCCCTTCCTTTACCTTCAGCAGTAGCTGTGAAAACACGTCCCTCTGTAAGCTCTGGATGCAGACAGCTCCATCCAACAGGTAAGCACTGCTGTYGGGACAGGGAAAACTAAAGGATTCCTTAAGCTACCTTCAAATAATAAATAATCAAATAAGAAGCCCACCAATATCACAGCTGATGAGTCATCTCAGTAATGCATTTCAGGATTGGCAAGGAGCAAATACTGACGCTGCCACGTGCTTTCCCAGGCCAGGGGAGTCAATGCAACCCCTGGGCACAGGGCAACACAAAGAAAAAGACATTTATTCATGAAATTACAATCTGCCTTGTCCTGCTTAGCAATAGTTTTACTTCTTTATGCAGCATTAATAATATATTCTTATCTACTTTCAGTATTGCTCTTAGATGATAAAACGCTTGCCTCATTAAGAAAAATAAACTCTTCCTCTAGCTAGGCTACCTGCAGCAGCGCTCCAGCAGATAATGTTGTGGAGAGCTGACTGGTCATAAAGCATCAAAGGTTTGAATAAAAGATGACATATTTGTCTGAGCTAGCATTTCTGCCAAGAAATTCAATGCAAATCGAGAATTTGAAAGGCCTGAGAAGCTAAATGTTGACGCAAAAGAACTCTAGAGATGACACTAGTCCGGAAGGAAGAAAAAAAAGCAAGATATATCACATAATTAACAGATGCATACTAAATAGGCAGGATTTGGAAGAGAATCCTCCTTCTGTAAAGGTTTAAGAGTAACTATAAAGCTGTCACAAGCTTTTTATTAGTACATTACAGATGGGATTTAAAACTGACAAGTTAATAGCCCAGATCTCCCTAGAGCATCAAACTCTGGGTAAGGCAACTCCTTTACCTGGAGAGATCAACCCWCAGCCATACTTTCCCACCACACCCCAGAAAATAGAGCTGCTGTTAGCTTAAAGATCAGATTTTATTGGAAACAGATTAAATATTTGCAATATTTATTACTCACGTAAACACTTCTTCTACAGAGGTTCCTAGATATATATCAGTAGCTTCATTGCAAAACTTAATAACACTCTGTTCCCTGAGAACTGCTTAAGCCATTTTAGAAACCGTTCGCACAAGAAAATAAAACATAAAGAAAAGTTGTGAAATTGTCAGCGCTCAAACCACTTTAGTACTGGAAAAAAAAGAAAACAACTGTATTGGAAAGTTGAACAGACTTAGCTAACATTACATATGCCCTTCCAGTACCTAATTAGCTGATAATACTCTGGGCGCTTGTAACGTACAATTCAAATGCCTTGCTTACCAATGTGTTTAGTATTCTGCAAATAAATCTTCATAGCAATTAAATCCCTTGTTATTATGAAAATGCTTCCATACTGTTGTAATAGCAGAGRATAATGCAGTCAATGCTACTAATCACGAGGTTATTCTTTGAATAATTGCAGGATTTATGAGTAATCATTCCTAAAGATACATCACTATTCAGTGCAGAGTACACAAAATCTAATACTACCTTTCAAATAATCTGATTAATGTTACGGTATCCTTTAAGTGAGGCATGTACATAGAAAAATTTCCTGAACCACTATGAAGTTGTATTTTACAGTGCAGTAATTTACTTTAGTAATTTTGCAGTAATTTAAAAGTGCAGTAATTTACAAGTATAGCCAGACAGCAAAATCTATTTTTCTTCTCACTGTCTGAAAATATAGCTAAATCTCAGGTTTGCTGTGAGAAAAGGTTACTGCTACTTGCATTTCCCCTATAACAGATAGGCAAATAGGATATAACATTTGTTCACCGAAAAGCTTCATGGGGAAATTCAGGAACAAGCTCTATTAAACATACAAGCAAGAACCAGCAAGAAGCTTAGAACAGTGGTTCTGGTTTTCTTTCCTTCTTCTGAGGAGAAGGTTTTCCTTCTCCTCAGCTTTCAGATGTGATATTCCTCATCTCTTCAAWGTCTATTTCCTCCAATTTCTTATTAGAAAGCTGAGATTTTAGCCTTCTGGATAGATGATACTGAATTTTAAGGGCAAATTATGAGTCATTGCTTCTCGGGACAAGGTAAAGTCTTGTGAATGGAATGACTAAAACAGAGAAAGCCAATCCAACAGGAATAAAAAAGAGCACAGAAGTGCTTCTTCTTATTCTTTTCTACAAAAGAGATATTTCCAAAGATGATGTGACCTGCCAACACAAGCACAGCACATTCCTACATGCATGAGCCAAACTGCAGTAGCTGTAGTATAGGTCAAGTATAAAATCATTTGCTCTTATGCAACCAGACTAGCACTGAAAAAAAAAAATAAATACAAAATAAAAACMTCTTCTGTTAACAGTCATCTTTTGATAGCTGTTAACAGGACTTCATGGTGTAAAAAGGTGCTTTCTGCATATAGGTATTCTGCATGTACAGTATGTTAGTGTGGGAGCTATATGGAATTCATTATTAGTTACTGCTTTATATTACCTGCCACCTTAACTATATATTTAGCAAGAGGTATCTAAAAMAAATTGCAATTAATTTTATGAGGTAACCCCAGATTCTGAATATAGGACTTACTATGTACAAAACATAACGAATATATGCAAACAGATGAAAAAGTCAGTGACCTGCTATAGATGAACAAATCTGTTTGTTTTTTTCTTCAGAAAAACACTGGTTAGTCAGGAAAACCACTCGATTAGAAAATCCCTCCAAAAACAGAAGATTACATATTCCACAGAGAGATTAATAGTAGCTAAGCTGTTGCTTCTGGTCTTTTGCCCAGCAATGCTTTTCTAAAGGAACAGAAATACTACTGTGCCAGCCATCAGTACACATCACATGGACTGCACCTCTTCCTTTTGCTTTAGAAAAAAATAAAATAAAAAGAATTAGCCATGCACCAAAAAAAAGCAACATTTACTCACTTTATTGTATCTTAATYAGACGGATGAAAACTCACCTAATAGATATTAGTATCATTAGGTCAAGCCCATTTCACAGTATTATTCAGTAGTGTCCCACTTAACACTTTAATACACAATAGACAAAGAAATCTTATCCTAAGCACACAGATACACTATTAGACRAGTAAAATAGTAAATAAGAGATACAAAAACTCAGTAAAAAAGTAAAACACTATTTTCTGTAATTCTGTAATTGTAATGGGGAAAAAAAATATTAAACTCAATTTTAATGTACCCAAGTCACAATGATCAACTACATTCCAAATACRAAATATGCAAGAGGCTTTTGGGGCAACAAATTATTTCTAACAAAAGAGATCATGGTCAGGTCCTCTACTCACATAATGAGCACCAATGCACACGTCCATTCCCACTGTGGTTTCAGTAACAGATATTAAATGCACTTTCCTAGAGGGCTAAAATTTTAGATAGATTCCATAGCAGATAAAGAGGTCTGAGACACTACATTGGCTTCATCACATGAACCCTTCCCTGCTCAACACCTTTTCCCTAGCAGCCCAGATGCCAACCAACACCTTCTACAACTTAAACTATTTTGAAAGGAATTCAGTGCACCAAGTCACACCAAAAAGTTGCTAAATTCAGGAAGCACATACATCTTAGCCCATCACTTGAATCAATGCACATAAAACACATGCAACAAGTAAAGGCAATAGCTTGTTTCAACAAGATTTATATTTATCTGGTATTTAAATTGTATTTTTCACAGCACCTGGGCATTACTATTTAATTTGCACATGCACCACAGTATCACCCAGAAACATGAGTTCACAGAAGTAATAAACCAAATAGAAAATGAAAWATTTCAACACTGTTACAGTAAGTGACTGGATTTTCCAATGCCACACAGGTGTCTATTAGGTACCAATTTGGTAGGCGTTCACTTCAGCCAGGAGCTTCACAAGAACAGTTTATTTGGTGCAGCAAAGGGCCCAAACACAAAGCCTGGCAGCGCTTCCAAGAAGGCAGCAAAATCTCTACTAATTTGTGACTGCTTCTGCTTTAGCCAGTGGAATTATTTATCCCTCAAACCTGCAATGCCYAAAGGGCATACGACAATTTATTTTGATTCAAGAGTTTGGCTATTTTTAACTCTCCTTTTAACAGACAAATGTGCATCTCCTTGGTAACTACTTGTGACTTATCAATAACTACCCAAATCTCTCCAACATGAATGKTGTTGAGTGATTGAGGTTCCCCAACACCTTCCCACTGCCTGACTGGGAAGCTGCACTAGTGGACTGGACTGCTTCTCCATCCAGTTGCTGGCACTCATTTAGACTCCAATTCCAAGTAGTTTTGGCACAACCTAAACCAAACACCTTGAGGATTTATAGAGTGGACACAATCCCTCCCATTTTTGCTCCTGATGTTTGATCCAGCTTGTGCTTTTGCACAAGGGAGATATTCCACAGGTCCTCCTGCCTGCAGCTTCTTAAACTGCGCCACGGAAGGGACCTATTATTGATGGCACAACACATTATAATGGAATTTTAGATAGATCTTATGGATTTCTTCCCCCTTCACCTATCAGTATTATTTTAGAGTGAGGTTTAAGCAAGAGTCAACCTGGCTTTTGTTTTAATCTCTCAACTATGACAATATAATTAAGCTATGAATGATATATCAAAGTGCCATGCACAAAGACGAATCGACAGGAGTAATTTTTACCTCTCAAAAGCCCCCTTTTCATATATCATAATATCCTGTAAAGCAAGTCCACTGACATCTGCTCGACTGTAAAGGCAATAGCTTGGTATAAACCTCAATTCATCCTTCAAACAGGCAGATGTGCTCCCTGTTTATTACTAGCACTGTGCACATTCCTGCGGCTGGAAGCAGCATCAGTCATTACTCCACTTCTTTATTAACTGCTCACTGCAGRTTGGAGGGCAGAACTTGCTGTACAGGAGAGGGCTTTATGTAAGCGCTCAACTTAAAATATATATTTTGAAAGTTTCATCTTCTTTATAGATACTTTGCTTCTTCTGGAGGTGTTTAATTATGGAATTTAGTGTGCCTGTTTAGGACCCCCAGATCCTAACCTAGACCCTCATCCTGGATGTCATCCCTCCTTTTGGGAAGGACAAAAGGGTGATCAGGAGTAGTCAATCTGGGGAAATCATGCTGAATCATCTGACAGCCTTTCATGACAGAAGGATGGGTAGAWAAGGGCAGACCAGTGGGTGTTGCCTACCTTGACTTCAGACTTTCGACACCATCTCCCATAACGTCCTCATAGGATAGCAAGCTCAGGAAGTGCAGGTTAGATGAGCAGATAGTGAGGGGATAGAAACCTCAGAGCTCAAAGGGTTGTGATCAGAGTTGCAGCRTCCAGTTGGAGGCCTGTAGCTAGCAGTGCCTCTCCTAAAGGTCAACGTTGGACCCAATCCTGTTCAATTSACTCATCAGTGACCTGGGAAGTGAGAGGGCCACCTCAATAAGTTTGCTATGACACAAAACTCGCCAAAGTGACTGATGTCCCAGAGGGTTGTGCAGCCATTCAGAGGGACCTGGAAGCTGGAGAGGAACCTCCTGCAGTTCAACAACTGGAAGTGCAGAGTCCTGTACCTAGGGAGGAATAACCTCAGCCACCAGTACAGGCTGGGGGCTGGCATTCTGGAGAGCAGCTCTGCACAGAAGGACCTGGGAGGATTCAGAGAACTTGTCTTTCTGGTGGACAACAAGTTGACAATACATTCATTTTCCAGTTGCATCTGGAAAAGCACTGCCATAGTCAATACTGCCGTATTCAAAACCCGCCTGGACACGATCCTAAGCCATGTGCTCTAAGGGACCAAGTTTGCGCAGGACGCTTTGACTAAATGACCTACAAAGGTCCCTTCCAATCTTAATCACTCTGTGATTCTGTGACCCAAATAGCTATTAAAAACAAACAGAAAAAAATGCTGCATGCAAGCTGTCACTGCTCCTCAATTTATTCCTATATTTAAATGTTCCCAGGTATGGAACTGATTTTATGTTTTCACCTATAACAACGAGAACCTTGGTTATGGCTAGGATCCTACTTTAATGCAATTATCATCATCATTGCCATCATTATCAGACCAACCAATCTGAATATATGCTTCTAATGAGGTGGTATCTTGAGGCACTTAATGTTCAGACTTTTTTTAAATAAGTATTCTATGCAGAGAAAAAAAAATGAAACTTTATCAGACTGAAATTAGCATTTGGAGAGCAACTAGGCAAAATCTGATTAGAATGAAAAAAACCACCTAGAAGATCTGATATAACCTAGCTCTTCTRAGGGGTGTTATACTTGGTGGGATAACAGATACAGCTTGGCCCAGAGGCAGTTTGCTTGTATCTTTGGGTTCCTCTGCAGAAGGGCAAAGTATGTTCTCCGGAAGAAAGAGAAATAACTTCGCAAAAGATTAAATGTTCCCCTGTGCAGACAGTAGGTAGAAGGCAAAGATATTTAAGTGGCTGTTTTGGCAAAATGGAAATTTGGAATTTGAATGTTTGGGATATTAAGAGCCTCATTAGGTTTATTTAAGTTCCACTGCGAAAAACAACTTCCAATAGCTCCTCCTCCTTTTTCTTCTCTTTACCCTTGAAAAAGCACTCGGATTATCTGTGCTAAAGCAACAATTTAATTTCTGTTAACGTTACAGAATCAATACCAGAAGAAAACAGTATACTGGATTATATATGAGAGAGAGAGAGAGAGAGAGAAGAATTAGATGCTCTCAAGAGACAAGTTCTCACTGGCCTGTCTAAATAGCTGTTAATATGTGAAAACCCCTCACCACAGGGCAGGGACTGCTCTTGTCCATTGTCTGAACATAAATAAGGTTAAGAAGCTTATCATCTAATTAAGAAAATAACAAAGTTGCCTGTTTTCTGTATATTCCTGTACAATTCAGCACAGCCAATCTCCATGCCTGGGAAGACGAAYATGAGCAACAAACATTAGACTCCAAACAGAAGTGACTTCCAACCAGAGATGACTTCACTTGTCAAATAAAATATTGATCCTGACCTGTGAATAATCACTTCTCATCCACGTAAATCATTCTTTAGCGCATGACTGGATTTGAAACGATAGAAAAAACATTTCAGGTATTTCTATCTAAGACACATTTTCAGATAYGTGTTTGGGGCATTTGTATGAGAAAGTAACCATTTCCAGGACTGGCATAAAAAGAAAACTGAAGGTGAAAACTTTTGCATTATCTCTGAAGGCAGTAGTAYCTACATCATGCTCTGATATCCATCCATCCTAATGAGTACTGTGATTTAGTCAGAGCACATTCATAAAAAATGATTCATAGCTGTTATGCAGCCACTTGATGTTAATAGCCAAGTTCATGTCTTAAATCACAGCTGCTTCCCTATGATAGCCAAGGGGCAAAGCAAGGCTTTTGATAGCAGAGGCAAGAMTACGTTAGAGAGACTCTTTATAAAAGCAACATTTACAGGAAAAATGTGAAGCAAAACATCAGAAGAGCTACAACCAAATCACTAGGTAACAACCAGATCACTACTTTATATAACAATTTGCATAGCTAAGAACTTAGCCATAATATTCTCACGCACTGTTCTCTACCCATGTTAATACTGCCAACTATTTACTATATCCGAATTAAAAAAAAAACACTTTGATACAAGATATTGCCAAATAATTTAAGTGTTCTCAGTATTGTACAAAGACACACCATAACCTATGTATCTTTAACAATAAGAACTCTGTTCTTTCACACGCTATTAAGCATCAAACGCACACCTAAAAATGTTCTATCGATTAAAAAAAATACAAACTTACATTTGGTGACATGATCATTAAAAAAACACAAGGTCACTTCTGGCTTGGTTAATCTGATATTTAATAGTTAAGGAAATTTACTAATTTTTAACTATATTGAATAAGGTATAGATCATATAATATTTTAAGAATTGAGCATTAATCACACCACAAAGAAACAAGCAAGTTGGTGTCTTCAGCAAAGCTATTTACATGCCTCTGGTTGAACATGTTAATGTATTTTGCTGGATCATGCACCATACTTCATCTTGCAGGCATAAGCCTTTACTTTACATGCTATACAGATACATCTTAATTTATTGAAACATTCAATTTTCATACATGGTAAACTCTGGAGCTTTAAAGAATATTGTTACTTTAGACCCTGGAGAACAAAAAGAAGGGGGAAAAAAAAAGAAAAAAAAAGGAAAAAGAAATGAGGAAAACTGGCATCTCACAAAAGTTAGCAGGGAGGCACACGATATCTGTTGAATCTTGAAAGCTTCTTACTAGATTAACCACACTGCCTTCTGCAAGAAACACGTGCATTTTTGACTAGAACAATCACTGATGCTTCACTCACTATTAGCAGGAGCCCACTTCCTTTACTAAACACTATTTAAAAGATCCAAATTAATCCCACAGAACTTCTGAGAAAGCAGAGAATGAACTGGACTTTGAAAGACAGCAATCTGCCTCCACTCTTCTGGCCAGTAATGGCAATAACAGAAACACTAAACTCCCCTTGCCTTACCAAATATATAGCATTTTCAAGAAGTACCGAAATTATTACCAAACTCAGGGGACGAGGAAGTAGAGAAACAAGAACAAGATGTACAGGCACCCTACCAAAGCTAAATAACTGCTTGGATTAAGTAGGTCAACTGCAGATATATATTATTTCTTTTAAGACTGTCCAAAAAGGTATGAAGAAGCTGCATGCGACGGCATGTTCGGAAAGAATTTACAGCTGCAAACAGGCCTGTCCTATTCAAATCAAGGGAGGCAAAGTTGAAACCACCTACCCTAAGGAGCATCCACTGGAAAGCCGGTCTTATTTCAAAACCTGCTTGCTGCAAAGCTGCTGTAGAATAACAGGAATGACTGATGAGCACACGTCACACACCTACTTCTTAATGATATTTTTTGTCAGGTGATTTACAAGCAGGAACCAGGATTGGGTAGGAAATCATCATCTTTGTAACTGTTGTCCATTTTGCATTAGAAGCAACTGCTATTTAATATACATGTATACTGCAATTGCTGTCTTTTTTTTTAATATTCTCTTAAGTTTTCTAATAATACTTACATTTGCAAAATGATTCTCAACACAGAGCTAAGCATGCATATCCTTTATAAAAAGGGTAAAAGAGGCCAGGAAAAAGCTTGTACAGACTTTCCATTTCAGGTGAATATCTGTGTTCTGAAAGGGGGAAAGAGTTAGTAAGAAAGAGCTCGGCCCTTTTCTCTTGGGGATTTTTTTTTTTTTTTTTTTTTTTTTTTTGGTGGAGAAATTAGGAAAGGGCTATGAACACACGTGTGTATTTCTGAGTTGCTAAGCACACAGGGAGATTTTTGATTAAAAAGACATTGATGCCAAAGTTATTTTCAAAGATGAGAATACTATCTCATGAAATGTCCTATCTTACTGCAAAATTTTAAAAGGCAGTTTTGGAAAAGAAAAAGTCAAAACTTGAACTCAGGGCTCAAGCAGGCCAACAGAAGRATCTGGCATTTCAGGAAGCCTCGAAACATTACTTTAATAATGAGAAACTGATTCTAAACCCAAGGAAACCTGAGACTTTCCTCTAAATATACATGCCTCAAGAACAAGGTGGTTAGTCCAGCAGATCCAGGGATCACATGAAATAATTCCAGTACACCTGCACAGCACAGAGAGACCCTCAGCCTCCCTGCAGAAGCCCCAGGGAGAGGCCAGCAGAAGTCCCTACCATCAGCATCTTCTTACATACATTCTTCTCGGGGCTACTCACCTGTGCTGAACCCCATTTTTAGAGTGAGGGAAGTGGAAAATAGAAAAATGAAGCAAAACAAAGCAAGCAAAAACAATGTGTAATTTTTCAATTAATGCAATTTCTGGAGTATCGAGTTAAGTTCTGGAAGTTTCTGCCTCCAAYGTATTCCATTTATATTAATAACATTGTACTGTGCAACTATCAGCTGGGTTCACCAAATCCATCCCTTGCTACTATGATTAATAAGAAGCTGATCATTTTGGACCAAACTAACAACCTACAGCAACTGATATAGAGAAAAGGATATTTCTCTTTGTAAACAAGGTCCTCAGTCTTTTTAGTTAATGAAACCTTGGAACACTCTATTCAGTCATATTACATTCTCCTTCACCAAAACTACCTATTTACATAGATTTGCATAGATTATGCAGCAACTACTATTTATTTGAGATTCATTATTTTTAAATTGCCCTAAAACTTAAGCTTCATGCTTAGTGTAAAACTGTGGTAATTGTTTCTTCAAGAGCTGAATAACAACCATGGCCTTATTTTTTTCCCCTCACTGCTACTATTCATCAACACTCATTTTTGAAAGACAAGTTTTCCACTTAATATCTGTAAAGCAGATTCCTAACATTTTAAAGGCATACTGCCACATTTAAAGAAAATACCAGCTAAAAAMCAGGAAATAAATTTCTCCATTAGTTTTGTGATTAGTACTCCATTGTGTGTGTATTAGAAGTAATTTTAAAGAATATTAAATAAATTTTTGTCACACACAAAGCTAATCATGCAATTTACGGATAAGACTGACTATATGCCCAACTTTATCAARCCCACAAAGGAAGTTTGAAATATTTTTAGCTTTAGTACCTTTAGACTTAGGTGTCTGGATCTGTGGTTTTACCCGACAATGATAAAGATAATTGCTAATTATAAGCCAAGGTTGATTCTTACTTTTTATCAGAGCAAACTAGTTAAAAGCAAGATCTTCTCTTTTCCTTACCATTGTCAGCTCCTGAAGAACCTGACCCAAGACGAGTCTTTCTTGGACCCATCTACTACCTCACTTTACAAAGGAGACACCATGCTCCTCTCTAGTATCATCCTCTCTAAAGTGAAAAGATGACAGAACGATGCCTATCAAGAGGAATATAGAGCCTTAAAATAACATTCCAAGGAAGAACAGTTTCCCTCATCTAAGACGTGCTCTCTCCCAACTCCCTCCCAAACAAGGGTTAATTGTTCCTGCTCTGACAACCTCTCCTCAATGTGTTTCCACAGTAGCCTTTTTCCTCTAATCACTAATTTTTATTCTTTCTCCAAACTAAAACCAGCAAGTGCTACATGAAAAAATGTACTACATGTAGAACTTGTTGAGAAGTTTTCCCGGAGCTGCAGTGAGCCCTCSCTAGGGATTAGACTTCGAGATACACTGACATCGTCAGTACCATAAGCAAGAAGTATCTCCCTGTCTTAAGTGGCAGGGACCGTCATGATTTTTGTTTTGTCCGTCTTCTTCATGGCCCCATCCTTGCAAATAAAAATAATAATTTCCCTTTATTGCAAATAACCAGAGCAACAGCCACAACTTTCATTTCTCTTTCTCTTCTCCTATTGCACATTATGGCTGTGGCATTTGGTGTCCTACTATCTGTCATCTTTAGGAATGTTTTGTGGGCTGGTACATGGAGCCACGTGGAACACACATTCAGTACATCCTCCTGGACTGATCATATATTGCATTGCTCCACACTATTGTGCCRAAAGAGATTCTGCATATTTGGTAATCTCCAAAAGTCTAATCTCCCTGTTTGTAATACAAATAACGTTACATTTAATTTATTAATTCAGAAAAGTATCTCTGTAACACAGAATCGAAAAGAAATCATAAAGGTTTTATTTTCAAATGTGGACTGAAAAGCTATGTGTGAAACAGGGCTTATAAAAAAGAAACAGAACCTATAAAACTACTAGTGGGGAACTTGCTTCCACTTGAAGATTCCCCTTATAAATTTCAAATTACATACCCAGTTTAAACAAGTTGGCATGCGGTACTTCTGTCATCATCTGTGGTAACAGGATTCAATATTTAGTTCCTGTGAATAACCAAGACAGCAAAGATGAAGAGAAAGTCGATAGCTAAAACAACTGGTTTGGCAGCCGCAAGGAAGAAAGGAGTGGTTCAACCACCAGGTTCTCACACGTGTGTTTGGGAATGCCCTGCAGAGAAGGGCTCACCGTGCACCCATGTGTGGGAAACCTGAGCCTAACAGAGTTTCAACATGAGAAGTGTATTTGAATGTTCTTCAAAGCCATTGCGAAAGTTATGCAAAACTGAGCCTATTTGGAAGGTTACTGGGAAATGGTGAGTTACTCACAGCTGGATGGTTTTACTTCTGTTATCATTGTCCGAAATACCAGAGCTTGCAGCTCACCTCTTGCTTTTAAGAGCTTGCAGCTCTTAAAATCTGGTTTTGAGACATGCAAAATGTACCGAATGGTTCCCGGACACTACTTCACAAGGGTCACCCTTGTGAAATGATTAATTCCCAAAGAATAACTTTAAGCCTTACACTCAGCAGCTGTGAAGGATACCTCTTCTAAAACAAAACAATACAAAACAAAASAATCCCACCACTGCACTGAAAAGTGAATTAAGAAACAAGTCTGGTTTTGGGCAGTGTGGCATCTCCAAAGCTAGAGAAAGCAGCCCTAAATACACAGAGCAATGTGACACGGTGCTCYGCCTGTTCCCGGGGTGCACGGAGGGGAGAAGGACATCGCTGCTCATACTGGAAAGTCTCCAGTGCATAATGCTGTAATTAAGCCACATGTAACTGCCTGGGATATTTAACATTTCTGAACAATTCATTGCATGGAGCTCCTCTCCAATGTCTTATTGTTGGGAAAGATGTTCAGGTGGAATTGCCAGTTTTATATCCCTGTAATTAGGCTTCCTTTCCTCTTTCCAAAACCCTGCTTTTCTTTCCCTTTCTGTAAAAGCAGAACTTGGAAGAACGCTTTAATCACTTCCTTGACACTTCTGCTAGCCCTTTTATTTACTTTTCCAGAACTAGTAAAAAATTCACATTATACTGAAAGGATGAAACTACCAGGATTCATCTGCTCTCAAGTCACAGTAGGACTTTCATACTCTACCCATTTGAATGACCTTGCAAAGTCTAGAGCCCTGCTGATATACTGATGTATTTCTCAGCGCAGACTAAGGCAAGGCTAGAACCATTCTCAGCTACCCTGGAGAATAAAAATATAATTTGTTCCTGTGCACGTACAAGATAAACATAATTTGTGAAAGCATTCATGTGTATAAGATTTCCCAAGGCTTCATGTGACACAAGTTCATAAAACATATTTGTGCCTGATAATATATATTTCACATCACCACCACTCCTCTCTTTGCTGTTCCCATGAATTTTCATTAAGGGAATAATGTTTTAAACTATAAGAAGAGTTTTAGTAGTTGGCTTGGTGAAGGTGATCTTGATTTAGAAGTAATCTCTGTTTGCCCCATTAGGTACCAACAGCACTCTGAGAAGACAGTAATATCATGCACCATTTTTGGAATTAGATTCTTRCCATAGGTGGCAGCTATAAAAAAAAGTCCCAAGAGTCAAAGTTTACATTAATAATTAAACAGAGATGATTTAAAATATGAATAAAAACAAATATAGAGCCTGAGAAAAGCATTTAGGTGAATATCCTTTAGAGTTAAGTAACACCAGAATGCTTTTCTTTTATATATATACACACACACACACATATATATACATAAATCTTTTCTAAGGGAGTTGTCCTTACTTGGTTACATTCAGCATCTTCCTATGAAAAAAAGTATTATACACAAATAAGGAAATACAATAAAGATATTGCTGCTGTTTGTGCCCATTTCCTGTCATAGGGTGACTGCAGRAAACTCAGGGCAAATGCAACTTCCTGCAAAGACAAAGTCAGATCATGCTGGGCTTTTATTCCTCTGTGAGGACAAGAAACAAGCATCCGTGCTGGATTCCCGAAGCCTTGCAGGGGAAATTCTCTGCGACTGCAAAGGGGAAGCCATGGTGTAATGAAGAGATTATCTATAGGGTTCCCCACCAGTAAACTCAAACGATGTAGCTGCCAGCACCCATGGGAAGAAACAGAACATACAGAACATGGGAAAAAAGGGCCAATATTGTTCCCACAGCTGGGAGCCAGTTACACCACTCTCAGGACATTGGAGATGGCTATGACATACAGAACCAAGGACCAAGGAAATGGGGAAGAGCACGGAATCGGTTCACACTGAGAAAGGTGAAGGCAAAGGGTATTTGTTTTTTGGTTGTGTTGGGTCTTCTTTAGTTGTTTTTTTTTTCCCCACTCCTCAACAGTTGTACATCAGTGTTTAGATTGAACAACACCACCGTCCAACTACTACCATCTCACACCGAACAGTGAGAACAGGCAAGCACAAATAGCCTTTTTTTCCTAAATACAATAAGCACGAGCTTCTAAAACAGGTAAGGAGCAAATAATCTATATTCTAACAATTTGGATGGCTACAGAAAAGCAGCCCAGCTCTATGCTCACACAAACATCCAYGTCCTTCACCTGCACGAGGATGGTAACCTCTCGCCTAATGATAGAAGATGGGCACTGAAGCAGCACCTTAGTATCACAAAGCTCGATGTAGAAACCTGAAATCCTTTAGATTAATATTACAAAAGTGCTTATTTATAGCAGTAGTCCTGCATGCTATAAAAAGCTGCTATAATAGTTGTCGATAGAACTGAATGCTGTAATACTGAAAACTTCTAACAGAGGCAGCCTTTTAGTTAAAATTGATTCAATACATGAATAGAAAACAGTGCTAAAAGCAAATGTGTC
Organism: Nothoprocta perdicaria; assembly: GCF_003342845.1. NCBI lineage: Eukaryota > Metazoa > Chordata > Aves > Tinamiformes > Tinamidae > Nothoprocta > Nothoprocta perdicaria. The sequence continues at coordinate 5,494,186 of NW_020455643.1, read as the reverse complement.
TAAGTTAGTATTATGGCCYAAAAGCAGATGAAAGATATGCCTATTTCACTGATAGGAGAAAGGGGGACCTTTATATCTTTTTTCTTTTTAATTGATTTAAAATAWGAAAGCAAACTACTTTAGAACTGGGAGACTAAATAAAAATCGTGTCAAACTTTCCAGTATATGACTAAGGTACATACACAGTATTACTGAGAAGTTATGTACATCAAAAGAATATAGCTTAAATCAAAACAGCTTTCATTTTCATAAAAAAAATAGAAATTGGTAGGTAATGAGGACAAAATCTTTTGAGAATAAGAAACTGAGAATATGAATACTGGGGAAGAGTACTTTTCAGTTCTTTTCAGCTTTCACTTTGATTTTGAGATAAAGCTTCTCTGCAAATTTTATATATATATAYACACACACACAYATATAWATGTATACACATACGTGATTATTTCTCACATATCCAAATATTTTTGTTGGTCAGTGTCAAGGCAGATTATACCTCAAGCCCAGGGTTCCTGCTGAATTTCACCCCACTATCTTGGCTCTAGAGCAGCAAGAAAAATCATAGTGGAAACTTGAATTCTCTAAGGCTATATGGAGGTTGCACCAATTTCATCTTTCCACTACTTCAGTGTCTTAAAGTGAGACCTCATATTGCATGATCACCACAAACATTGGGCACTGCACTTTTGTGCTTAGTAGCACTGGTAATTTCTTGAATTTTCCATCTTTACTGTCGTATGCCTTTTTTTGTCATATTCCATCTTTACTGATTGGTTGATTCTATTTCACAGGCTGAAAGAGATATTCAGAAGAAAATAGAAGAAAAACAATAGAAAAGTCAAGGGTACAACCAGAAGAAGTACACTGAAAGAGTGTCAGGAAAATAAGAAAAATGGAAAAATGAATCTATGTCTACATTACATTCAAAAAGACAAAAGATCGTATCTCTGCTTAATCAAAATTTATCCAAAATAAAAGCATTTAGACTTGTTACACTGGCACTTTTCCCTGGCAAAGAAAAAAAAAATTCTAAATAAATTTCCAGCCAGGGCTCCTYGCCTCTCTAAGCAAGACAGGAGAAACCAGAAACTGCATTATGCTGTATTACAATTAATGATTAATACAAAATAGCATTTAATACCTTGCCTTTGAAGTTTGGCAGCATGGGAAAGTACTAGTGATTAAAAGCCTCAGGTAATCGCAGCGAGCAGGTGGTTTCGCCTGAGGAGTCTGAAGCAGGAAGACCTTTATGTTTTCATTATTATTTCTCGGGAAACGAGCTGGAGACAAAGTCTCGAGTTCACATGATGCAACTTCAAAGCAGAGGCAGCGCTATGTGGAGAAGGAAAAATGGTTGAGCCCACCTGATTGACSAGTCCCTTTTATAGGATATGAGATGGGGCTGCAGGACAGTGCTGCAATGGTCCGACTATAGGAAAGCTCTCAGAAGGCCTTCAAAGGGAATGAAGCTGAGATTATTACCCACCCCCTTACCCCATCCCCCAAAATAAAGATAATTAATCAAATTATTTTCTCACATGAATAACACAGTATTTAATTCAGAACCTTTAGTGACTRCTTTTCTATATATGATTGGAAAACACCTCTGTTTAATATCAGCTGAACTCCAGCATTGTCTGAAACTGTATGAATGACTGTGACTTATGCTTTTTAATATAGTTTTAGAATTTAGAAATGGTCTTATCACATTCAGCAAAAGAGCTAGTCTTATGACATGAGACAGAGACAAGTCCTCGTGATACTCACATGGATTTCTTCAACCACCATTGAAACACATTGGTCCGTTCCTCCAAACGGAGAGATATTCCCCAAATAACAGAGGAGTTCTATGGTAACAAAGTGCTTGATCAAAAATTAAATTCTACTGTTTTGTATTTTGTTTCATATTTAGGGAAAAGAAATTTTCAGTCACCAACAGCAAATTTGTAAGAATTTGACAGTTTTAGACTCTCCAGTCAACTTTTCTCTGGTAGCGAAAGCGCAATCCATCACTAGCAACATCTGCACAGAGAACAAACCTATCCTGCAACATCAGGAGGTTAAGCAGAATATTTAAATATTTAATTCAATTAACTTCTCACGGCTTGAAGGCATTTCTTTTAGCTGTACTGTCACTGAAAGTCAGAAGCTGTAATATCAATGCTTATGTATTTTTAATTTGACAGATGTGATAAARGAAAAAAGTGTCATTTATCATGCAACAGATTTACTTCCATGCAGCCATGTAGTCTTTTCTCTTCCCATCATCCAAAGRCACCCACCAGTTAAGGAGTGTTATAATTCAGCCAACATCCTTGGAGCTGCTGCAGCAATTCCTAATGAGCAGCCTTGGCAAACCTGGTTCTGCAAAGGAATGTGCTCAAAAATCCCATCAGAGACTGAGCAGATACTCTTGCCATTGCTCATCCTTTTGAGTCCACCGACTCCGCAGCAGAATCAATCATTTTCTATATAGTTTTCATGCATATAACAGGGGAAAAAGGAGGAAAAAGCATCCAATCCATTCACGTTTGTAATAATAACTTGCTTGACTTGTGCAAAGACCTGTGTGCCTTGAAAGTGGTCAGAGCCCATCTGATTTCCACGTTGCGACACTTTGAATATTGCTGGTGACACTCAGCACAACACCAGACCAAGCCAAAAAGGACACTGATTTTTGCAGTCAGATATAGACTTACAAGTTAGTTTSATTCCTGTTGCTAGCAGCCACGAAAGTGCTTGTCAACCCACCAAAAGCTGAGGATCTAGCTGGCTGATTCTCTACAGTTCCTGATAATTTTGGACATCTGCAACTGATACTGTCTCCATGGGAGGAATGCAGCAGTCATCCTAAAATGCTGCCACATAAGCCCCAATGCAGAATGAAAGAGAAATACCAGGACGCTTTCAGAAACAAACTTTTCAGAAATCTTTAAAAATAGGTCCAAATGCAAGTTTCAGCTTTGAATTTCACAAGGCAAAAAACCATTAAACCACTAAGGAAGAGGACAAACCCTCAAATCCACTCCCGTTTATGTGTGTGTGTTCTGCTGTATCTAGTACACTTTGCAATTCCTCTGCAGGTAGTAGACTGGATTTTTATGCCATATATCTTTTTACATAAAAAAATTGGTATTTTTATAAAGTCCCGTAGTAATTCTACCATCAACCCCTTCTTTCCCTACTTTATCTTTTCATCTGACATTTTAGCAGAGCAACAAACCCATCTGTAGGCAGCCAGTGCACAAAATGCAAACAAGAATCCCACTATATTTTACATTTAAAGAAAAAAAAAAAATCTGTTCCTCAATTAGTCTCTGCACAGTTTATATCTTTTGCTTTGGATTACACTGATTTCTAATTGACCAAAACACTGAATTATCCGCTCAGCTGGAAGCTTCCCCCATTACATGGGAATAATAGACAAAGAGAGGATGCCTGTGGGGCTGCCTCATTCCTCTGAACACACACGTGGCTTCAAGTTAGCCATTCAAACAGCACAAAGGAATAATAGAAATGTCAACAACTGGGAGGAAATCCTTTCYGAGAGTTTAGAGTGGAACAAGGTGGGCAGGAGCAGCAGGAGTCGGGACTGACTGATCAATGCTCCCCATCTCGTAATCAATGGAAATTCTTCATGTGGGAAAGACCCACGGGGACCTGTGCCGCATTCTCAGGAAACTGCCAAGCAACTGCCCTATCCATCAAATCCCTGCAAGAGGCAGTTTATCTTCCATTCCTTTAAATATACATCTGCTATTAATCAATACCTGTTAGAATTTGCAATCCTTCTCCTCCCATTTTTACAAGAGCTGGCAACTTTGCTCCCACTGAAATAACCCTATTAATCTTCTGAATAGAAAGCCCAACTTTTTTTTTTTTTTTTTTTATTATTTTATTTTGTTTTAAGTCAGGCAGATGTTTGGCAATCGATCTAAACAGCCTGGGGAAAAGGAGAAGGAAAGAATAAGAAATAAAAAGCACATGCAATGTCAGAATGCAGCAGTGTAAATAGTTCATTGCTCCATCTGCTGTTGAGCTCCTTTTCCTGTACAAATTGTGAAGAAAAAAAAACACGAATGGATGAGTTCTCTATCAATACTGCTAAATGCAAAAACAGCTAGCTAGGAGGAGCCTTGCCACACACGTTCATTTTATTAAAAATAAAGTTTAGACTAAAAATACACAGAACTGAAGGAAAGGAAGAAGGAAACAGAGCACTGATTTATTACCTGAGTCTGTTTTCATTGGGACCTAAGAGCACCCAAAAGCCAGGACTGCCACACAGGCTGGCAGGCAAGGGGATCTGCATTGCTGAGGGAATACAAAACAAATCCATGCTACAATGCAACTGTTCTTACCTGGATTAGTGTTTAAACRACAGATTGCTATTCTTACAGGAAGGTCATATGTAGATTGCAAATATATAAATTTTGCAAAAGAAGAAAAACAAACAAAACCACATGAACAGCAGTGTGTCCTCGCAGCCCTTTGCCTGCTCTTCCACATTGACACCAGGCACTTCTAGCCTTACCCTGGGCATGGGAAAGCCCCAGGTAACTGCAGCTGCTGCTGCTTCCTCCTTGGCAGCAAAATGCCCTCTTTAAGCTTGACCATAGATGCAACACGTGCAAATGCGGCAGGACAAGGTGCAGCTGCAGGTGGGCACGGGCTGCACCTTCTGCAGCCACAGCACAAGCTCCGCAGCAGCTGCTCCTGTCTGCTGCTCATTGATCCTTCCAGCAGAGCTGCTGGGAAGCCAGGGCTTGCTGCACCATGAGAAGGTGCTCATGGAAAACAGGTGGTGATGAGGAAAGTTAAAACACCCATAAATGCAAGTGCTCCCACACTGGCATCCATAAAGCAGTGCAAGCTCCATGGGGTTTCTCTGAATTTTCAAAAGCTGAGGTTTTGAATTGATTATTGCATTTTGATAATCTAAATGATAACATACCGCTTCATACTACAAAAATTCTCCATCATCACTATTCAACTTTTCCTTAAAAAAAACCCCACTATTTACTTTTTACAACCACATTAAWGCTTCGTGTGCTAGATGCTCCCTGTCCACCACATTTTAGCTGTTYAGGGCATGATTCAGAAGTGCGAGAATTGTTTTACAGTTCCAGGGCTCCGGATGATTAGAAGTCCTGTAACAGAGCAGATTCACAACCCTTAGATCTATGTCCCCTCTGCTTTTAGCCTTCCAGCCTACAAGATGAACCAGTTCAATTCTAACCTCAGCTTCGCATTCTACAGATGAGCATCACAAATCTTAAATATACATCCACAATAACTTTCAGTCTGTAACAGCTTATTCTCAAACACTCAATTCTTGTGTTTACAGTACCTGAATATACAGTTTCAGATTCTTGCTTCCGAATTTGAAAGAAAGCCCAACTCAGTTTTCAGATGATTAGATCTTATGGACAATCATTTCATTTATGACACTTATTATTAGCAGAAGGTGTCTGGCTGTTAAAGATCCATCTACTAACATAAAATGATCTCTGACTCTGGGTGCCAGCCTGTAAATAAATCAGTAGTACCAAACTATTCCCTTCTTCTGATTATCTCAGAGAACACATTTCACTTCTTCATATCACTCAAGAAAYACAACATAACCCTCACTTTACTGCCTGGGTATCCCTAGGAAAACCAGAGATGTGCTTTAATCTGAAGGATAACAAGCACCCAGCTCAGCTATAGGAAGARCATAGCTTTCCCAGCGCATTATTTTTAAACAAAAATCCAAGTTCTCATTCTCTATCCTTCATACATACAATAGTTCCACAAAAAAAAAAAGGAATTTTGCTAGAAAACACAACTAAAACACAACTTTCGCAGTTAAGGCTGAAATGAGTTACTCCTAACTTCTCTGAAATCCTGCTCGCCACCAACACCTTATAAAGCATTTCTGCTTCCAAGTTTGCTTTGTTAATTCTAACAGCATGATATGCCATAATTTTTCTATACATTTGTACAGAAAGAAAATTTGCTTCCTCATTATAACCAAGTAATATACATTCAAAACACACATTTAAGTCACAGGCTTTAGGATTTACAGTGTTCATTCAGATGAATGCGCTAGTTAAACTCACTGGATCCACTGTACTTCTCTTGCAAAACCCCTCAGGAATACAACCGCTGCCATAAGTTTCAATGATGAAAGGGTTTATTTCAGAATTCATTTCATTGGTTTTCAACAAAAACTCTCTATTAAATTCTTGAATTACTAGTTCCTGTTCATCGCTGATTGTCACCTGGCTTTAAAACCCTCCGGCACCTGTCAGGGTTTCCATAAGGGAGGAATTTTCCATGGGGATTGCTTTAGGACCTTTTGGTTTAAATTTCCTACAAGAAACATATTTGGCTGATCTAAAAAGAAATACAAAGTACTTCAGGAGTAATAACTTGCCTACAAAGGAAAACACACCTACCAGAAAAAGCTTCCATTTCCTTGCAGCTTAACTGTGAAGGTTGGAGGACCACGTGTCTCTCCTTTGCTATGAGGGGGCATCATCAGCGACCATGCAAATACCTGTCCTTTCCATCCACTCACCCACATTTTATGTATGCCTGCACAGTATATGATCATTCTGCCTCATTTTCAATGGTAGTGTGTGTGTCACCTGCCTGGCATTTCTCTAACTCAGTAAATAATTGAAATGCCAATAAAAGAGGTGAAAAAATAGGGTTCCATTTTTAGTTGTTAGGCCTAAAYCCCAGTGTTTGACCAAGCTGCCAGTTCTCCCATTTATCCATCACAAACGGACTTTACCTTAAGGCTGAAAAGAGAACAGCAATTTCTTAACTTCGGTTTTAATTTTTAGGTTGTACACTTCAGTATAAACYTTGCCATCTAGAAAGGGAGCACTTTATGTATCTAAAATCATACCTTCTGTTTAATAAGGCAAAACTATCTTCTGGATAGATTCCAGGCATATTTATTTCTGACTGACAGCTATTAGCAGTCTGGATCTTCCTGTTAGAGGCCAATAACATGAACAGTTTTCCAATAAAGTTCTTTGAGATTGTTCTTTTGAGAAATAATCACCATTCATCTGAGAGACTGCAGAAATTATGCAGGTGTCAACATWTGCCATAAACCGAGAGGATTTATCTCCTCAAGAGAGCTTGCTGGAATTACAGAATGATTAAAGGTTTACAGATTATAATTAAGGGCTCTCCAGAAGGAAACTGAGGAATGCTTAATAGTAAAATAACCGAGGGAAGGGAAGAAGGGACTGAAAAGCACGTCATTGCTGTTAAAGGAAGCCTAGGGAGAAGAAAGCAACGGTCTCACTAGGAGAAAAGGGATGTCATAAAAGTAAAGTCTCTGGACTTCAAAGTGTTTTAAAGAGAAAGCAAAATATAATATATTTATAAAGATTCATATTTTATGAGTCAGCGCATCTCCCCACTCCACTAATGCCATCTGAACATACATACTTCATGGTACAGAGACATGGCACGTGTAGTTTGGAGACATACATGAGTAGCAYTCACCACCTAAAATAACAAGAAAAAGCAAGAGTGTCACAGGGGGCAGAATTTTGTTTCTTTACCTGGCTATATTTGATGCCCAACGTCCTATCCACCTTGGCATCTGGCAGCATCTCACTTTGTCACTTCTGAAGAGGTGAAGATGAGCAGCAACGGGGCTGCGCGAGGCCCCACACTAACAGCACTTTGTTAGATGGTCTTGAATCTCACTCTGAAAAGCAATTCTGATGGCAACCAGCTAGAGGTAGACAGCAAAGTTAGGTGAAGTGGAAAATACGGAGGGAATGGAAACCAGCTCAGAGCCAGATGAATGTAATTTTCACTTTTATAAAAGCTTTCAGGGCCTCCTGGTTCAGTTCTGAACACAGGTGTTCAGGTTTGAAACCGCCTCCAAAGTATAAAATTCTAGCAAGTATCGTGCTACAAGGCACAAAACAAGCAGATTTCAGAGCTGGAAGATGCAGCTACAAGTACAGTTTATAACTTACCCTGTCAATAATCCCAGCAATTGCAAGCTAAAGCCCACAGATAACCAGATACATGGCCCTACTACAGGAAAGCTCATCCAAACTATCTATTCCTTATCTATTTGTACCACTAGCACCTGTCAGTATCATTTCAGAAAACTACCATGAAACTTAAGTAGTASGGAGATAAGGTAGGAGGTTTTTTTAAAAATGGAACTGTTAAAAAAGACAACACAAAACCTGAAGTGGGAAGCTGGTAAAGCTCACGCATGGCAAGGCTACAAGACCAGGAGAGTGCGGCTTGATTTCCAGAATTAAGTCCACGAGAGCTTGCTTTCCTGTAGGGCAAATAACCTCGCAGAAAACACTACCTGCCTGATTTTAAAATGTATTTCTTCCTTTCGATGGAAAGACAGAATATTTTAGATTTTGTAGACAGACCAGGAAACCTGAAATTCAGCTAGCACTGTCTATACCTTTTGTTTGAAAAAAAAGTATTTTTTTCTGAATCTACAGTTATTTCTTATTTATTTTTCTGAATTAATAGGTCTTTTCAATAGGTCTTTTAAGATGAGAAAGATTCATTACTGGTGCAGAAGTCCCTCCATGATGGATGCCAAGGTTTTTTTCTGGGACAGRACCATGAAACACTGGTCCTTCTCCTCCTAGGCAAGGAAAGGTTTGATTTTACTGTGAGTTTGTTTCAGTAACGACCTTTGGATATGTACCGCTATGACAAGATTGCAAAAATTATTTTGCTTTCAGGATCTGAATCTTGCCAGACTGTGAGAAAATACAGTAACAGAGGCGGCCTGATTCATAACCATGCAGCACATGCTTTGATAACACAGATGGTGATGAAAGTACACGTGCCAATGCCACATCCCAGATTTAATTCTGAAGCTCCCAGCAAATTAATTCCATAAAAATCATACACTGTGGCCTGCTCTAATGATAAAATCTGATGCTATGTATCTATAAATCCGTTTTCCGAATGTGTATCATTATGCTGTTATTGCACCATGTCAGGGACTAATAGAGACCCTCAATAATATATTCTAAGTAAAACTGAAGAACTAAATGGAATTATAATTTRCGCTGCTCCTCTCTAGTTTCTGTACTGAATCTTGCTAATTTCACTATTCTGAAAGCACTATAAGCAATATTCAATTTTATGAGGAAAGGCTAATTTAAAAAGATAAGAACATATGCTTCCTACTCTATTATTGTTTCATCATCTACATTTACTACTTCTTTAAATATGAGTAAAATTGCACAGTAGTTTAATATTCGGATGCCTGTAAAAGTAAAAACAAACAAAAAGGTAACAACGTCCAAGGAGCAAAGCGTGTTTCAGGGTAAAACATTAAAACCCTTTGAACAGGAATTTCTTGAAAATTCCTTTTTCCTTCTTTGAAAATGAAGACAATTAATGGGGCAGGCAGAGAAGTCCATGCTAGTGTTTGAGATGAAACCAAAGCAGCTGCACGTTCTGCACCAGCTGGGCTTGTATCTGTTCACTGTCCTTGGGAGAAGCACCACCACAGCRGTCCTTCACTTCCCTGGGAAAAAGGTGAAGTACCAGCATTACAAACAGCCAAGCACCACCACTCGTTCTTCACGTGCTTGGCTTGACTAGTAGGTCTGAAGAGGTTAACTTCTGCAGCTTTGGGGCAGCTCTACCCTCTGTATTGACAATTTACAGCTGTTTTGCTCACCTAATTTGTTCCACTATTCAGGAAAACATGCAGTTACCTTAGCAACTACTACATTACATTTTATCTCCAAGCTGCAGAGCTTTTTCTTTTCTAAAAACATACTCCACAAAGCCTACTGATATTGCATGTAATTTTTTGATATTAGTTCTAGCCATTTCAAGAAAGACAAAAATAGACACAACTGTAATAAAAATATACTTTCTACAGCCTATTTTAAGCTGTCCATTTATGAACAGATTTTCTGTGTAGATTTGTTTTATTTGACTGTTCTGTGTATGTTTGCTATTCATCTTTGGGTTGCAGTTGGCATAAAGGAAATTAAGATAACAGGCAGATGACTAGTCTTCACATAAGGTGCCAGCTGTAATCTTGGCAAATTGAGAACATGTGTCTCAATCAGAAAACATCAGGAATCATCAAAATACCTGCAAATTACTTCAAAAAGCACCAAACACCTTAAGGCAACTGACTCTGAAACTCATTTTAGACACCTAGAATAAAAATACATCTTTTTTTGGTGGCAAATCAACAGAATTATAGAAATATTTCTTAAGTGAAAGATACCTTCCTCCTTGAACATATCCACAAGAAAATATAAGGATAGTTGGAAAAAACATTTCTTTCTAGCTGCTTTTGCAGTAACATTGCTCCTAGACACCACTGCTTCCTGTTCCCTTTCATAAGCACGTGCTCAAGAAAAGGGAATTTGTCTTGGCCATACATTGGCATACATTGTGAAATGACATAGGAATGAGTAAAACAATGTGCAGAGATGTTGTATTTTTACCTTGCATGTTGCAGGAGGCACCAGTTTGAAATCTGGACATAGCTCCATTTCTTGAAAAGCTCACACGTTGCTCTCATATTGCAYGGCACAGAACGGATTCCCAGTAAATTAATTGCTGTTACTTTAAAAAAAGAATATGTTTTGGGCACGCAACTTTGTTCTACCTAGATCAACAGCAAATTTGCTCAGGAAATTTCTGAAAAATTCTGAAGAGTTTTTTTTGGGACTGATCAAGAGGTTAATGAACTTGCTGAGTCTTCTCAGCTTCTCAATTTCTAATGAATTGACCGCCTTTGATAATAAGAACACAGTTACGAGTCTTTAGTTAATATTTTAATGAAATGATGTCTGAAAATATCTTTTACAACAACTCTGTGATATCTTTTATAGCTGTGACATGATGCCGGATTTTCAGCTAGCTGTTCTACAGTGCCCATTTGTGCATATTTGAATACACTAGAGAACCTGAGTTCTGCTTTTTGCAAAATTTAGATACCTTTCAAAGCCTCATTTTCCCAATAAAGATGGCTAAAATAAAAAGCCTGAGAATCTTTGGGGGGCTTTGCTTTTCTATAGGAAAWTATAATCAAAAGCAAAACCCACAGAACCATTTTAAGCCAGTAGAACTTGGTAGGATGTTGTCGGTACTAAGGGCAATTCAAACTTTACTTGCAGTTAATTAAAATGTTGATAGGGAAGAATCTAATATCTAGTTTTTATTAATTCATATTACAACAATTTTAACCAAAAATGGGTCTGGCAAGTTCTAAGCCAGTGGCTTTTCATTTTATTGATCAATGGGACTTTCTCCTGTCAGAGAGTCCTGTGAATTTAGGCAAAGCGACCAAAATTTTGTTTTTCTTCATTTCCCTTYATGTATCCTTAAAAATACAGTCTACTGATACTTCAAACCCACAGACTCACGTTTAAAAYACGCCTGCTAGCTTGAAGTCAGTGCCTCATCTCTACTCGTTATTCYCTTGTCCTTTCAGGATACTTGTCTAGCTGAAGCTCAGCATGACTCTACTTTGAACCTCCTTTTTCTTCTAGTGCTGGAGGAAGTTGCAGAAGGTGGCCAGTAATAATTACCTCCACAGCTCAGCAAATAGGTCTCATTTCTGTAGGCTTCTAACTACTTCTGTTAGAACCATCGCTATGCTCAAATGATGGTCTACTTTGTTTTTTGGAATAGCATAATATTGGTGAGACACATGCAGCTCTGACCTCCTGAATACATGCCATGACCTCCTGAATCCATGACTTACTGTCCTCTTCCATCCTTGAACAGGATTCGGCTTTGATCACGGATTTCAGAAGAAAAAGCACTGATATCCACTGCTGCCTATCACAAATTATGTATTATTTCCATCATTATCCATGATTTCACACTGAGACCACATGCAAAACACCCTCCCTYCCACCAATATAAAATTAATAAATATCCAAGGTAATAATATCACTTTGTCAAACAATGCTGTGTTTACATCCTTTTCAACAAGATAAATGCAGAAGGAAACATACACAAGTAGCTTAAGGTTACTTCTGACGTTATCATTTATTCAGATATTTAAAAATTTAATGAAAAAAGTTAGTAGGGAGCCACAGTAATGCTAATACGGTGTTAAAACAAACCAATACTACTTGTTTCATCCCTTCTCCTACACTGGGTACTAGACAGAGCAGATTTTCTCAGCCTTTCTGAAACTGTGCTCTAGTTTTGATCACTACTATTAAAAATGTTACCAGGTTTCAGGCTAGTAAGGGAAGAGTTTMCGTGTTGTAGTGGGACAGTCACAGTGTGTGTGAACAATGAATCATTTAGGTTGCATACAGATACAGCTCTCATACACATAAAGTGAGAAAAAAGTTATGAATTAATGTGTGGCTGTAATTTATGCCATCTATAATACTATACCATACACATAACACTATACCATACCACACCATTAAAATTCATACAACATTTCASAGCTTTTTAGCTTCTACATATTTATGAGTAGTCATTTGAAATGAAAATTGCTTTTATTATCGACACGTTCTTCCATCTCGACAAACAATTGCACAGCTTTGTGGGCTAAGGACCAACGACTTCAGTATTTTGGGTTGGTATTAATGAGATTTGGAAGGCCACAGAAATAGAGGCATGTACTCAAATCCAGAATACAGCAATCAAGTAATTAAGACCTAATGCACGGCCAGTAAAGAATATCCCAAGGAGCTGAGGTGCTGTGCAAGTGCTATATGACTTTACCACCTTATTGCCTTTGCCTACAAAGGATATTGGAACAACCAAATAAAATAAAAAATATCAGCCCCAGCTTTGTCATAGAGTCATACATCTCACTTTAAAAGAAACAACCGTATTTTCTTATATTCAGGACGATTATAGCATCTTTGGTACTATATGCCTTTGCTATTTGTTTATGGTATGCAACTTTAAAGCACTGTACATAAGATGACAGAACTGGTACTAGTGGTTCAGTAAAGAATTAGATACCCCTTGTAAGGGCTGAACCTCACAAATCATTATGCCATTTCAGACAGAAACGTGGAAAAAGAACATCAACCTGACAGATGGGAGATAAAAGTCCAAGAATGGACTGCTAAGAAAGCCAGCCTAAAGCTACATTTTTTTCCAGGCAGGCGAGGTGGAGAGGATGGAAGGAAGGATGGGCAGAGGAGACAACAACCACCACCTGAAACCTAAAATTAGTACTTTTGCCAACATTTTAATGAGCAGAATGAGCCCTAGGTTGGCACACGCTCAAAGTAGTGTCAGCCCCAGAACTCCAGAACCAGCATCACTGCGGGCGCTGCGGCTCAGGGAAGTGAGGAACGAGCCAAGGCGTCCAAAGTCCTACTGCTTTTCTAACTATGCATATAAATACATAAACATATATATAGGTTCCATGCTTCTCCACCCATCTGTTGGTAYCACGTTCACCCGATTGTGCTGCCCACGATACTCATTAAAAAAGAGAGCTTCAAGGCAAAGGCTGTTTCATGGCAGAGCACCACGCTTTTGAGCACACACAGCACGTAATTTAAGAGATCTTAAAATTTACTCTTACATAAATACAGCTGGTGAAGTTCTCAAAATAAAGCATCTGACAAAGCTGAATAGCAAATTTGATGCAATACTGACACCTCCATCCCCAAAATTCCTAAAAGGCTTTGAAGCTTCCAAAGACATCACGGAGCTAGTAAAAAATTGACAACAGCAAGAAAAGCAAACAGGGTTGATATTTCCAGCGTGAAAAAAATATATATATTTTTTTTTAAACCCACCATTGTTTATTTATTATGCTGGCTTGAAATAAAAAGTGCCTATATTGTCAGACTAAGCCTGAAATATTCCATCCTCTGATCAATGCCTCGAAAAAAAGGTGTCTATTTAAGAAAGAGTTTAATGCCAATGAGCAAGTCAAATGTTTAAAAGGGACTGTTAGACATAAAACTTATCAYGAAAATTGCGAGGAGAGCAAAATAAATCTTTATTTTCACAGAGCGATTGTGCATGCTTCCCTTTGCATCTAGAAAGGGATCATTAACATTTAAATTGAAGTAAATTAGACTGATTTCTACCCTGAACGGGCTGCAGAGCAGGAAACATGATCTAGCATCAAGCAAACTGGCATATCGAGTTTGTTATCAGCACCTCCTGAACAGCACTGTGTAATGTTGTGTACCCAGCACAGAGCACATTTCTCAAGAGAGAAACAGCCCATAATGACCTTTGAACAGTGGAGCAGGCGCCGGAATAGCAATGGACTGGAGATGCTGGAGTTMCAGGTAGCTTTACATCAGCCAAGTGCAGCTCACTGGCCACAATTTAGGAGCCTTAATATACCACTGGGTTGCTAAAGCAAGATGGAATGGTTCATTACTTCTCAGTGCACTTAGCAAAGCTGTAGTTACCCTGAATCTCAAACTACACTTACCTTGAGTCTAAAACTACAATTTAAGATCTTCAAGGCAGGAAAGGGTGAAAGAAATGGGGCAAAAGTAGGTTTTTAGACCTGATGGTTTCAAGATGCTGCAGGTAGTGTGTGCCTGAGAAACTGGAGGGGGGCAGGACTCTTGCGCACAAGCAACGCTTCGGCAAGGCAAAGTTTTGTACCCTTAATATTCCTGTGAATTACTGAAGAGACCACAGAGCATTGACATGCCAGCTGGGATGCAAACATCACTTCAAGCTCCAGGTTTGGAATAAAACTCGTATGTCTGCCCTTCCAGCAGTAGCACGTGACTCTGCTGGGATTCAGCATCGCTGCTCCASGTTAGTACATGGGATCACCCTAACACCTTGGAGCTGAGTCCCCACGGAATAATTTGTTCTGCAGCACTTTAGGAAAAAGTCTTCAGAGATGGAAAACTATCCCTGCCAACAGACACAAGGGAGACGATCTTTGGCCCCACCAAAGAAAAAYCAAACAACAAAAAACCACTGATTTTTGTTCTTCCTGCTTTTTGGGCGTTTCTATTTCTAGTTTACACTGACATTATTGTATCAAAGCAAAATGTGYAAGACAAGTTGTACACCAACTGCAGCCGACTTCATAACGAGCAGCATTTCAGGGCACTAATGAGCCTTTAATGCTTTCCTAATGTATGCAAACTGAGTACACTGATTATTTTTGTAATCAGTTTACGAGGTTTGTCACTCTTCCTTAMGTGATGAAGCCCCCTTCCCTTATACAACACAGCTCAGAAGGCAGGAAAGAAAGGGCAGAGCAGCATCCATATTTCATAAGTATTATAAATACACTTCAAGCTCCAAACAGTGTTGAGGATCTGCTACTAAAATATGCACAACTCTTCAAGAGTAAGACTGAAATATGCTTTCCTGCTCACCCTGATAGCACCAGTAGCAAAAACGAATGGTAAGACACAATGACAAGCTGAGCCTTAATTATTTGTGGAATATGTGCAATACTGAAGATACCATTGGAGTTATTTTTCTTCCARTCCTACCAGTGCCTCAGAATTAGTCAAGAGAGCGTAACCACAAGGATGAAGCCACTCAAGTTTGATGCCTCTACTGGCACTGCACAAGACCAACAGACCTGGTGGAAGCAAAAAGAGTGAAATTAAGCTTCACATTAGACTAATACAGTCTTATCCCCTTCACTGAAATCCAAGGTTGGGTTWYGGATTAGGAGCTGCAGGTCACAACTTTCTTGCCGTCTTTACTCAAGCATTTGTCAAGTCTTGCACCCTTCACCAGATATATATGGAGAAGAGGGCAGAAACAGGTATTCTTACAATATCGTTTTCATGTTGTTTTAGAAAAAAAAATCATCCCTACACCACGATATTAATGATTGAAGCCAAATTTAACACAATAATTAATTACTGTGATCATGCAAAGACTGAATCATTGCTCCAACTCCACTTTGCAACTTCTCCCTGATTTCTTTAAAAAACATCAAAAACTCACTATTTTCACATTCACTTTTTAACACATTTAAAATACTAGCATATCTTTGACAACATCAGAGCAGAGAGGAAGATTGGACCATACAATTTCACCTCAGATACTTTGCCTAATATACGACACCTAACAGTTGTAATATTTTTATAAATAGCAAGCTCTTCACAAAAGTAGTCAGGGTCAGAATGCCATTTTTTTCAGAACTAGCTGAAGTAACTTCTATTTTGCAGCTGACCATGCATGTAATTGGACTCAGTTCACAGTTTTCTGATAATACGGTAAATGCAACACAACAGCAAAATAATAGACTTTTGGGGAAAACCATTACTACCAAAATAAACATATTTCTGCCAGTTACAGCTAGACAGAGAAATAAGAACAGAATACTAATCCAAACCAAAACCAGGTGGTTTCCTGCATGGGAACAATGTCCCATACCATAAGTTGTTGCATCCTGCATTTTACATTTATTTTTTGAGATGTTTGTCATCATGTTTCTGACAAGGGATGAAATCCCAGGCGGACAGAGCTTGTCATTTCCAGTGAATTTCCACATCGCATCAGCAGTCATCGGGCTAGAGAGCTACTCCTGACAGATTCTTAGTGATACATTTAATCAGCCAGAGTAAACTGCTAATATAAATGAGGTGGAAAATAACATAGCCACAATCACCGGAATCGTTCGTCATGGCAAAACAGAAAAGAATTTCAAATAGGACTATTACTTTTAAATCATGTTTTCACTGTCTGAATTTTAGCTAATTAAAGATAGAAAAGCTATTAAGAAATATTGGATTTGTAATTTGAGAAAAAAAAAACAAACCTTCTTAATGGTCCAAGTCAATATCTACAAGCCTGTACAAAGACTGACATGATCCACAAAAATACAAGCTAATTCACATGGAAATTAAAATCTGCCTAAAATTACTTAAGAGTAAAAGCTAAAAGCAACCAACTTAGGTCTATGGAATATGAATGACAAATTATACCATTATGACAACACATAAAATGGCTAATAAAACACTTGAACTTAATCACACAATATTGGATACACTGTCACAACAGCCTCAGTCAATCAACGATACATTCCTCACAATTATTCATCTCTGGTTTCTTCCACCTTACAAATGGAGYGTGTTGCTGAAGCCTCAGCATCACTGACTGCATCTGAAAACATCAATTACTCTTGCATGAAATTGAACTTTATGAAGAATAGGAAGTTACTGATTATCTTCCAATTCTGAAGCATAATAGAAATGTTTATCTTTATACTTGGCATAATTTAAACATTTATACACTAGTAATTTAGAATGGCTGAAATGCCTCACGGTTGCAGGGTTTACAAATGATATCCAAACAATCAAGTAATGTCTAAAATGCTGCTTCTTCAAGCATCTCATCTAAGCATCCTGCTTCCATGAAATACGGGATTTTAGGTTTCTATTGCAGTAAGCAACCATGCCTCCATCAGATCTCCATCTTTATAGAAGATGTGCATATGCAGAAACCTAAACGCTAACTTTCCCAACAAATAAATACCAAAACAAAACCAACATAGAAAAAACATAGCTAATTATAACCTTTTAGCCAAAATGCAAGTATTACATCCAAGAAAACAARTGGAAATGAGATGTTTGTCACAAAACAGTTTGTTAAACAGAGACATATCATTTCCTTTAAAATAGATTTTTGTGCAATTATCTAATTCCAATTAATGTCACAGAACTAAATATAGAATGTGAAACCAAAGTGTTCAGGAGATGTTTTTCTACACAAAAACCTCYGAACACTTTCCAGGTATAAGACACCACCTACTAAAAGTTAACTTAAAGCACCAAGTCAGATAGAGCTGCTTCTACTGCATGGTATATACATTTTTTTTTCTTTCTTCATTTCCCCAGAGACAGACATGGTAACTGGATGGACTGGCTGCCCCTTCATCTAACTCTGAGCAAGAAACATACACAAGGTGAAGTGAATTTAATGGAGCATGACAGAGAAAATATAGAATATATATTTTTCTGCAGTCTTTTAACAGGAAGAAGAATTTGTATCAAATCCACGGGTAATGAAATTCACTAAAAAAAAATATATCAAATCCAGGACAAACTGAATTTCTGGGTAAATGCTCTTAGCAAAAATGGGCATATGTGTGTGCCTATCACACCTCTAACTTGTTGAGGTGTATGACTGCAATTCACGAAAGTCTTAACAGTCAGTTTTGGTTCAAAGCCTCACCCTCCAACATTTGTGCTTGCACATCAGGTTGGAAAAGCAAGAGCCATGTAATTTCTGCCAGCCTTCTGTACATCTGGGCAAAAATAATTTAAAAACATCCCAGCTGTATCTCATCAACTACCAGCTAGAGGTCCCTTCCTGCCTCAACCCTTCTGTGATTCTGTGATCATCTCTTCTTAAAACCTGCCTTCGCTCAGGTGCGGCACACAGGAAAATACTGAATACAGTCACRGCCACAGATTTGCACAGCTGAGAAAAACAAGAAGCAATAAAATAAAATCACTTTTTGGAAGCTTGAGTTTTGACATCTCAGATGTAATTTGGAGCAAACTAGATTACTCAGACTTAACCAGAGACTAGCTGCATATTAAAGATCCTGCATCATTTTGAAACCTGGCAAATGTCTACATGCATGAGCTTGCTTCACCAGTAATTTTGCTTCTTCTCCYGAGCTACTCAATTCTCTGCTGAAAGAGCCCCAGTCAAAGTCCTCAGTTTAGTGAAAACTCTTACTCGTTTAGTCCTGAGGCAGTTCATTTGCAGAAGACTGGAATAAAATTAAATGCCAAATTAAGTCTGAGTCCAAGTTCATGATTGGGTTTAAACAAGCATCTGTTTGAGACAACAAAAAGCCCATTTTATTTTATTTAAGGAATCACTTTAGCATCATGAAGGTGCTTTTTCCTGCGTCTTTCAGTTATTCCCTTGCCATTGCAATAGAAGTTGCAGCCAGCACCAAGCTAGGAAAAGAATGGTCCAACCTTCTTAAACCCAAAAGATGACATGATAAACAGACAAGAAACAGATTTTATTGTCCCTGATGCTCATTTAGCAGAAATTCAACAGTAGTCGTACATGCTACAGAACTAGGACACAGGCATTATTAAATTGAGCAAAATGGTTTTTGTTCGGTCTGTTAAAGGCMAGGCAATAAACAGAAATAAAGCTACAAGGGATGCTCCTCATTGCATAAATAAAATTAACTAGAGCACGCAGTAACCTACGGCAGCCTGGTAACAAAGCCCGTCCTCCTTTACAAGGATTTTAGCGTTTTTAGAGTCACTGTTTTCCACTACCATCCTTGCCYCCTTGCTCCGGTTTTCAGATGGGTCTAAAGAAGAAGTCCCAGCTCCTGAAACCTTGCCAACTCTAACCAGGGAAGATATGTTTGCTAACAAACGGGGGAGAATCCATGCAACTATTCCCATCAAACATAATGCCAGCTGCCCAGCCTAAAAGCACAACTGCTTATCAAAAAATAGAATACAAAAATCAGCTGAAGTCAGTAAAAAGCTAAACAGGTAAACGAATGTAAACATTAACCACCTTTTTTTTTTTTTTTTTTTTTTAATATATGCAACCACAAAACACACAGAGCAGGAAGAGAAAACACAGAGCAAGGAACCGTGCAACCCTTCCCAATGCGCCCAACCTCCTCGTCCCAGGCAGGCTCGGTGGGAATGGGAAAACTTAGCAGAATCAAGTTAGATATCCAGGATAGCCAGGCTAGCTGCTGTTTGTGCTGCTGCTTTTATTGCCCGGGATTCCAGCCAAGTCCAGATCTCCATGTTGTGTGTGTTCACATGCACACACACACCCCTGCAGCTCCCRGCCAGGATGGGTTGCTGATCACCACGCAGGGAACTCCTGGGCCGTTAAGCCCCTGCCTTTTCTTGATATGCAATTTAGCCATATAAAAAAATAAAACCCTCTTATCACCAAATGAAAAGATCTGCCTTTCTCTAACCTTCAGCTGAAGAATGAAAAGGTAAAAGAACAGTTTATGGACGCTTGCCACGTCCTCTGATGATCCAAGGAGCCACCTTCACCACAGCTAGAGGGTGAAGAGCTGCTACTGCTCATATTAAAGCAAGCACAGAAGCAGCAGATGAGGCAGTTTACCCTTAAAAATATAAAACGCAGTCATATGAGACGAAACAAACATTGCATATATAAACTATATTTTAGCTTTCATATTTAGGGAGGAAGTATATTTGATAAGAGATGCTCATGCTGCAAAACTATTTCAAATAGTAAATAAGAGAGAAGCATTCACTGAACTATGCTGTACACAAACCACTGAAGATCTTAATCCCTCTTTCACCTAGAAACCCGTCCTACATTTCCTGCATAACTCGGAAAGGAGAAAAAGAGAATAATTACATTAAGACTTGCACATAAGCCTGTTTTATAACACTTATTAGCACAGTGCCTACAGCATTTCAGATGGACAAAATAATTAGCTGTTTGAAAAGTCTGTGTTGGAACAAGAAGCATTATTGGGAAAGTAGGTATTTACTCCCTTATTTCAGGTTTCCACATTTTGTTCCCACTGGTGCAAATAAAGCCAGCTGGTGATGCCAGCTTTCCTACCTGACTAGAACTGCTCTCAAAGGGCTTTCTGAACAAGTTCTCACATTTTTTTTGGTTCATCTTCCAGATCCAACCTTAAAATTCCCACCCATCACATTAAGAGTTTTATTCTTTCTCTTGATTTTTAATAGCTCAAYGTGCTGTAACCTCACATCTTTGAGCACCTTCCTTTACAGAAGGCTTTGCTTTTTCCATTCAATTTGAACTCTTTTCTATTGCTAGAAATAAGCCATTTAAAGCTAAAAAGGGTGTCGGAAGTACTCCTTCCTGCTATCRTATTTACCTTCTCTATGGTAACGGCAAGGATTATTGACAGATTTTAACCTCAAACGCCTACAGGGCTCAGGAAGTTCAACCATGGTGTCTCAATGARGCCCCGAGGCAAACACTGAAGCAGGAGACACGAAGCAAGCAAAGGAATTTCCCTAAACTCATAARGAGACCTATCCAAGAAGTGAAATAAGCCCTCTTCTGTTTTGATCCTATGGGCTTTCAAGTCTTCAAAGGGTGATATCAATATCTCGCTTCAACGGGGCCAAGCTACGGCTCTCCCCTTACTTCTCCCATCAAAATGTCCATCWCCCTGCATGTTAGATACATCAAAATTTAGTGGCAGTCATCTCCTGCTGAAATGAATAAATAGCATGTCTAACATAACCAACCTGGCAATCAAAAATTAAATAAGTTAATTCATAAGTTAACATAAATTGCTTACATCTGTAACAGATGTAACAAATTGTTTTTATTAGTCAAAAATAAGTTCCCTGCTTACCAGCTTGAGTGTATTAACTGCAGTGATGCACCAACAGCAATTTTATGTTGCTGTATATGGCAGCAGTAGAAATCTGACCTGCCAGTAAGAAAAACACACAGTACATAAAAATTAGACCTTAGATTCTTCACACTTTTAAGCTTTTCTTTTTGTTACCAGAATAAATCACTCAACGCATTTTCACAGAACGATTTTAGAATACAAGACCCAATTTTAATGGCTAAAGAGTAGCTGCAGARAAGTGAAAAATCAAGGCAATTCTAGGCTCTCTTACAAAGGGAATGAGTTTTTAGAGAAATAATTGAATGTTTTAAGCGTGACAAAATGTGTATGTTTCATATTTTCCCCCMAAAAAAATGAAAAATGAACAAAGATATTAAACAATACCAAAGTTCTTCATACATGTGAAGATTTGGGTTCCTTGTGCTTTTGTTTTTGCAGCGAGCACTCCTTACTCAGRAAAGCTACACCACAGTCCTCCTCCACAAGGAAAATGCTGATAAACGCCTGGATTTCAACCTTTTTGTTTAGTAAAACACCTACACCAAGAAGTCAGAACAGTCTACACAAAGTTTTTAGAAGATGCGTCGCTGCTTGCATCCTTGTGACAGGCCACCACCGCTGACTGCCTCAGAGAAAGTCAAAACATCAATGTCCACACAACACATTGTCTGTGTCTGTTTAATGGCTTAAAATGTGCTCCATTTACCTGCTGGAGCCCATCYTGGCCACCCAAATGCCTGCGAGCCTCAAGGAAATTGCGTTCAACATAGAGCTAGGTCAGCCTAAAGTGTTTAAGCATCAACATGGAACCAGCAGATACTTTCAGGAGGGAGCAGTTTCCCCTGGAAGGGCTGGCAACAGCCACCCAGGCTGCCTCACTGAAGTCGTCTTTGATGCATCTGCATCCTCGTTTGTTTAGCCTGCCATTTAATAAGAGGTCGCAGCATCACTACAGAGCGCCCAAAGCTTGAGACATTTCAGGCACTGTTTGATATTGATTCTCACCACGGGGTGCATCAAGATAAAAAGATGAGAATCTGAGTTGTGCTGCTTTGTTTTCACTGGTGATGGAGGAGCACCCAGCCTCTGCCAAAACAAGGGAAAAAAATACAATCTCTCAAGGGTATTGAAAGAGTTTCCTTCCTTTTCAGTCTACTCACATGTTACAGCTTATAGAAGATGATGCCAGGAATGACCTGTTTCCACCTGCACGCAATTAAGCCAGTATTTGGTACAAAGACCAGATTTGCTGTATCTTTGCATTGTGCAAAGTCAATCTCCACAAGCCATACACAGACGTAGCATGAAAAAGAAGATACCTTATTGTAATTACAAACGGAGTCTGCTTTTTGAAAGGGGTTACTTGTAACGGGCTGTTCTGATATTCAAACACTGAGGAGCTCTTCCTCCTTCTCCCTGTTTGACAGTGAAATTTGAAATTCATTGCCGTACTTTTAAGCTCCATCTGTCTATCTAAAATGATGATTTGCTAAACAGAAATAAAGAACATTCTGGCTTGTGTAAACTAGCTGCCAGCTCTAGCCCACGTTACACACTGACACAGCACACGGGGATGTCCTAGGATACAGCAACTGTTGAGTAAATCCTCCYTAGATTGAGAACCAGGCAAGTCCTGCAGGTTATTTCATACCATATCAAACCTGGAAAATATGCAGTCTAGTTTAAAATTAAACAACAACGCAGGTTTAGAGCATAAAGCAGAGAAACCAAGTTCCAGCCTTTGTCTCATATGGTCTGTGGAACTGTGACTTTTCCACAATAAAGAACCGAATTGCAGGTGCAGTGTTAAATGTACCTCTATAAGACAAGACACACTGGATATACACACTGTAGGGTCCCAAGGTGAGAAAGGGTCTTTTGACAGAAATAGAATCTGCTTTCTTGCATCTGAAATGCAAATTTCCCTGGAGTTGGCTGGAAAAAAAAAAACAAGAAAGAAAGGAACAAAAAAGCTTCCTCAGCAATAAAATATTTTTAGGATATAAACAAACCAAAATATTCTCATTTGCATATGGTGCATCTTCATCTCCTGTGACATTTATTTTTATCCTATATGACAATGCTACTCACAAGCTAAATAACCAGAAAAAAGCAAGTTACATTTCTGATGCCAGATGCTGAAGATCAATAGCCATTTCCCAAAGTTTATGGCATAATTAAAATGTATAACAGGAATAATTTTCTTTTCAACCCCTCAGGCTAAGCCTAGAATTATTGACTAAGTCAAAGTTATATGGTGTAGCATTTTTTTATTATGTTTATGGATAATATAGAACATTTTATGGTTTTTACATGTAATCTGGTAAGTATAGAAACAGTAGAGAATAAAAAATTCTCTACATCAGCAAAGCCAACACTTACAAACATTTTGTTGCTGCTTAGGTGTGTTGAGGACATGGGCTTATAAAATTATCCATTTCTCAGCCATCAGCTAAAYCACAGATCACAGACGGATGGCCAGAATGTCCAGGGATTAAGAACATGGAAATTATAGCCCCTTAGGGATGCTTAAAGCTTCCCTATGGAAAGTATCACAGGGAAGGTATGTAAGGCAACAGATCGGTCAATACTGTCAGTAAACRGCAGACAGTAGTTACATGTCTGTAATATGAATTATTGGTATATTGAACGGCTTGACGTTTATGACCCCGATAGCCCATCTGGGTTTTTCCTTTCCACCTCAAGCATGCCAAGAAGAGACTTCAAGATAGAAAGGTGAGCACACACAGAGCTTTGCTGCTCCAAACAAAGAGAAACCTCACCCCTACGAGGAAAGAAAAATTGATTCTGCTGTGAAATGAACATAGCCAAGATTCAGGTTTACTGTAATTCACCGACTTTCAGATCAAATGCAGTCTGGAAGTGAAGAGATGTACATTTGTTTTCTAAGCGCCAGCTCTGCAAACTCAGCCCTGGGCTGTGGAAGTCAAACTGGATTATTTTGTGCTCATATGTCTCAATCAATGCTAATAGCAACACAAGCCAAATTATACCCTCTGACACCAGTGCAAGCCCATTACTTTGATTGTGTTTTCACAAATAAAACATAACTAGAAAGTTATTTCTGCTGATGAAGCACAGGAACAAATACAGTGACTCAGCCCTTCATTGCAGAGCTAGCAAGAATGGAGTGCAGTGAACTTGTTAAGGAAGCACATAAAAATCTGAGTCTAGACAGCAGCAGAAATACCACTATCCAACTATTTGAAGAAAAAAGGGAATATGTACAAAAATTGTCAAAGGAAGCTACAATGGAACTGGTCCTAACATGACAGATTCACAAGAACATTCAGCTAAACCTCAGCTCTGCTTTCTACAGTTCTTTCCACTGGAATGGATTTAGGTTGATCTTTTTGTAAGGTGTCCTCATTCTCCTGAATGCTAAGAAAAGCTTTAATAAACAATCAAATTATAACCAGGAATAGTGGTAGGAACCAGTGCCTATGGACTGTAAAGTTGACAGGCAAAGTTTTGCAAGCCTAGCGTTCCCAGCTCCACGACTCCTAAAACTGCCACAATTATGATATAGGCATTAAACACACCCTTTCAAAGYTCTCTCTCCAGTGAGAGCTAGAAAGTACCATAAAACATGGAATGAAACCAAAGTATTTCTCAAAAACTTGCAGTTTTTCCTTAGCAATATTTGGTTAAGTGGTGAGACATTCACACTTCCTCAAGGTTGYGCAGATTTCTCTGCTTGGAAAATAAAAAATCTTAGTATGTGAAAACCTGAAGTCGCTGAAAAATAAGTAAAAACTTTTTACACAAACAAGTGGTTGCCTAAACCAAATGCCCTGTCTTCTGAGAATATGTTATTCTAGAAGAAAATCTGAAATATATGGAATCCACCACAAGGTTCCCAAATTCATCTGCCATATATAATGTAATTCCATAGACCTTATTTCATTTAATATTGATATGATATTTCATTCCATATAACATTATATTTCATTCAGCAAATAAGGCTAAAATAGCCCAAATCCTCCAAACCCTTTGCATGCTTCCCCAATTTTGACTAGCCTCATTGGGAATAGTGAGACCTGTAGCAACTGCTGAAACTTCCATGACTCAGTTCTTCTCATTTCTCCAGTTAGCAAAGTACTTTCAGAGAAAAGAGATATAGGATGACCCAAAATAAGTATCATGTTTACTACGCTTCTGTTTGCTTTTTAAGTCACATTAAGGAAAGATGCACTGGAAGGAAAAACAACAACCAAACTAGGACAGCTTCCTAGAGCAGCAAACAGGTAATCCGATAGACCCAACAGCTGACAAAGTTATTTCTACTTTTGGTAGAATTTAAAGGTTTAAACTAGCTTTATAAGAAAAACTAAGTGAAAAAGGTCACAGATACTCTGCAAACATCATGCTTTCACTAAATATTTCAATTTTTGTTCTATTTATTGCAGCAAGCTGTTGCTGTCTTTTCCATTTTGGGGCAAACATATTAGAGAGTCATCATCTGCAACATGTCTCTCAAACCYGGAAAGAATTGCAGTGCCAAAACAACAAATATGAGAGGCATTAATAGCCAAAAGTCTTCTGACTGACATCCTTTTCTGCCAATGGATTCTTCTTTTGTCAAGAAGTTACTATGCTCAACTTTATGCTATTTTCTCTATTTTAACATGCATGTATTATTGAAGCTATTTCTGAAACAATCAAAAGCACAAACTCTGATTCATCAAGTCTAAATTGAGAAATGAAAGCCAAGTATAACATACTCRTGATAAAGGAGTTAAAGGCATCTAAAAAAAGTTAGAATGACTTWACCTGGAGTCAAACGAGAGCTCTGTGCAGATCCTGCCGCTGATGGCTCTGCAGGACTATTTGAATCCCATACATTTAACAGCACCAGGACAGTGATCAGTGCACACTTCTCCAGCTCTCTAGATTCACCACTTGAAAATGAAAGTCAAAAATCTACAGGAGGCAGCAATAAAATGAATTATTTTAAATTACCCATTGTTACCGTACCTAGTTGGTGAATAGAGCCAATCTGCGTCAGAAAAGCTATCGCAGAAAACCCTCACTATTATCATTCAAAGAGAGCCAAGAAGGTTCCAGTGATGTTCCACTAATAATTGTCCAGAGAGCAAACACGCATTGAATTCAGAGCACTGAGGTCATTAAATGCAAAGGGGGAGAAAAAAAGGCATCTTTACAATGYACCTTCAGAGCTACCTTCTTTTGATAGAGGACCCCAGTTAATAAGTACAAGTGATTACAGCACTCATTAGCATTATTCAAAGTCCCTCTCAAACACACTAACTTGAAAAAGGCCCCTTCCTTCGTGCACTGGAGTAGACCTGCTGGCCAGAAAGGCCTCTCTAAGAAAGAGAAGCTTCACAATGAAAAGAAATCATTTTGAAATTCACTTTCTGGTCYATTCCCTTCCCGATTCCCACCGGTCCGTACAAGCATGCCATGTTCTTTATGTAGACTCTTGATGTTTTCCGGTCTGCTTTCTCAGTAAAAAGTAGTAGCTGCTTCTTTGCGGCCCAGTCTGTAAATGTTTCATGAAACTACCTATATATTGATCAGAAAAAAAAAGCAAAAGTAAAAAAAAGAAAAAAATTTAAAGAAAACACACACACACACAAAGAAACAACATCAGAACACAAGAACAAACCCTACGGAACACACATTTTGGAGATGATCCAAAGCCCAGAACAACTGTCGAAGGAACCCAATCCAAACCTGCTGGAATTTATTTAATCATATGTTTATATAAAAGATTTGTATCATAAAAAAATAATTTATTAAATTATTTAATTAAAACCACCTAGTGTACAAGGGAGCCCTGAAAAAAATAAAATAAATCAGGATGGAATTTTAAACATGGCTCATGATTTCTCTCATTCTTGCTTACTTAAAATGCACTTTAAGAAAGGAGGAAATAAGCTGCTCTAACTTGAACTAGTCAGTTTAACTCTGTCCTCCGAGGGTCGCAGAGGAAAGCGGGCGCTACACATGCTCACCAAGTAGCCCAACTAGCACAATCATCTAGCAACACGGCACTGGGTGTCAATCAAAAATCAATTAAAACCCACATACAATATAAAATTAACTTTTACAGTCATTGCACTTCATTGGGCTGATATTACCATCCTCTCCAGTAAATACTGTTGAGTACAAGGTGGAAAAAAAGGGAAACCAATTCCTTGTGTGAAAGAATATACTGTGATTCCAAATGCATCAGAGCACATAATAAAAGATATTCCCAGTTAGTCAGTAGTGTGTTTTTAAGGAGCTTGCAGTGGGCTTGCTTGAATCGAGAAACAGTTTAGGAGCAGCAGTCAGGAGACCTGCTGTTTGAGGCTTATGGGTTGGTTTCAAGTGATACCCACACTCYATACTCATGGGGATGCTCAAGTCCAAGTTATTTGCAGAAGAGGTAAAATGGTAACAACACAACCGAACCAACAGCTAATTTAGGCTCCACGGCTCATGCCCTCGCTACAAAACAAAGAGCAGCCGTGGCAGAGGGACCTTGTATTTAAGGACTGACCAGATGGCTGAACTAGCGCCGTATGGGAGCCGCGAGCCTCCTTCCCGGCCGCAGCTGCTCGGCAGCATCCAGCAACGGTGCCCGCGTGCGCTTGTGTGCACAGAGCCCAGCACTGCCACGCCGCATCCTTGGGAGGAAAGGCTGCAGGGAAAGGCAAGGCGGGAACTCGACGGACACCCCTGGATCCCCAAAGTGGATTTTCACCTTTGTTTTGAGGGATGGCGCAGCAAGGAGGCTGGTGCACCAGCTGCAGCGCTCCGGCTCGTGGCGAAGCGAAGGCAGCCCCCGGGCTGGCAATCTGGCACCTCCAGGAGCACCAAGCCATTTCGTGCGGGCACAACATGAAAGGAAGGGCAAGTTGTCCTGCCAGCAGGGGTTTTGACAGGTGTCTTGAGTGATGCTAATTTCCCCCCACCCCCCTCTTAAAAACACAAGTTAACTCACCAGTTATTTTGGCAGCTTTCTAAAAACAAATGAACTCAAAAATAGCACAGTTTACCCAGTTTGCAGGACCGTTTGCAAGTGAAGTAATTAAACTGTTGCACACACACAAGCATATATCCAGGGAAGAAAAAAAAAATTATTACATTATATAGCCCTAAATCTTGTCTCACCTCCACTAACGCAAATTAAAAGAAGTTTCATTTGACTGAACTCACTTACACTAATGAAGACAAGAATTAAGTTAGGAACAGAGCCATGCCTCTTGAAAGACCTGTATAAAATACGATGATCCTGAAACCATTTTACACCAGTTTTACCAATTAAGTTTTATTAGCATCAGTGACTTACCTCCCAAAATCATGAGGCAACATCCTTACATCATGAAAATCAAAATCAGAAYTAGGCTATATATATTTCTGACTAGCAGCTCAATTGTCACTTGCTTCTGATCCTCAAAGGGCAGAAAGATGGTAAAACAAGGAAGAGTCTCTCATTTCTGCCTCATGGATGGAGTAGTCAGAGCCAAAAATTAAAAGTTAATCTCACCACTAGTATGTTTTCAAATTTAAGTCTAGATAAAAGTATCTTGCTTTGATGTAGGCTATACTGGCTTTTTTTTTTTTTTTCCAAGAAAACAGAAAAATTATTTTCTAAGTTCGTCTATCCCAGTACTTCTGCATGAGAGAGGCCTGCTCCACTATTAACAGAGTGCTGAGTGATTAACAGAAGTCTGAGGCATGTATTTTGACTCCCAACACACCGTGTTTGTGGATACACAAAGAATAACCTCGGGGAAAAGCAGTAGCACAGCTTCCCTAGGACTACAAGGTCATTGCTCCAGCTCTTGGAGAACCATTTGCAAATTTTTAAGTAGCTTCAGGATTCTGGCAAATCCCAAAACRATTACAAAGCTTTCTCTAGCACCAGTATGAAAAGCATGAGAAAGAGACCAAAAAAGACTGGTAATCCTAAAAAAATTAAATCTATACTGTTAAATGGGGAAAAAAATAAAAGCACACAGGATAACCATAAAGAGGCTAAAAAAAAAAAAAAAAACCTCAAAACACTCAAAAGCTAAGGTCAAAAAATAATGGAATATTCTAATATTCTTTCCAGGGATGTTACAGCAGTCTCTTGGAGCAAGATAGGATRGAGCAAGTAAAGAGGGCTACAGGGATAACAGTCTGTCTCCAAGCAAAGCCTTAATGTTAACAGTGCAGAACACAGCCTAGGTGAAAGTCATCAGCAGTCATGTTCAGGTTCCATAGGAACCTAGAGCACCAAGGAGGGAGAACRGAGTTGCTCACCGAAGCACCTGCAAGGGCTATTTGACCTACACGTGTCCGTGCCGCACTAGCAGAGCCTGCAGGGTTGGGAAGAAGGCCCCACCAGGTGAAACGAGGACAAAAAGGGACAAGCACATCCCGACTCCCCAGACCTGCTCGTGTGCAACAGGTGCCCAGTTGAGCAAAGCACCTTCCAGAGGCGGCCGCAGCGCGCTGAGCCACGCTGCAAGACCTCGATGCACAGGCCCCCTTTCTCCTCCTCTCCCCCAATCCCACGCGTGTGCAAGCACACCGCCAAGCAGACGCGGCAGCTCCGCGCCGAGGCGCTCACCTGGCTGCGCCGCGGCCGCCGCGCCGCCCTCGTCCTCCCCCATCGCCCACGGCAGGAGCTGCTCGAGGCCGCGCCACGGCCGACCTGGCKCCGCGGGCAGGGGTACAGCTGCTGCGGATCTTCCCACACCACCTCCTGCGCTCGCCCGACCTGTTCCTCCAGCAAGTGACATCAGAGGCTTTGATCGCCCGCGCGCRCCGCGGGTGACACCGCCAGGGCCTCTCGCGTTGGCTCCTTCCCCGCCCTCTGCTTTCACTTGGCAGCGATTCTCCCAACTGTACCYGTGGCAGGTGTTTTTCTCCAAACACCAGAGCTCTCGGAAAAGGCACAATCAGATTGTAACATCTCTGCTCCTACTTGTAGGCAGCGTCAAGTGATGGCCATCAAGGCAAGCACTGAGAAGGGGCAACTCTGCGGCCACTGCTCTGCACAGGTAGAGATGGTCGTGGCCAACACGGTGCCATAGGCATTGCCATAGGCAAATACCTTTCCAAGAAAGAAGAGGCAAAATCTGAAAAGCAAAGCCTTACAGTCACCCTTCCCCTCTCTTTCACAAAGATAGTCCCCACAGAAAAAGCTTTAACATGGTGATTTTTAGGTTGTTTTGCCTGTGAGACACCAAGGGTTGATGAATGAAAAAGTCATGTTGTTTCTCTTCCCTTCCTTCACCAGCAAAAGCATGTAAACTTTTAAGATAAAATTATTTGGAGTGCAAGTTATGTAATATTTGGTATTTTCTTCTATAGAGATAACTTCTGATGCAGTTGGGATGGCCCTGTTGACCCATTAAACTTCTCTAATCCAGCAGAAGGCTGCTCTACTAAAACTAGACCTTCGTGGCTTTTTTCTCCCCTTCTTTTACTAAGTGCTAAAATAATTTCTTAGCACAGAAACAAAGTGGGAAATAGTCCATCAAATGATTAACTTTTCAATACCACTCAGGGTAAAAAGGTACCTCTAAAGTAGAAGTTTTGAAGCAAAAAATCCTGATAAAAAGAATTATTTGAATTCTCCCTACTGACATTGTGAAATAACACTCCTTTCAGCTAATTATCACAGGCAAGGAGATAAAATAAATATTTATGCCCTTCAGCAATGCTTGACTGGTACACTAGAAACTTTCTGGCAATTTCATGTGCACATGCACTATGCAGTTTCCTCACTTAGACATACAACTAGCTTGTTGTATCTCTGTGTTGTACATATCTGTTTTTTTGGTAAATTAAGTACTTCCTAGGCTCACAAAAATCAAGGAAATATGCAGGAAAAAATGTGTATCCTTGCCCAACTATGATGTTAGTTGTGTAAAACCTACTTTTCTACAGATAGGAAAAGCTTTTACCAAGAGACCAATGAGAAGCAAAGTCAGCTTATTAGCTTTGAAAAGCCTYGGTAAGCCTTTCATTGCTCTCTTTCTGTTAGTTTAGCTGAGCTTTCACTACTTTTTTTGCCCCTGTAATCCTTGGTATCTGCTCAAGGCTCCAAATTTACCGCCAGTGGTTCCTATCTTCCATCAGGTTCATCCCTCATAAAAATCCCCATCTATTGAAAGATTTTATCTTGTCAATATATTGAAGCTGTCCTGAGATCAGTTTTAAAGTACCTCAAACAGGACAATCCAGCAAAGAATTGGGAAATCTTTCTGCCAGCACAGAGGGCACATGGTGACACCTCAACCCAATGCCAAAACATCCCCCCTTGGCTCTTGGGCAATGGTCTCTTTTTTTTTTTTTTTTTGTCTCCCTTCAACAGCTACAACACAGCCTGAAAACCAGTATAACCTTCCATCATCTTATATGTTTAGCTAGCAAAGCAAGCACACGTTAGCTGACCTTTTCCCCGACCCAGGTGACTGTGGTGCTAATTCTTGAGTGAGTTGTTCCAGAACCTCCTAAGATAGCTCATCAGGCTAGAGAGAACGTACATCTCTTATCAGTAAGAAACTTGCCTAATATTATTTACCTTACCTGGCTAAAATCAACAGTTACCAACTTCTGCTTGCCCAGTGGGCTCATCCCCCTCACTCCTTGAATTCCAGTTCACTTCCTAAAACCCTCCAAAGGCAACTTTGGAGTTTCCTTCAGAAGGAAAGCTGGGTACCATCAACAGGTCAAGTCTCTGTAGGCAAGTCACATAGATAGGGATTGTGTCACTTGGTCTCCCCCTGCCTATAACTGGACTCTAACTCTTCAGACAGTCATCTAAAGCATTCCTGACTTTTCTGAACACAAACTGGACATCTCCTAAAAGACAAGTACATTTAAATACCCTATGTTACTGAAACTTCTAAATATGGACRGGGGAAAAAAAAACAAGAATTTATATGGGTCTTGGCAAGGTGAATATAATTTTTATTCATCAGCATTTTTTAGTCTTTCCCCTGCACAGAGTGTTACTACTTCCAGTGTGAACAGAGGTTTAAAGCTACAGAAATAATCATTACACTTAGCTGCTGAGTACTGACRCTCTTCTTACGAGCAAGATTCAGATTCTAAGCTTTTAGCACCTCAAAAGTATTTTATAGTTTAAGTTTGAACATGATATCACATTACCATCTCTTGACTCTTATTTCATATTTTTAAGAATTTAAGAGATGAGAGTGACAGTGCTCAAAATACCTCTTCCTTCAAAGATGAGTCTACAAGCAGTAACAGTGCAAAAAAAAAGAAATTCAAGTTTTCACACTCCCTCTTCCAGCAAGAGCAACTAATGGTGAGAAATGGTTATCTGGATTTAATGTTCTTCTAAAACCATTTTTCATGCTCAATTATGTGCAGTGATTTAAATGGAGTGTTTCCAGAGGACGTGTTCTTAATTCATCCACTCTCTCCCAGAAGATCCAAATGTGGAAGCGCCGGGTTTCTGTTCAGCTCCCAGAAGAATGCTGCACTATATAGCTACAGTACAGTACAGTAACAGTGTTTCTCGAGCCTAACAAGACCATTTGACAGAGAACAAATGGAAATATAACTTGATGACGATAGCAATCAGTGTTACAAGACAGAAAAACTAAGCGTTGTGCTTTGTGTAGAACCACACCAAATATATCACTGCATCTCACTACAAATGTAACATAACGAGCATAAGTACAATGCTATTAGAAATGGGCTACTCACCATCAGTATTAATGTTTATTAAGTATGACGTAGAGAAGTTTTCTAGCGTAGCTTTGCAAAACCGGAGAGACGTCACAAAAGCAAAGGCTTCCTTTAAGTGTTGCCCCAACTACTCTCATGTCACCTGAAGAATCTGTGTGTTTTATGTAAATCTTGCAAGCCAAGTATCATTAACACGTGACAGCTGCTGTCAGTCGTGTGTTTCAAAAGTGAAAACAGATACTATACAAATGTAATAAAGACTGTTCTTTTCCTAAACAGCCTTCTGTTTCAGGTGTTCCCCAAAAATGAATAAAGAGGACACTTGCCACATGGGAAATTGCAAAAYGTGTAATATGTATCTTATCTGGAATTGAACTGTAAACTCTTAGAAGGTGTTTAGCTATAATAATTGTATGATTCAGTCTCTGTGAAAACTTGATAGATGTTAACGGAGTTTCAAAGTGTGTCGCGGGAAAGAACCATTCTCCCAAGTGTCTTGTAGYTGACAACCAGTCCATTCCCTCTTTTTGACTGCTTTATGGCCACAAGGAATGGAGTAAAATCTCTCTCCCCCTTTCTCCTCCCTTCAGTGACCTAATTCACAAAATTGAGGCAAGAACATCAACAGCTTTCAAACAGATATATCTTTTCCCCTCAACAGAAAACAGATGCTTTGTCAAGATGTCATTTTTGAAGCATTTCCTTAAATATCTCTAAGTTCCTATTCCTTGGTGTTCATTGAGTTTTAGCAACAGAACCTCAAAAACTATTAGAAACCAAAATCAACAGTGGCTTTCTGCTTTTCTTGTGCTGTTTCTAGACTTGCTACTTAATGAAAATATAGATGAGTCTGTGTAAAAGTAATAATTTAGGCAGACTGTTTAGTAGCTGAAAGATGAATGCACAGAAATCAAAGCTACATAGAGACTACTATGAGGTCAGTTTATAAAAGACAGTTAAAAAAGAAAAAGGATTAGCTTCTTTTTCCATCTAATTTGGTCTCTTCAATACTAAAGAAAATKAAATTATGCAAACAAGTTTCAAGAGCTGATGCATGAAAGATGATACTTTATTATCTGGGTCTGCAAATGATAGTAACCAAGAATATATCAACTCTTAGCACGAAAGATAATTTTGCTGCTTGTCTACTCCATTATTTATAATGGCAGTGGACTTAAATGTCTTTTAARTATGCTGTTTGTTTTACACAAAAATCTCTGCACAATTAATTTCTATCATYCCTACTTTTGATAAAATTTGGAATTAAAACTGAAAGCAAAGGATAAATTGAATGATGAAAGTAAATATTTTTTTTAAAAAAGGAAAAAAGAGAAGTACTTTTTCTAATATTTGTTGGCAAGCAATGTTAAGTGTTAACCAACACTAAACTTTATCTTGCACAATTAAAATGTAAATTTTACTATTCAAAGRTCACATTAGGAGGCATGAACCTAAACAGCAGATCAAAAATTTACTTGCTAAAAATAAATAAATCACAACATTCTTCTTACTTTTGTAGAGAAAGTATTTTTCATTTAGAATCTAACAGTGTTCYCCAAAATGAGTGACCTTGAGTTTAGATCTCTGGAACATGAACACAGATCTCAAGACATATCTAGCAAAGCTAGGGACCACTGTGGTTTAAGCAATTCAGCTTATGCTCCAGACACTTATCTAAGATTTTATAACAAGCAGACTGTATGAAATAGAGTTTAAAAATGGAGACAGATATTAAAGACAAACAAAACTCAGATTCTGAAATATTCTCACTTACTTTTGGTCACTAAAGATTGTTCCAAGAGAAGAACAGTAAGATAAAGGYCCATTTTGTTTTTAATAGAGAAGCAATATTGCACTACGAACCACTCCATAGCTTTTGCAAGATGGACATTTCATGAAATGTAATGAATTGAAATACATAGATCCCATTGGCTGTCCAAAGTGGAAAACTGTTCCCTTTTGGAACAAGCAAAGTAAGAAAATTGAGCATCACCATATCATCGTGCAGGGTAAACAGAGAGTCTCTACATGAGAAGATTGATCTATATTTCAGATACATATATTCCTATTAGCAAATGAAAGGTCATACYGACAAAAAAGTAATCAAAACAGTAATGCCACTCCTTTTTTTTCCTTTTACAGCAAGCAGACCTGCTGTCTTTTTCATGTTGTCCAGTCTTCCTCCGAAGCTGCAACGAGCCAAATCAAATTGGTCAACCTACATCTTCACTGGCAAGAAAAATAAAATAAAACYTAAATTTATTTTTTTCCTCAAATATCACTTTTCTGTTTTCTGCTATRCCAGCAGAGTTCATCAGCTCCCGAAGATGCACAGAGCACGGGACCAGGAGAACCAAGCCACTAGCTCAGCGGGGCCTCTTCAATGGGCTGCACGACGAGCTAMGCACAGAGCCCACGCTCAGCATCCTATAACCCTACAGCTCCTCTCCAGTAAGACATTTCCACACGACATCTGCTTACTACAGCCTGTAGATCAAGCACATCTCATTAGTCTGCAGTTAAGCACATCTCATTAGACTTCAGCTGCTTTCCTGCACAATTGGATGGGTGGGCGACATGGCACTTGGCCTACCCAAGCCAAGGCTCTGTCTCTGGCCTAGTGAACCTTCTCCGTGGTATTGCTATTAAACTGGTGCACACTGGAAAAATTCTTTTTTTTTTTTTTTGGCACCCCAAGAGTAGTTGGTTCAACTATTTAGTGTAAGTAACCTCCCATCTCAAGCACTTCAAGGACAGAATATTATTCTTTACTGCTGTTTGCATCGCTGAATTATCTGTGCAATACTTCTGAACACAAATGAGTTGTATGTTTCCAGAGAGAGGCAAAACCTCACTCTCCCAAAAGATTTTTTTTTAGATTAGTATTGCTCTCCCTTTCTCTCCAAATCTGCAGTAAAGTTTTATTTTTCCCAATTTAATTTCTGGTGATGTACTCTTAGAAAACACAGCTGTCAGATTAGTATTTACTAGRATATAGTTATTGCACTGCTTATTTTTACATTGCATTTTTTTTTTAAATACAGAACCAACATAGGAAATGAGATTTAAAATACATTACTCATGCTCCTCTTCCCTGCTTGCACTCCATGCATTTATTTCATATGCCTTAATCGATAAATTGACTCAGTATCAGAATATTACGCAAATCAGAAAACAGCAGAGTAACCAAAAAAAAATCAGAGAATAGGAGCCCTAGGAAGGTGGAAAAGAAAAACCAAAAAACTACATTATGACACATGAGGAGAAAATAACACAAACTATGAAAAATATGCTGGAAATGTCCAAACTGATGGAGTTCAGCTATCATTTTAATGCATAACCTACACAGTTTAAGTTTTCCTCAACATTCAATTTTTAGAACACAAATTTCACAAGACATCAGTCATCATTTTGAAGGAACACAGAAAAAGATACATGACATTTGCATCCCTTCCAAAAGCCTACAGGCAAACAAAATAACCAATGATTAATTGTTAACATCATATAATTTGGTTGGAAAAAAATAAATAAAAAAAAAAAAGCCCTAATAACATTATAAATGTGGGAGAAGAGGTTTTTCCAACAGCAGCTGATGAAGAGATTGTAGGAAATTAGAAACTAGAGCTATCATTAAAAAAAAAAAAGCATTGGTCCTCACTATTTTGTTTGAATTGCAATAAACTTTTGAAGGAATGCAAAGTCTCTTCCTTCACTTATATAGTGGAATAAGCCAAAACTTCAAATATTTGGTCCCCGAAGTTGTGCAATACTATGACACCACGCTGTACCTTCAACTCTGCCCATTTTATTTAAGCTAACTATTATACCCTCTGACTTTTGCATAATATGCAGATGATTGAAATGAACAACCTCAGAGCAAAGATGCTCTTCCTAAACACAGGCTATCATGAAATATAATCTAGAATGATAGCTTATCAGAGCTTCCCATGAACCAGCACAAGAAACAAAATATTATGCAATAGCCTGTAGCAAGCCTAAGCCTTATCATCAAAGTGTGGAGTACTAAATAATATATATAGTTAATCAGAAGCTACAATTTACAGCATAAAGAATGAAGGATACAGCTAATTTTACTAATGACTATTGCCTCAAGGGTTTACTACTCAAAACACCTCATTTTCAGAGTATCTTTGGTTACAAGGAAGTAAATCTACAGAGCTGGCAGCTACCTTGTGTCTGTACAGAGAGAGGGAGGGGAGAGAACAGCTTGTGCACAAAAAACAAGGGGATGAAAATTATTTTTGTCTAGATAATTCAAAGTCTGATAATTACATAGTATCCTGTAAACATAAATGATTTCTTAGCAACTTTCAGTGAAACATTTCCATGCAAACACTATCTATTTGGACAGCTGGTCAGGTTTCATAGCATGCAAAATGTGGTAAAAGATTTCTGCCTTATCAACAGCTACTAACAAAAAAAAAAACCTCAACAACCAATTACAGAAATAATAGACACAAGTGGTTTGCAATTGACTATTGTTCTTGTCGATGCAAGAGAGATTTTTCCTTTTAAAAAATCCCAAGATAATACCATGGCAGCTGTATATACATCATTCTCCTGGTGCCTGGTGGAAAAGGCAGAGGTCCAAAACATTTAAGAGCAGCTCATGTCAAGCAGCCCAAGAGTTTGCAAGAACCATCCAATCTTCCCTTTCCTACAGCAAGTGGAAAACAAAGATGATATGCCATTTCATAACTGTTTTTAGCGTTCAAAGAACTCAATCCTCTAAAGCTCTCAATTATAATACAATCCCCAGCTCATCTCCTTGGAGCATTTAGCATAATGAAGGCCATTTCTAGAGTGCTCTCRGGCTCAGAAAGCATACCCTTGACCTGGCATTAGATCTCTGTGAGTTTGCCTTTTTAAGCAAACTGCTTGCCAAATGTGGCCTGAAAGCAAAATAACCACATGGGAAGAAATTCATAACACATTTTCCATTATATCAGTGTTTTGATTTGCTTCGATTCTCGCTGTCTTTAAAAAAAAAAAAAAAAAAGAAATAAAAATATGTAAAGGCAAAATAAGCAATATACGAATGAAACCTGGCTATGATTAGGTATTAAGAATCAATATGCAAAATACACAGGAGTCAGTGCTCATARGCTCAACAGATGAGTCAATTATCACTCCTATATATTTGCAAGGGTCCTCAGCACATCCTTCCCTAGGTTGCCAGGCAACCACAGCTGTATTCTTAGGTTTATTCATTAGCCATTAACCATCAACAGGCCTCCTTCCTTTCCCCTCCTCACACYCTCACCTTTTAGATGTATGATGGAAAAAATAAAGTGTTAAACAAGATGACTTCCTTTCTGATCATAAGTAACATTCTGAATTTTAATAGCTAATGTACTTTAGTCAACTCACAATTCATATAATTGCTTTGTAGTGAAAGATTGAGCATATAATTATAAGGCACAGCTCTTTTTAGAATGAGCTATTAAAAGTCAACATTAATAGAAATCTAAAATGCCTATTATTAGACAGTGAAGATCTCATGCTGGCAGTAGTAAAGTGCCCTTTGAAATTACTAAAAATTACAGATGATAGTTTTCTTCAGTCCACAGTGACAGTCAACATGAGGCAATACTACTCTAAACTTGGTCTAGATGAATAAAAAAGAAATTCTTCTCAGAAGCAGAAACACAAATTCTTAAGGTCTTCCATGGAAACAAAACAACATTTCAAGCAGTAGAAGTTCCTTACTATCAATATAAATCTATATTCAAAAAAAGCAGCTCCCCTGTCTGCCTATCCTCAAGCATAAAGCCAACTTCTGTGTCCAGAGAACCAGCAGGTAAGTCAGGCAGAGAACTGGCATTGGCTCCATATTTGCTATTCTCAAGAYCTCTGCAATTTTTTGTTCCTGGTCTGCTGACTGTCCCTGGAGAAAGGGCTTGGTTAGAAATGATTACAAGAACCACCATGAGAATGACCAAAAAATATTCATAAAACAGAAAAAGCAGAAGGAGCTTATCCATCTCCTGATCTAAGTGGAAGTTTGGGCGTGACTAACAAGCAGTCTACATAACTAAGCCAGGATCAGAAATATGAGAGCCGGAGGCTCTGCAGACAGGAAGGGCAAAGAGGATCATTTTCAGTGTTTCAGCCCAACTCAGACAAATTCGAGCTACAAACCAAACATTTGTTTTCTAATACCATAACCACAACTTCCCAAGGTTCACAGAACCTTTCATGTCTCAAAAACCTCTTCTGGTCATGTCCATAAGCAGAAACTCTGTGGACTACAGTTCAAAATTCTTTTCTTGTTTCTAGATGAAASTTTTGTAATTTCCCCTCAAAATATACAGCACAAGGGAAGGAATTTTATGCTGTTTGGTTTTTATTGCAGTTATTTTGGTACAGGAAATAATGCAGATTCATACCAATTCACTAATCAGTCAATCCCAGACTGACCTACCTCTCCTGGCACGCTTCTAAGCATTTCTGGTGACGGTCTAAATGGGGACACTGAACTGCCTAGCCCACAATATCGTCATGATACCACCCGTGCAGCACCAAGGCATCAAACAGGCTGAAGGAAGAAAGTTTAAGAACCTAACACCRTTCTGGCTATGACCACGAGATCTCATTTTCAGGAACAGCAACTTTTGCACAGGCCCAACCCTCCATCTCTGTCAGGTCACCCACTGAACCTGCCCACAGGCAATGTGTTATTTGAAGTACCAAGTGAAAACAGCTACAATAATGGCTACTSCGTGGACGGCTTGGAAATACCTTTAGTTTACTGTGATTGATTATATCCTACCAGTACATTTTTTGTAAGTTCTAGAATCACATGATTTCATCCTTATAAACATTTTAATCACAATAAATCAGTAAGGAAGGATCATTACGTCTTCTCAAAGTATTACTGACGGCTTTACTTTGAACATGAAAAAGGTTGGGTTTCAATTATATCTAGTAGGACTAGTTAAATTTTAAGAAATAAGGATCAAGTCAAGCAATGTCACCAATACCTTGACACTCAAGACACGGCAAGACACCTACCCATTTGGAATGATTTAAGAGAAGGAATAAAGACATAAGAAACAGTCACATGAAGGATGGCTAAAACAAAGTCCCACCTAGTGCAGATTAAAAATGCCTAGTGACACCTGCAGGTAATTGTGTTGAAAGTTATTGTAATAATTTTCTGCAATGGTTGCACAAAACAAGCTTGCCATATTTTACCACAGAACACACTAAGTTAAGCAACTTTAGAGCAAGAAAAGACCAAAAATACGCAGTTAGAGGATGCATTTTCCATATATATGAGAAATCAAAGCACATACATATATAATGAAAGCTGTAGACAGCTGATATTTACACTCTGCTCTGACTCTTAATTTCCTCCAGATATTTAATTATTGCAGTGTTATTTTTCTCCTCCCTGTTCTCCATACCAGGGGTATGGTACCATGAAAGCAAAATTAAAAAGAACAAAAATGTGAATTCCCCTTCTAGTCATTTTGTTTGCAACTAAGCTCACAAAATACAGAAGCTACTGTTGCAGCCTAATTTGCAATTATTTATACTTTGCTGCCTTTCTAATTTCACATTTTCCATTCCATTACAGTGATCTCTCCTCCTTCATATGCATATTCCATTTCTAGACAAAAACAAACACTTGCCAAAGCACTGTGTTACACATATGCATTCATGCCACCGTCGTTCTGTTTAATTACCAAAGCCTGACTTAATTTTTTGGGTCACACCTGAACTCACACCTTTAGCTCCCTCTTGACTAAATACTAAGTTTTCCAGCTAAGCTCCTTAAAATAAGTTTTATTCTGAGCATGCATCTTCAGATAACTTTTGAATAGCACAGCTATGAGACAAAACATTAGAAAATATATTGAATACAGGATTTTCACTTACCTTAAGGCCAAGATAGGAAGGATAGCAAATTTTGCAACAAATTTTTCATGAAGTCATCCTTTCCATCTTGCCTCCAGAACTCTAGATTAATTCTCTGCAAAAGAAACACATCACCTTTCATAAGAAAGCCCATTAAAATCAGAAGTCAACTGTCTACCACAATAAAAACTGCAATATAAACAGAAGATGCATTTTCCTGACCCTGCAGATGAGACATGCTGATGCTTATGAAATATTTTTCTTTAAAATATTTTTTCTCTTTTAAATGAACAAAGTGATCACATTGCTAAGCTATCAAAGCAAGGCCTTCCTACCTAGCAAGCTCTGGTTTGTGAAGCAGCAGGTTTACATGGAACTCACAGCTCACTTTTGAGATGTATAGTACAGAACATTGGCCAGTCGCCTTTTTTTGTGCTTTGCTTACCTATCAATTCAGCAGAAATATTCCTACAGTGAAAGATCCTGATACTCCAATCATTGTGGTTTCATCTATTTCCCACTAGCAGTCTTTTTATCCATATTATTCTCCCACCTCTCAGAATGGAAAGCAAGCAGCATCAATGTTTTCTTCCCCAGGCAAAACCAGGTAGCTCGGTATGCACTGGAGTCTCTACATATATCACAGTAATTCATAACTAATCACAATTTATTACAAAGATTCTACAGATAATACCACTAATAAACCTGTGGTTGCTACTGCATAAATTATTTTAAAAAGAAATCAATAGTAACCAAGCTGTGTCATAATTTTTGGTTCAATTTCTTATCATGACTGTAGTTTCTCTCCACCAAGCACTAGGCTTCCATGTAAACGGCACTGATATAACATAAGGGTTGTGAACACATGTCTAAAAAAACCCTTTTCTTTATCAAGACAGACAGGTGGGAAATGGGGAGCATGAAGAATGAAAAGGCTTTCCTGTATTTTCATAGATAGCATTCAAAAGTCTCACCAAA
This sequence comes from Nothoprocta perdicaria, assembly GCF_003342845.1. Classification (NCBI taxonomy): domain Eukaryota; kingdom Metazoa; phylum Chordata; class Aves; order Tinamiformes; family Tinamidae; genus Nothoprocta; species Nothoprocta perdicaria. Next base: position 5,452,338 of record NW_020455643.1, on the reverse strand, counting down.
ATTATTCTTTAAATAATTTTTAACTTTCATTCTCCCCAGTAAAAATAAAACATTACTGAATCTATCATCTGACAATAAATGATTTGAAAAATATCTTAAACAATACAAACACAAAACTGATATCACTATCAACAACTTAAGTTGTTACTATGTTTACCTTCAAGATAACCCTGCAAAGTCTGGGTTCATTCAGACCATACATAAAAACAGAAACAGACCATCAGGAAGATAATTCCTTTAAGACTGTAAATCAAGCTCTATCAGAGACTCATGGGATCATTTAGGTTGGAAAGAGCAGCCACCTGCTCCCCATTCAGAGCTGGGAAAACACCAGGTTAATCACATCTTTGTGTCATCAAGTCACCCAAACCACCAGACCACCTTCCCCCTTTCAGATTTGTGGTCCAGGTTATAAAGTTTTTATGTAATACAGATCTAGACACAGAGATATGAATGATCAAGATCAGACACTTTCCTTGATGGTCATAAATGCAATATTGTAGTGCCTTTCTTCCAAATAATGCCTTGAAATTATACTGCCTATGTAAGCACATCTTATGGCCAAATTCTTAATGGACTACTTGGRGAGATAAAATTTTATCTAGATATATAGATATATAGTATACGAGATATAGATATACCGATAAYCTAGCATACCACTGCTTTTTCCTGGACAAACAATAGATTTATTTGCTCACCAGATCTCAGGTAAAAGCTTCTTGTTAAAATATTTTATCTTTCTTAGTTTCACTATTCTAAAGGCGAATTATGAGATTAAATCCATCTTTCTATAAAGCCAGGCACATTCCAGGCAACTCATAAGACTTCAAGGTTTCGTATCTGCAGCAGCAGATATTCAATATGAGGGAAGTGGTTCAAGAGGCATTAACACTAACAGGAATGGCGTATGTGTATCAAGGGAAGAAYAGCCACTAGGTTATGGTACAACTTAATAATGATTCAAAGTTATAGGAAGAAAACAGCAGTAAAACTATAATTCCRGGAACGCTCTGATTTCTTCTAGACACCTACAAAAGCAGAGAAAAGATCAACAAAATCTCAAATTACTCAAACCTTTTTTTTTATTTTTAGCTAAAATTTTGTAGATGAAGTTTATTTTATTTTTTTTTTAATAGAAAATAAAAGAGGAAAAAGGTCACAAGGAACTCTTTCCACTAATAGGCTGAAGTGTCTATCTAAACTGGTGCATACAGACAACCATAATTAAAAAAAAACCAACATGCATACGAACCAACTGCCACAAATACAGTGATTTCTGTCACTTAATTTCTTAAGACTGAAACTTAATTTCTAGGAGGCTTAGTGGGTGGAAAAGGAGCAGAGGAGAGAAAGGAAGAATATGTACAGCTAACATATTACACCTGTTATTTACAATCCATCATCACCCTTTCTCAAGTTGGGAATGGTATTTTATAAACACATTTATACACTGGACAGATTACAGATTAATTTACACATGTAGAATTGCATCACTGAGAATTTAAACAGATTCAAATCATCTGAGACCTAGATATATGCTTTGACACAAGAGAAATATTCAACGAGACAACATCAGAGACRCATTGATGCAAAAGAGTGGGCAAAGTCCCAAACTCCTCAAAAATAATATCAACAAGGCTGAATTTATCATGTTTTTCCTGGCCATGCAGCTGAATCAGAAAGGTCAGACTGCTGTCTTCCCTGTTAAGCAGAATAGACACTACAGACATGGAAAGCTTCTATAGCAACATTTTAAWTCACTCTACAAAACACCAATTAGCTATTTATTATCACCAGCTAAAAAAAATGCACATTAATTGACAACTACTCAACTCAGAATTTAAGTTTATGCCTAAGAAAATTGCAGGGAAATTTTCAGAGGTAAGAGCTTCCTTCATATTCTTCTTCCTTCAACAGAAGAGTAAATCATCTGCGATGGAGGCTGCAAACTTGATTTCAATTTAAATTATTCACACACACAGAGCCCACCCTGGTAGGCCTTAAATATTAGTAGAGTCCAAAATTGCAGGTTTCAGAAAGTCAACAGAAATGTAATTGACTGACTTATTTCTGCATCACAGGATATTGGGCATAGGCCTATGCACCTGCAGATCATGTGCCTTGCAACAAGGGAAATGTTTTTCTCCATGCAAGGACTTCAGCACATTGAGCTAAGGCARTGAGATGGCAAAATCAGTAATATATAAAATCCAGGAGGGTAGCAGAGGCATTTTCATTGAGATCTTAATAATTATTGATGATTTTTTTCCAGTATCTTCTAAATGACAGCTCATTTATCTTCTGACGATGGCTTCTTCGGATGCTGCTTCAAGCAGCAAACATCAAMCTAGATTACAAATAAGCAAGCACAATACCAAAGGAAACAAACACACCACAATTCAAATCAGAAGTCACCAAGAGCAAAAGCAAAACTGCCCTTCTCATTCTGCAGAAACAGAAGAAAAGAAAAATTTCTAGTCTCATCCTCCTGCTCTTGTACATATAGCACAAAAGAGCAKCATCCCAGAACATTGCCCCTGAAATATGCATGCAAAACAAGAGGTAACCCTGTTGTTTTCTAGTCCTACCACTATGGGGAGGAGAACCAGGTGCTCCCACGTTAGGGAGATGCAGCTCGGAGATGCAGACACTGCCGCAGCACAGGACGGCGTCAGCCTCGGCGCGGGCACTTGGCATCTGCAGCGAGCAGTGGAGAGGAGCACAGCAAACACTAAGATTTTCTTTAAGCTTTCCCGTGTTGGCAAAACACCATCGCATGKTTTTTGTAAAACCATGGAGTTTGCAAAACTCCAGCGCATGGGACTGCCCTACAAACAGGGCAAGCTTCAGCAAAGATCAGGGGCAGCTGGTAACAGCMGGGCAGATGCAACCCACCTGCTCCWGCCTTGATCACCTTCCTTGATCACCTTTGCTCCCCAGCAAATCACCAAGTATCCCAAACTCCGCCTGGTGTCAGCAATTGTTCCTACAACATCCCTGGAGCTCTTTCTTCCTCTCTCCCCAAGCGTGCTCTTTGCCCATCCAGCTGCCCTGCCCAGGCACGTTCATGTGGTTAGGCAGGTGGTGTGTGACAGTCCTAGCCGAGAACAACAGATACGATTTCTGGCAGTTTCACCCCCGAAAAAACCTTCMATTGCCTAAAATATGAACGTAAGGCAGCTGTGCAGCTACCCCAGGCTCTTTGTGAAAGCTGACAGTTCACAAATCAACATGAGCTGCTTCATTCCTCCTATTATCATCACTAGTGTTCAGAGTATCTTCACTAAAAGCACACATGTGGTGGCATAAAGAGCTACAATCTACTTAAAATAAGTTTCCAGAAGCAAGTTTTTTCTTTTTTTCTCTCCCCTCTTTGATCGACTTTTTTTGCTGTTTGGCAGGAAGGTTTACTGCAATTAAATTGTCTTTGTTTTGAGCTTTTGTCCAAACACAAAAGCTCAAAATATTTTTTTTTATTTCAAAGAAAATGGGACAGCTTTGCTGCTTATCTAAATTACTCACCCACTGTTATAACCTAACATCAAAATAAAAGCAGATTAGAACAGACTGACATTAYTACTAGCATGACTTTCAACAGTTTTGAATCATCCCGACTCCTTTCATTTACCTCTCTGATTCTGAACACACAAAACACAAGCCTRATTGCAGTAAATTTTGATAACTACCATGGATTTCTCACCAATTCTCACACTAAAGAAAAGCCATTTTCAGGAAAACCTTCTCCACTGATATATATCTTCCAGATTCCTACACAGATTTTTTTATAGGCGATAATAAAACACTAGTATCTCTGCTCGATGGAAGTTTAAAGAAAATCCAAGTTTTTCTACAATATTTTTTAACATCTGTAAAGAGTCGGTGTTTGCAATCCAAAGTTTGCATTCACAATGTGAAAGCAAGATGACTTACAAAAGAAAGTATCAACTTCATGAACCAGTACAGCTCCATAATCTGAAATTACTATCCCCAAAGCTAAGAAAGCTGATTTTCAACAAGTGAATAAAATGTAACATTGTGATACCTTTGTGATGCTACTCAAGTCATGTTTAAATCATATAGACTTTTAAAGATTTTGAATGATTTAGATTTTTAAGTTATATGCACCAAAATCTGATTTGCAACCAGACTAAATAGTAAATACCAAAAGACTCTCCCTCCTTTATGCCAAGACTGCATAGGTAACAGATATATACAACTTTTCATCTTAATTGTTACTACTTTATTTACTAGAGGCTTAAAAGTTAGGGGGAGGTTCAATACTTTTTATGAGTTTCAACCTTGGATTCAAAATTGCTGTATCTACAAGCTCTTAAATCAGAAACCCTGAGCAAGTGCAACAAGGCAATGTTATGATCGCTATCAAGTTCTCAGACCACTGCATGACAGAAAATACTGCATCTTTTCCTTTTTTTTATGCGGTCTCAGAAAACCTCATGCTTTCATCAGGAAAAAAAAAAAAAAGAGAAAAGATACAACAAATCCCTCATCTTGCTATTGAAACCAATCAGTTCCTACAAACAGTAGATTATATCAGTTTTCCTATTTYTTAGTTTTAAACTTGGGTTCTAAAGACACAAAAGGCCAAGTTTGGGAAAGTAGCATCTCCAAGGATCCTCCCATCTTATCGTCATCCAGATCTGACCAGCTCATAAGTTGAAGGAGCTGCAATGAAAAGTCTCAAGGAAGGATTAACACTGGAAGGATTACCTTTTGCGGTAACCCAACCTTAAAAAAAAAAGTTATTTTTTTAAATCTAAATTTCCAGAAAACATCTAGTCATAGCACCTGTTACACTACTGGTGGAGCAGTATATTTATTATATGTATGAGAAAAAAAAAAAATCAATACATGAAATCAAGCAGCGCAATTCAAAGCCCAGCAGCACGTGCAATTTGATAAATGCTCGGGTCTCGCCACTGCCAGGTTTTGCTGTCGGGAAGCAACAAGTAATTCCAGCCCTGCTGCCAGGGTCCGCAGCACCGGCCGCCTCGCTCTCTATCCTCARCGGGCTGTAAAAAGGGAAGAGCTGGTGTAAGTGAGTCAATGGAGAGGAAAAAGTGAACCTGTGTTGCTGTTATGTCTTTGAGAGAAAAACTCCAGCAATTTGCCTGTTTAATATCRGGAGGAAAAAAAACAACTAAGAGTATCTACTATTTAAATCAAAGGACATATGTGCCTGCTGTGAATTGACAGCAAAAGACCAAAGAAAGTGTTTTTGTTACGGAAAAAAAATATCAAAAGGGAGAAGAGGTGTCTGGGGGTGGGATGGGCTGTTATCTACCTTTTCTGCTCCTAATGGAATTCCCTAGGGTCTCTTTCACACCGTTTTCAAAAGGCCAGGAGCCATCTCCAAGTGTGTCTTGTCAACTAAAGCCACAGCCAAGTCTTTGATACTGAGATAAAAGAAACATTTGCTGGTTTGGAGCACACCCCAAACTGAGAATAAKGCCCGTTTCTGTATTTCAAAGCAGCAAGTGCCACAGTAGGGGTAGGGTGTGCAAGGCTAACGAGATGACCAAGGGAAAGCCAAGGCTTGGAAGGAAAAACAAAGTACTGATGCACTCAGTGATACGATTCACTTCAAACCCCATCCCAGATGTACTGAAATTTCCAGGACTTCCATTAATTTCAGCAGTCTGTGCAATAGGCGCTTTCTGTTCCTCCAAATACATGAAGAACTTTTCATTTTTAAATTATTTTATGAGATTTAAGGGGCATGCTCACTGTATTTTCAAGCTGCCCTCCTCTGATGAAAAGGCAGGTTCACACACTCAGTATCTTCAAACACAACAAATAAAGCAAGTGAGAGGAAAGGCAGTTTCCCAGTGATAAAACTAAGAAAAAATTGTGTCCAAGTTAAGTTTGCATTTTCTCCTTTATCCTTTAGCGCAAAAAAAAAAAAAAAAAAAAAAAAAAAAAAAAATCAGATTGGATTTTAAGCAGATGGGATATATCATTATTGAGATTCATTCTGGTTGTGAAAAGAAGGTATCTGACTATGCATAAACAAATAAAAATCATAAAGATTGCAAAAAGTCCATTTCCAGGCTTCACAGCTATTTTTTATAATAATTGGTAGTATTTTGCAACTTTTAAGTTATAAACCTCACTGAAAAAGAGTTTATTATAGCACTATAGATAATGGGCTGTCAGCATTTTCTTACATTCCTTGTATCAGCAAAGTTCATAAACTTGCAATAAAAAAATAAAAAAACCCACACACCTCCAAATGAAACTACTATACTTGGTTTGAAGGTCATTTTTAAGCTAGAAGAATTCAGAACCGAGTGGACTCTTCACACCTCTCCATCTTTCCCCAGCAAACAGACAGCCGCATTTTTAAAGGGAAGGCAAATCTCAGCTCTCTTGAAAAGCTGATCCCATTTTATCTATGTTCATCACTACAAAATCTTCAGTGTTGATCCTTGAGGGATAAGGAGGAAGATACTTGTTTTTTTCTTTAAATACATCTGCTTTGACCCCACAGTGCGAGATGTCTGAATGCTACCCCTGTAGAGTCAGGTCTCATTTAATAAGGACCCTCATTCTGAACCTCCACTTTTAAAACTAGGATATGAAAGAAATGCCTTACAGACTCACCATACACAAAAATTTGTCTCCTACACTGAACCGCTCCATATCTCCTACTACTCTCATCATGCCCCCAGGAACCTGTTATTTACTTTACACAGATGAATAGGAACTAACTTTTCCTTTTCAACAYCTCTTCCAACAACCCTTCTCCATATAGAGACTCTGGTATGTTCCAGCATCAGTCTGGAGATGTGCTGTGGTATCGGATAGAGATTCACAAGCAGGAGATGCCTCCAGACAAGGCTGGCACAAGCCTGGCACGCAGACGCCCACCTGGAGAGCAGCAGTGCGAGCACCGACCATCTGCCAAGGGCCAAAGGAAAGAGCAGCTGATCCGTTCCAAAGAGTTCAGCCACAATTGTGCTGACCTGTTACTTGTCAGCATCTTTATTACGCTAGATGCAAATGAAATGTTAATAGTTTTGCTCAAAGCGTTCACAATAGTCTGTAACTTTTCTACTTCCTGAATTAAAATGAATTTCTGCCCTAATGACCATTTACTCAGGTTTGCCTAGAAACAGAAGAACAAGACTAACTGTCCCTGGCTTAAGCCTAAAAAAATGACACTGGATTGATTCCAATAGGCCTAACTCCTATTAGTACTGCTGGGTTTTGGCTTTTTTTTTTTTTTTTTTTTTTTTTTTTTTTTTTTTTTTTAATCCATGCTGTTGCTTTTTTAGTGCAGTTAATTTCAAATCTTCACAGTAATCAAAATCAATACACAAAATCATAAAACTAAGTGCTCTTTGAACACTGAATAACTGCATATAATATCACAGTTTCACTAATTTCTACTAGCCTATGCTATCAATTAAATACTCAAAGTCAAAGGATTAAAAACTATTTTACATGAGTGATTATGAATTGCTGTAGTCCAGGAGAGAAGTGTTGCACATAGTTTCAATCAGCAGTAGCTAATTCTGAAATTCAGAATTCTCTTCTTTGCTTGGTTCCCAATTAAAGCTGTTGCATTATTAGACTGTGCTTGTAGACAGCTGCTGACAGCCTAAACTATGTCACTAACAGATACGAATTAAAAAAAAAARRAAAAAAAATCACTGATTTAAAAGCATAGACTATATTGCCAGCAGACTAGCAGCATCTTGTCTAGTTCAGCATCCAAAAGAAAAGTCCCACCATAAATCATTGCAAAAAAGATTTACAAATGAAAGTGAAGAATAACCATTACAGAACACACTGCTTGGCTAGTAAGGTCAAAGTAGCATTCTAAACTAATCTAATAATTCTAAAATAATTCTAAAAATAATCAAGACATCTTCCAAACTCATTCTAGGAGGATCTTTTTAGCAAGATGAGGATGCATCTCTGCTTGCTAGAAGGCCATGGAACAGTCACTTGCTCCAAACACAGAACACTGTTCTGGTGTTTGCAGAATCAGGACCAAGACACAACYGCTGGCAGCAGTGGGATTTACAGCTCCTGCTAAAAATACATTTATGAGAAGATCCGGAAAGCTCTGATTGCCTATTATGCACTTCTTAAGAAACAGATCAATACAGAACTCTCTAGGGGCTCCTAATACTCACCACATATGTGATTTAAGCTTCTGCAGCCATATTAAACATGACATAGTGAAAACAAATTGCTTCCTTGCTTCCTACAGTCCTATAGTCAAGTCTCTGCTGCATTACACAGCCCGAGTTCTGACTGAAGATGTCCCCCCAGGTAGGACATGTGTCACTTCTCAAATCTCACCTACATTTCCTACTTTGTCCATCCTCCTCATGCTGCATTTTTTTTCCCAAGGCCATGATAAACTGTGTCTCTTTTACCTAGCTATCTATTTAAGGATATTTTTAGGTCCTAGCAATCATAGCTATCCATCGTGAAAGGCTGTTCTGGAGATGCACAGAAGAGTTCTCCTACCTGAAGAGGCTACACTGAAATTGTTAATTTTAATGCACTAYCATGCAGCCGTTGTCTGCCCCTGCCCCTGGAAGACTAGTAAATTCTGGTGAACAGGGTGACTGCTGACTTACTGTGTTATTCTGCTGACTGCTGCTTACTGTGTTAACCACAACCACCTTGTGCTCCTCGGAGTTATAGCCAAGCACTTAAGCTCTTTTTAAACTCTTTCAGGTAGAGCTTGAGTCGGGAGACATGAGTTCTGTGCRTACAGCGACCAGTACAAGGGGTCCCAGTCCCCAGGTAAAGGTTCTAGGCAGTCTTAAAAAACAAGAATAACCATTTATTTCTAAAAGTTTATCACCTGAGCAATTTCTTAGGGGTCAGAGAACAGAATCTCTTATATTTTGAAAATGAAAAATGAGCAACTCCAAATGCTCAATAATTTTTCACAAGATAGGGATGTTGTTAAGAATCCCTCTCTAACACCAACAGTGTTATCTTGAAAACATAAAAAAAAAGCTTTTGAAAAGCATAAAATGTCAAATATGCAACCATCACAACATTCCCAGTCTCATACTACTTTGCTAGAGAAATGGGGCATGTTTGCATTGCTCATAGTAAACAATTAACTTAAAATAATCATGCATAGCATCATGCACAGAAGTAATTGTTGTCAAACTGATAAAACATGATCACACTGCAACAAGAAGCTGAGTGAAAGCCTGAAGAGATCATATTGAACCAAGAAGAGCAAAAGGAAAAAGTACAGAATCTTATATCTAAAGCATGCTTATACTACAGAAAGCTGAATCAATATCAAAGACRGATAAAGTACTTTGGACTTGACTAGCTGCCATTTGAAACTTCAAGTAAAAGTACTACTGTGTTTCAAAACACTTTTTGAAGTAYTGGAGAAGCGAAGCATGGAGGAGAACAGTGGGAATGGGACAACCTGAAAGAAGCCAAATGGCCTGCTAGAGAAATTCAATGACTGCACAGCACAGAAATCTGCCCCATGGCAATAGCCTCCAGCTCACAACACACATACTACAGGTTAAAACACAGTCTTCATAGAAAATCCACTTGAAATACCTGCTTTAATATCATCAGCAGCATATGCTTGTGCATAAAAGTACAGGAATACAGCATCAACTTAAAACACTAGATTTCTGTTTGACATYGTTTCATTCAAAACTATCACTGTAAACATTATAATGTATTATCTGCCTTCTACAGTGTGAAGCTGCTGATGCTATTTTGCCCCTTACCRTATTGCTCAATTTCTGCATAAAATATTTATATGAAGCTTCCAGCGCACGTTTCTGCTCTGGGTCTTGCTAAGCTCTTAGGAGGAGCTGAGTCAACATCACATGCTCAACCTTTTACCCTTGTTGCTTCTTTAAGGTTAGGTAAAAAAAAATGAAAATAGACTTTTCAATATTCCTTAATGAAAACATAACTCCAATTAAGTGACAGATAAAGAAACCTAAAACACATGCATCAAAAATTTCTTTTAAACAACGTGCTAATATCTCTCCAACTAAATTAAGTTTCTGCAAAGAGGTGTTACTTGAGCATGCAGTTATCCCATCTATCTCCTACTATCCTAATCATTATCTCGCTTCTCTGCTAAGCAAGATCATTCTGCTATATCCCTCACCTGCTGAATAATTGATTGTTTTGACATTAAACGTGCAGGCACAGTACACATGAAGACATCCCAGCAGCCAGAGAAATGTGATCTTCGAGTCACCCAGCAGTCAGAACTTCCACAAARGTCAATGGCAGTTTTGCCCACATTAAGCCTACTGGGTGTTTGTTGTTGGTTCTCCAATTTCTTGTACTTTCAAGAAACATTTTCTGATTTTTTTAGGTTCTTATTTCCATTCATGCTAAACAAAAATATCCAGAGATTTTATAGGATCGCATTCAGCTGCTGGAACATTTCCTAGAGTTTTTATTGACACTTTTGTTGCATCCTTGCCTCCAGGAGATGACAGGTAAATTGTTCTGTGGGCAAGAACATGAGGAGAAACCACAGGTACAATACAAATATCTCAGCTATTTATTAAGTTATACTTCCCAGACTCAAGATTATTCATGAAGATTAAAACAGTCTTGCTGATTTTAAGAGACAACTGAAAAATGTATATTTAATGGAGTTATGTGTAGAACTGATAACACTTTTGTAATGTTGAGCATATTTGGAGCAAGAAAGATGCAGTTTATATCTAGTAAGCTTTTATAGGGAAGGACTGTGAGATGCTCTTCCAAAAGACCTTTTAGGCCACCTTTGAGCACTAGGTGCCACAGGTACCTCTGTAGTCCTGTCGGGGTATTACACTGTAAACCTGTATTTGCCATGATGAAAGCACCCCACATGTACAATTTACACTGCCTCTAGGAGAAAAACTATGGTTTCAAGTGAAATTTGCCAAAGTTTAGGGCTGGTGGTTGATTCAATAAGATGGCTTGCCACAAGAGAGCATACCTGCATAGAGAAATTGCTCAGCGCTTGGGTAGTGCCAACAAAGAATTTTCTAAAATTTCTATTATCGTGACCCCATACATCACCGTTTAAACCAAGGACTTGATCTTCTCTCTAACACTTGTGGAAAAGTCTAAGTATAAACAGTTAATGCATGGCAAAGTGCACTGAAGTGAGGGAAGGTACAGCACCTATTTACCAAAACAGAAAATAGGCTGGAAAACCTCTTAAGAAATCTATTGAAAAACATGCTTCCATAGCATCCTTTGAGGTATCTTTATTAGCTAAATTAAGAACAGCATTTAAAAAGTGCATCTTGTAAAAGTCATGAGGAAATGAAGTGGCAGACCTTCCTCTTAATTAGTTCTGTAATTTATTATAGTCCTCCTGTTGCCACCAATTAGACTATCCAAAGTAAAAACTCTACATATTGGACAAAAAACTCAGCCACTTTTAGGAGAGTTTCATCACTGAAAGGAAAATGTCTTTTCAATTACAATGCGATTACTATTGCTGCGTTTCAATTACAGTGCTATTACTATATAAAACAGTAGTTACATCAAATACTCCAAATTACTTCAAGCAACGACATTTTTCATGCATCTTTAACTGTAGAGAAAAGTTGCACATAAATTAACATTTATAAATTTCTTTTTGAAAGGGGGGGAAGTCAAGCAGAAACCTACAAAAACTAGTTATTCTCTCACTGTATGACAGGAAAGGGCCCCAATGTTACAGGCATACAAGAATAAACAGGATGAAAACATGTTAGGGGTCCACTCCATCTTTCAGTTAGACAAACAGATTTAGAGTTAAGTAATAATGGTAATACTCATCTCTACAACTTAGGCCTAATTTTACTGTCCTTAAGTTTTGTGCAAGTAAAAATTGTTATGTGGCTAAGCAAACACTATTCTTGGATAACACCTAGATATTTTCTTGATTTTTAATACTTCAAATACTTTAATACTTTAATACAGTTAGTTCGGCCTCAGGTAAGTAGCCAGGAAGCTGAGCTCAGGGTGAACTAGAGAAACAATATTCTATTCCACAAAGAAACAGAGGGTTTCAAAATATATTTGGTCTATAGCAAACAAGCAGGATTTCCTACTCCCCAGAATGTTTTAAGGATAGTCCTTAGTRCAGGTCTCTCCCAAAGACTTCATGTCAATGTTTCCTCTAAGGTCTTGAGTGTAATTCAAACATGAAAAGGTCACCACCACCATMCAACCCAGAAAACTTTTCCTCGACAACTCTGACCACCTGTAACACACACAGCTTTGACAGTTGCGTCGTGTCAGTTTGGTGCTTATTACAAAAATTAAGTATTTAATAGATAACTTCATTTTTAATTACCATAAATGTCAAGAGCTTCCTGTAGGGACGGAAGAGCTCCCCAAACGTTTCAATGATTTTTGAGCTTAATCTGAAGTGGTTAACTTTAGGATTTTGTATTGAAAGTAAGCGTACAACATTTCAATAACTAACAACTTTCATATCTACATATTTTCACGCTAAAAACTATCCAAGCACATTCACTGGAACATTAGGGCTCTTCTTGCACTTGACATTTATTAGTCATGATATTAATATGAGGAGTATTTAATTGCAAATAAAGGATTCCTGCTTTAGATAACTCTCGAGGAATTGCTAAGCACAGGAAAACATGATGTTGGAGTCTCCCCTTTAACTTTGCTGCGTACATTTTTGTTTCAATAATCCTAATAAAATAGGCTTATTACCAAAGTCTAATTTAAAACTTAACAAAGCATGAAAGGTTAGGGTGATGAAAAAGGAAGCAGGAACAACAACAGTAAAAACAGCCATAGACTATGATGATCCAAGAAAAATTTTCTGGACAATTAGATTTGATTGTGTTAAAGAATGACAAACTACAGGAATAATTAGAAGTCACAAATAGTATTAGTAAGTGGCTAAATGCTGTTACTGGTTAACTGCATTTTATGCTTCCGGAAGACTTCCATTTCCTTCCACCATGTGTTTTAAACAAGAATGAGATTAGATTTAATAGTCAAAATTATAATTGTTTCCCGAATATAACCTTCATGCCAGCTTTACTATTACAGCATATTCAGAGCAGGTATTGATGAAACCTCGTTCACATACAACATGGAGAAGTGCGAGCAACTGCCCCATAAAATGCTCTAGTAAGAAAGCCTGATAACTGGTGTAAATAAGCTGCTSTGAAAGGCACGAAGGAAAATCCTAGAAACCAGCAGGTTCCATGTTTAAATGACAAAATACAAAACAAAAAGGCAACAGAGGAAYAACCACTTAAATTTCGGAAGTCTAAAGCATCAGCACTTTTCAGGTCTCTTTGCCTGGATTGCCCCAAGAACAGCAGAAACAGCAAGGTCACTGACTTGCCCCAGCAACAAGCACCACGTGCATCTTGGTTTCTGCCATCCAGAGCAGGGCYGCTTTGCACAGGTTATCATGAAGTTTGAGGAGATTGATCCTTTTTTKGAGTGTGCTCATGTTTTTAATGAAGGCAGGGATTGCATCTGAGACAGTTGCTCAAAAGCTTGATTGGGAAAACAAAGAGCAAATAACCAACAGCTAAAAACTGATTTAGGCCTGGCTTTAAAGGAAGATCCCATTCAATCACAAGTAAGACCCAATTTATGCCTAATAGCTTGGCACAACTTACCTACTTTTGACTAAGGCAGACTTATTTTGCAAAACACATCATTAAGCTACTACATACAGCAGTAGYCCCTAGTTTTGGCTTAGTTCTGCTGCACTCCAGTGCTAATGCTSTACATAAACAGTGCTCAAATGTTAAAAATTAGTTAATTCAGTGTAAATCCRAATCTATAATGACTAACAATCTAATTCAATCTAATTCAGATTTTAAAAAATGCCTCTTAGAAATAATATCATATGTCTGGTTGCTTAAATATTTAATAATTATTTAAATCCTATGCTTTCTAGTTTTGGAAATATCTAAATTAGTCAAGTAAAGGATGATTTTAAATTCAGGCACTGGAAATGCACATTTTGTGCACTTCATTTAATTTTATTTTCTCCAAGAAGTATTGCAATTTTTAATAAACTTGTACCTGGGATTTGAAGCCACACACTTATGCTCAAAAAGCACAAACTTATTAAATAATAGAACACCTAAAGTGGTAATAAAACATATTCCCCAGTGATATATTGCAAATGGGCTGTAAAAAATACATTTTATTAATCCAGCTGCAATTAAAGAATAACAGCTGTCCCATTTGCATTGCAATGTCCCACTTTGAGGTAGATAACAAATAGTGTTCATTATTCATTAWATATTGCTGATTGGCAAACATTTTTCTTAGTCCAGTATTGATGTCCCTTGGGCCTGGCTGCTTCTCTATGACTGCAAACCAAGTTCTCCTGGTATCACAGGGTTTGCAAATACTAAGGGTTTTTTTTTCCTCCCCCTAAGATGTTCTACATTTCAAAGGGAATAATAAATTTCTGCTGAAGCCAACAAAACTAAGTAACAAATACTTGAACAGAGAAGTATCTGTCTAGCAAGTTTTTAAAAGTGTTATTTACAGTGGCTTATTTTTCCACAGTTAATAAGCTAGTATCACAGCCTCRATCTTTTTGTTAACAAAAGATGAAGAAGTGTTTGGCAGGTGAAAAATGTCAAAATAGTGGGTAAAATTAGCCAAGAAACAGACAGCTAACTAGTAATACCTATTATCAAGAAAGTAATGAAAATAACTTTTCTTTGGAATGAATAGTACTCCATACAGTAACTGAATTGTGGTCATGATCTTGCTCTTACAAAACTTTCACATGCCCCAAGCTCCGACTTTACAGTTGAAGTATATACAGAGCTCTGTAAGCACAATGTAAGCTTTAGAAAAACTAGAGAAAAACATCATARCAAGGTAAAAAGTTGCATGATTTCTGCACAGAGATGCAATGCCATAAGAGCTCTGTAGATGTGGTGTAGCATAAAATAACAATAAAGATCAACATTCAGTTGTGCACATCAGAAAATCCCAACTAGCTCAGTCTGACTATGGTCATAATGGTTCTAGCRTCAATATAAAAAGCTTTAGAAATGTTTATAAGATTCAGTTGAAATGAAACATTCTCCACAGTTCTCAATGGAATCTTTAAGCAATACTATATTAGTTTTTATGGGTTTTCTAACCATCTAGGAAGCATCACACCTATCCCAACCTCAAGTAAGTATCATGAGGAAGTCTTAAGCCTTATGTTGTAGATGAAAACAATTGTAAGGTTTAAGCATTTGAAAACTTGTGATGTAAAAGCACACAAAGGGTAAAAAACAAGCAGCTATTTGTTTTCATATCTAAAGATTAACAAGATAAAACACGTAGGCATATCCAGCAACCTAAACAATATACAAGAATTGCATTTTGCAAAAATAAATTCTTTTAAGACTTCAAAAAGCTTGTTATAAATATATCTCTTAAATACAGGTGCAGAGTCTGGTTTATCATTGTATGTACTTGTGGAAATTGTTTATATCTAAATAAGCAGCCAGGAGAATGCAGATGCATTAAAAGGACTTTGCAATGTTACAGCAGCAGCTGCACAAGCGGCAGCAAGAACACCAGGCGTGCAGCCTACCTGTGCACCACATCTCTATGGTCAAGGTCTTTTGAATCCAGATGACACCAAAACTCCTAGAACTTCACCTGACTATGAATGTTGGAGCACTTGGGCCGAGCGTCATGTCCCTGAGCCCACTGATGCTGGCAGGATACAGTTTGGTGAAAATTTAGTTGTCCTCATTTAGGTKAAAATGCTGCCACATACCACGTTTTACCTATGAATATACAAGTATCTCCCACCATTGCCACAGTGTAATATGAATTTACCAGACTAGCATTAAAATACTTAAAAAATTGTTTAATTTGGGCATGGCTTCCTTACAAAGGGAAGTTTCCCCCCCTCATTTTATCTCCTTAAATACACAAGAAGCCAGCCCCATCAATCCTCCCTTGCTTGTCACTATTTGTCTTTTCTTTCACAAAGTCTCTAGTGCATGCAAAAACAATGACTTACCTGCACACTCTCAGACATCCAGTGATATTCACTGGAAGTGGCAACAGCCACGTATCTGTTCTTTACAAGTGCACAGAAAGCCAATAAATGGCAGGTAATGAGTCTGAAGGACCTGCTCTTCCTTATTGCAGGAGTRGATTTATCATTTCTTRCTGATAGAGCAGAAATTACCATTTCAGCTGGTATAAAAATACAACCTAGGCAGCTGTAGCAGTGCCATTTACTTATGAAATATTAGTAAGTTCTTTTTTTGTTGCATCACATTTTCTAATATTTCAGCCTGGCAATTCCTATTCACTGGGTAGAGTAAATGGCTTCAGATAGTTTCCTTTAAGATTACAGGGACAAGTTTTCACTTGCAGCCAGGAGGAGCGGCTGGCAAATACACTTTTACTCTCAAATATTCCAAATCCCACACTGAAATTGATGATCTGTAAAAGTTTTCATGAAGACCTAATCCAAGACCTTTTGTCCTTGTAAAATGTCTCTGCCTCTCTTCACTGAAATCCCACTAAATCCATCAAAAGGTCTATGCGGACGTGACAGGCTGCCGCGCKTTCTGCTGTCTTCAAAACTCACACACACTATGACATTTCCAGGATCTGAAATGCCTGTTAGGAGGGTTTCTTGTTGACCCAAAGAAGCTGCACAGCATGCTACATCYGAAAACGGAGGAGAGTACGGCAACGACTGCCTATTTCCAGGGCTTCTGAAGGAAAGAGCAGGGGACATTAAGACCTAAGACCATGGCAGAGAGAATGGAAGAAAGGTGGGAAAAAAAAAAGAAAGAAAAAGAAAAAAAGTCATTTAAGCAGCAAAGAGAGAAAGGGAAAAAAAAAACAAGAAAAAAGACAGTGTTGACTTTCATTTGTTCACAGAAAGAAAAGTCATGCAAGATGTTAGATGAAGGGACAGGGCTATTTTTAATCTGAATGCCCCAACATCACATTTACTACTTCCACATGAGCTCTAGTACATGTGTGGGCCAACCCTATCCAGGACACGTGTTACTTCCAGTACAATCTTGTTATTGCCAATAACTAGATGATAAGTAGTTACTTTATAATGAAACATGAGTCACGAACTGCCATTTCAAGGCCACAAGCCACACTGACCACAACGCTAGCTAAATAAAGGAGCATTCCTTTTTTAACCCGATTTTGCATTCAAACCCAAAATGAGTTTCAGCACACAGCACAGCTCCATTTACTTATGAG
The DNA here is from genome assembly GCF_003342845.1 of Nothoprocta perdicaria. Lineage (NCBI taxonomy): Eukaryota > Metazoa > Chordata > Aves > Tinamiformes > Tinamidae > Nothoprocta > Nothoprocta perdicaria. Next base: position 5,435,100 of record NW_020455643.1, on the reverse strand, counting down.
GCAGAGTCTTTAAAAACTACTGGACACCCCAAGCAAAGGGGCCGAGCAATGTTCTCATTAAAAACTTACATTTTACACACTGTCAGAGAAGAAAGAAAAAGTTTAGKACATTCCTTCTCATAGTATTTTCTCCTCAGAAGCAAGTATGTCTTTAAAACAGGAATGATCTTTGCTGGAACGAGTAGCTCAAAGCTTACACAGACCTCCAGCCTGCAGGCCCGACCTTGCAGGGCTGCACAGAGGACCTGCCCGCCAGGACTGTCCCCACTCTCCTGTGCCAAGTATGACCCAAGGCTTCTTGTTCTAGGCTGCACTGAAAGGCACAGGTATAAACTCTTTCCAAAGCTAGACAGAACTTTTATTTTCTCCATATAAACTTCAGCTCGAGCACTGTGGTTGCTCAGAAAAATGTTTGTAAAGGATGTGAAGCATTGCCGGCACTTGTCATTAAGGGACGCGTTTGGAGCTGCAGACAAGCTGGGGCAGGGGGAAGCGCAGGGCTGGGATGTAGGGAAACCCAGCAGGCTCCGGCACATTAGAGCCGTGCGGGTTCCCAAAGCCGGCACGCAAAGAGCCTAAACACAACAATAACGCGCTTGGCACAGGGCCTTTCCTGCGGATTAATAATCAGCAGGGAGGGCTTGATGGACCACGGCATGGCCAAGGGCCATTAACCCCAGCCCGTCATTAATCCCCAGGAAATGCCCCATGCCAAGATCATTTTCTTATTTCAAAATGAAAAGCGGCAGAGACGAGGCAGCTTTTTTTCCGCCTCCTTCCTCCCTTCCAACCCCCTCTTTTCTTTTAATAAATGATGATATTCAACAGCTATCTCCAGGGTTCACCTACATCATTTAAGCAACTATATAGCTCACCTATAGTTCAACTGTTAGCTCACATAAGCACACAAGAGCACAGCCCAGGTCTGGCACAGGACCCAAGCTCTAAAGAATCACTGGGTTGCACCCACAGCTGACAGCAACTAGGCTAGGGCTGCACCTCTAGCCCTTACTCTCCCCCCACAAAAAATAAATACAATAAAAAATTGAACTTGGTTTACACAACAAGCAAGGTTTCAGTGAGCAACTGGGTGCCTTTTCCATAAAGAGGAGCATGTTTGGTCTATCTGAGCTAAAAAAAACACCTTAGTATTTTACTCTAGAGTTGATTCACTTGCAAACACTTTACATAATACATCAAAAGACAAAGAACAGCCATCATGTTCACTGCCACCGTTGTTGCTTGAACCTGTTGGCACCTGACACTTCCCAAAATTCACGTCCCAGAAGTCACCTACCAAAATACTTCAAAACAGTGCATTTTACATGGATCATTTCCTAAAAGCTGTCAGTTTATTGGAAGCAGATATGGATTAGTGTAAATGCAAAATAAACAAGATAAAACAGAATAGCAAACCCATGTTTACAAGCTGACCTGTCACTATGAATAAAACATCTTTAATCTTTTGTTAATAGGCAATTCAAGTGCTTCACTGAGGTGTTTCATCAACATGGATAACAACAACAACAACAAGGATTTTTTCCTCAGAGCTCATAACRTGTACTTCTGTGTATTTATGGTATTTGCCACAGCAATCCTTGCATAACTTACAGCCCTGATATTTATTCGAGTGTCCTTGAATAGAAGCATTTTGAAGGTAGGAAACTCGGGGAGTGATTTTTCAGAACATTTTACCTAAAATGTGACTTTTGGATGCTGAACCTTGTCAACAGTTCCTACAGCATATCACAGACCCTACTGGGAGAGCACCGTTTGCCAAATGACCTAAAGTACATGTTTTTTTAGAAACGTTCTTATTTCATTGACAATATTTGGATGCAGGGTTTAGTGCTTTCCAGTTTTTCAGGATTCCCACTGGTGAACCCAATCGTCTGCCTACTGACGCAATTAAGAGATTTTTCCTTCTCAGACCACCATGCTGTGTTTTACAGATTAAGTAATGCTACTTCTCTATGTTAATGTTTAGCTGAACGCAGTGGACAACCTACCACATCTTCCCCAACGAGTCCATATTTTCCAGTTCAGAACTTYAAATTGTGCTTACTGCATGGAATAGCTCCCCCTTGCAGTCTCTTCCATAAAGGGCTCTTTTCCATTACCACACTAAACAAAATTAGTTTTTTTTTTTTTTATATTATAAACAAACAACAGAAAGAAGTGCCATCATTTAGCAATAAACAATGTTCAGTTACTGCCTCTTGCAGTCCCTGATCCTAGGGAGGGCTGATAAGCATCCTCCCCCACAAGGAAAAGGGAACGTGTAGTACTTTGAAGCGTCAGGCTCTCATCACCAAGACACTATGCGATCAAAGGCGAATGATCCTAGCACTCTTTAAACAAGTGCTTGCCGTCCTCTGGTTTATATATAATTTACTGGGAAGAAAAGTAATTCATGAAAACAATTCAGGAGGGACTGAATAAAACCGGCAATGCTTTTGCAGGAATTTGTTGCCCAGCTGTTGCAAAGGTCAGGTCTTCCAGCCTGTTGATAAGCTTGGTACACTTAGTATCCCATTGAAAGCACAGCTGAATGATTCTCTTTATTAACAAGGAATTAAAGAAGCCATCGCACATAATTATTAGTGCAAAATAGCACATGATTATTAGTGCAAAATAGCACATAATTATTAGTGCAAAATAGCACATAATTATTAGTGCAGTTTTCAAGGGATGCAAACAGTATCAGAAATCAGAACATACTACCAATTTAGCTCTTTCCAAAAAGGTATTCAAAAGCCATAGAACTTCAACACATTCTCCAAAAAATGGGGCTTTTAGTTTCTTGTCCAGCTAAATATTGCTTATCCAATTGACAAAAGCAATACTAAAACTTCTATAAAGCAGCTTACAATGATGGCCCATTTTTTCTCAGAATACTTGCCCCATTAATAAAGCAATGAGACCTCTTGCTGAAAAACTGCAMGTGTTGAGATGCAGCTCTTCGTGCTGACAAGTCTTGCCTTCAAAAGGCCTGAAAAAAAAACAGCAAAAAATATAAAGGGGAAAACTGCAGATTCTTTAGAGTCCAATTTTCCACATTCATCTTCAGTGTTGAACGCAAGTTACATCATACACACATCTGAAGCATTCTTGTCAGTAGTACTGAAATTACCCATTTAAAACCAGYATGAGAGTTTCCAAATAAGAGGTGGAATTGTTTGTGTCCCAAATCTATTTCTAAATTGCACTGCCACAACGATCCCTCTACAAAGATATGCTCACTTGCACACACACACGGGCATGCAATACCAAAGGCAACAAGCTTGTAATCTCTTCACTTATCACACTGTTTAACATCATCAAATTTAAGAAATAAAGATGATATGTCAATGGAATATGACACCTTGTTTCTCTCAAATTTATTTCTAGTAGCTTAGAATGACAAACCACAACCCACTACGTATAAAAGTAACTGCAAGCTTAAAGTACCTAACTGTATCAAAAAAGCATTTGAACATTGACATTGAAGAGTCATTGTACTGCTGTATTCCTTGTCAACTGTCTGAAAAGTTAAAAGTACTGGGTATTTTGATGGATGAAAGAGACCAATCTAATGGGATAAGGGGCAAAATTCTCCTTTATTCTGACAAGAGAAAGCTACTAACACTCCACTCATTTTCACTATAACTATTTCTATCCAAGATAGACTGCAAACAAGTTTYTACTCATACAAAACACTGTACAACAGATTCTCTGCCATGTTTTGCAAATTAGATACCAGATTTTTATATATTACCTTAGTCTGAAATAACGGCACTGATTTTTATAGACTTAAATATGACTACGTGGCCATAGGAGTTCAGAAAACACATTAAAACTGTGATACCTAACCTTAAAAGGCCTGTCAAAAACCTTATAAAATGTCCACAAAAATTGCCAGCCACAAACACTTATACTTTCTTAATATATAGTATTCTTAGAGAAGATCTTAACCTGGATGGTCTTTGTCTAAATTTGAAATCGAAAGCTTAATATCAAATTGAACACATTAATATTTACTACAATACAGATTACTATTGTACAATAACCCATTGCTATTTAGCATGGAGATTTTCTACTACTTTAATTAATCTCATCCTTCATTAGATGTAGCTCTTGTTATAGAAAACAAAACAGTCCTAAATAAGAACAAAATTATTACTTTGATCCAATAATGAGATCACTCCCATTTGCACATGTGAACTTTTAATTGTCTCAGCATAATATATTGGCTTTCGAGTCAAAATCAGATAACACATCAATAAACTCAACAGTTGGCAGAACAGTGTTCAGAGCTAAGCTTAAATATTTATTCTTTCAGTACCAWCTTCGAATGCTAGCAAAAAAACTCCCCCAAAACTCATCAATAGAGAAACAATTCTCTTTGCTACCTGCAGTATTTTCAGTTATTTACAAAGCTCATTCGTGTTACAGGATTCAGGGTACAACAAAGCTTAAGAAGTTTTCACACTTAGAAGCACAAATTTCAGATGACACTCGACAGGAACAATACACCCAAATTCTTGTGAAATCCTTCTTGTTGGTCCTCTGATGGGAGGAAATAAGTGAAAAGCATCCATCCCATCATCTGACTGCTTTCATCAACCTTCCTCCTGAGCAAAACCTCAAGTCATTCTTAGATTTCTGAAGGGTTGCTTTCTCTGCTAGGTAGTATGTTTAAATACAAGAAGAAAAAAAACAAGACCTGGAGTTGTAGAGAGCACATCCACCTGGAGGGACTCATTTTTATCCTCAATTTTAAGCGTTTTCCTGCAGCTTTGAGTTGAGAAGCAGCAAAGGAGGATTTCCAGTGTAAGAGAACACCACATTTCTTGCATGGGAAAGAGGAAACTTTGTTTTCTATTACATAGTTCTAGAAAGAAGCATTATGAAAAGAGACAAACTTTCTAAAGAAAGTTGCGGTCCTTATAGCMTTACCAATTTTTCTATATTGATAAGTCCAATTCTGTATCAGTCAACAAGGCGTCCTACAGTGCACCAAAAAGTAAGATCATTCTCAAATTCTAACAACCCCTCCCCACAAGTGCAAAGGCAAATTGCACGGCCTGCAGTTTTCATCTGACCATCAAATATTCTCTAAGTCAAAGAAATTGCTCTTTGAAGGGCGAGTGAACTGCTGCTGGATCCAGAAAGACTCTGCCCAACTAATCTATGCTGAAGAACCAGCAACAGCTTTTCTCCTTCTTAGCTGGAAAGTCCAGGCCAAATAACACACTAAAATAATAAGGAGCTGAAATCAGAATATTGAAAAGCAGCACTGAAGTGACAAAACTTGCACAAGACTCAGGAAAGAGCAATGTTTCAGTACAACTGCAACTCAACATGATGTAGGCAAGTGATCAAATTAGTTTCAGCATCTTTGTTCATCTAATTTATCAATCTGCAATTACTGTCATTGTCACAACAATTTGTATCAATTGTTTTTCACCAAATTAAAAAGGAGGCAGATGCTAAACCTCAAATGATGCAATTACATGTAAAACCATTACTGACATTGTGCATGTGTTCCATCTACCCACGTCTCAAAGTGGACAGTTGCCGTTCAATGTGCACAAAGACTGAATTTCACAGCTTTGTTTCCCCCTCCACCGCTGTTTCCCATCCTGAGGGAGAAAAAGAATCAACCACGTGCAGGAAATTCTCAGGTACAGAATAAAACCAACATGTTTTGTTTTGTTGGTCTGAACATTGCTGAACCTTAGCATACAGTTTATTTTCTTGAGCTTTTTTTTTTTTTTAAGTAAGAACTCACAGCCAAATTCTACAACAACCACCAAAATATTAAAATCAGGACCTAAATTAACCCATGCATTTCCACTAAGAATGCAGTTTTCCAAGCAGTTGCCCTGAGAGCAGAGCACAACTTYTACTGCTCCTCTGAGCCCTTGGCTGTGCATACAGGGCATCCCTGCAGGTGCCTGGCACTGGCTGACAACAGAAGAGCTGCAAATCTCCAACATTTATGTGCCACAAGCTGCCAGTCACACTCTCCAAAACCCAGCCTGCCATGTCTCCTTCACAGATTTTTGAAAAACATCCACTAACCCCAAATATACCTTTTTTCAATCAGTAAATTTTCTCAGATCAACACTGCCACCTTTCACTTAACTACTGTTTAGTTCATTAACTCCTTCACTTTACTTATAATATTGCTGTACCTGAAAAAATAAACCCTTGAGCTCTTTGATGTAACACTACTGCTGACCTCAAGAGCACAAAAACATGAGGTATCTTCTGTCCTCCCAACCCTGCCTTGTGAATGAGTCATTTCTCAAGACTTTTTTTTCCCCAAAAAAATCCTACTACGTAGAAGAGAAATATTATTCTCCAAGTATTGCTTTTTTAGATAGAAACTGAGACTGAAAAAAGACTGAAGGACTTACCTGTAGGTCATGGACATATAATAATAAATTGTGACTGCCATAATTCTTGGMTAGTCTTTCTAAGCCTACTTTTTAAACATGCACCTTTTTCCCCCCACCACTCCTGTCCTTAATCGTCTGTAAAGCAACTCCTGCAACCCACTTGCAAGTTTTTCAACAACCTATACTGAATACATAAGCAGATAAGCACTGTGCAGTCACTCAGAACATAGGTGAACCACTGAATTTCATACACTGCAGTTTATCACATGGTTGTTCCCAGCATTATGACATTTTAAAATGGTGGGAAGGGCAAAAAAGYACGATATGGGCAAGGGTCTGTTTGCTTCACTGCAGGCTTTCAGACATTCTGCTTTAGTCAGCTGAATTGCTCTGCTCAGGTCTTACACTGAAAATCTATTTTTTTAGACACAGATCTGAAGAAATATGTGAAAACTGGACTCTGTAGTTTCCCTTAGAGCTAAAAAGAACAGGAAACASTCCTAAAATAATAAACTGGCATGCCAGAGTCATGCAGTTTATCTTTTAATAGAGTTCAATTGCAATCTTTTCATCTGGAGACAAAATAAATAGGTGAGTCTGTAACTCAAAGAATGATGTGGCCATCTAAGCTTGAAAACAGCTTGATAGGTATATTACACAAGATAGCTCATCTAAGTGGGAAATACTTTAAGAGCTACTTGAAATCCATTCTCCACTTTTAAATATATTCTTTAATAACCTTCTGCTTGCCATCAAGTCCATTTTGAAATGGGCTCAAGAACGGGGACATTCATGTCATAACACATCAAGTCTTTCAGATTTCCCACCATCCACAGAAAAGTTTGAAGCAGTTAATCACTATTTAGTCTGAGTCACTGGCTTCTATTTTAAATGGAATTTGGGAATCACACTTTCAGTAAGCTCAAGCACTAATCATCAAGGAGAGAGCCTTCAAGTAAATACATTAAGCAGCCTGCATCTCTCACCTCTCCCCTCCAGCAGAAGCAAGCAGTCACAAGTGTGCCGCAGGGACAAGGGAATTAGTCTAACTCTCAGTTTCAGCAAGGCTGAAAAAAGCCACGAGATTTAAGAGACATCTGGGGAAGCAATGACAGACAAGATTAGCAGCAATCACAACACGGGGAAAATACAGGAGAACGACAGTTGATTCAAGTCAGCTTTTCTGAGCAACAAGAGCATCTCATCAGCCACCTCTGATGGTAGGATTTGAGGTAACAAATACTTTTACTCCTCAATTTTATCTTTCTATTCCTACAGTTATTTACTCATTTTACATTTTGATGGGGCCGTGTGTTTGGCCRTGTGCTACAAGGAAGCTCAGGCAGGTGTCCCTCCAAGCAAGGTGAGGTGACAAATTCTGACCGCTCGATTTTATTTATATATAAATGTATTATTTATATGTAAATGTATAAAACAGGCAGATATACTAGACAGGCTTTTAACTTTTTGATGTTAYTGCTGGAAAAATAAAATAAGATTAYTTGTAGTAGCAAAATAGCCACAGCTTCAGCAGTACAAGCAAGTTATAAAGGAAGGAGGCCTTTATTCCATACACAGCATGTAAAGAGATGTTTGTAAGAAAAAAAAAAATTGTAATTAAGCAGCATGCATGGTTCAAGCAATCCCTAGTGTTGAGCCTAACACTTAAATTGTTTAGACCTCCTGAAGATAAGCCCCTGTTTCCCTGCAGCCACGTTGACCTTCAGCAGCTATTTTCTGATCCTCTCCCAGGACCATACAACCCTTCAGCTACAGTCCCTCACAGTCCATGCATGCACGTGTGGATTTTTGGTTTGGGGCGAGCAGCAGAGTTTAAGCCAAAAGGCATGCAGTCATTGCAGTGACTGCAGCAGCGAAGCCTGGCAATGTCCTAACACTGGTGTGTTCTACCAGTTATCACAGAGGAGAAGCAACCTCAAAATATGCTAACCCCACACAAGTACTTCAATGCAAAATTAAGCATAGCTGTTTTGTTCCTGACACAGAAGCTGAATTACCAAGTGCTCATCACCCCTGCGGACTGGCAGCCAGATGCAGCAGAGCCTTGGTCAGCCCAGCTCTTTCCCCACCACCATCACCCACCTTGAGGCTTCTCAGGAGCAGTTCAGCCACGTTTGAGATAGGCGACACACCGTCTCCACAGCACTGCACTCAAAACTGCTCAGAGATGAATAACAGCGTGTACGTCCAGAAAATGAAAAACACCAAGCTAGCCTCATAGATCCATGACCGAACACCCGCGATGGCCCAGGCTGYGAGAGTCAGCCATCAATTTTGACACCCCAAGCTCTTGGTGGCAGAGCAGAAACTTCTGTTTCCAGCAATCCATCACACCGTTAAYATTTGCATTAGCTGGCACAACTAACAGCAGACAAAATCAGGTCCAGCAGGACAGTAAATTGATGCAATCCTGAAGCTTTGAAGCAAGCAGCAGAACCAACGTTGTATCACACACAAGCGCCCTCTCCTCAAAGGCCAGAGCTTTCAACACCCATCCCATCATCAGCTACCACAATAAGCCCATAATGAGCTGTCAGCACACACAGAACAGCAGTGCTGGTGCCCAAAATAAAACAATTAAGCTACAACTGAAGATTTATGAAAAAAACGTATGTCACAGTGTGCAACTGCAAAATGTCAGCTTCATCCCTCCTTCAAGACCTCTGCCCTCAGACAGCACAGGAAATTATTCTAAATATTTCTCCACTGTCCRACCTTGCAAGGAAAAGTACATTGTGTTTTACAGTACACCTTTCTCATCAAGTCAGGTATCTCCTTATGTTGCCACTCATCAGAAAGCACCTACTTCTACTGACRATATTAGTGACCAGTGCAATAGTATTTCAATATTGACAAACCTATGCAACATTGGCCTGTTAATGACACACTCGTGAAATAAGGTTAAATCCATCTTCTTTGAGCTAACACAACTGCAGTGATTATTAGCACTTAGGGATCTGCAGGCAAGGGACATTTAATCCAACAGATTATTATACAAACAACCAGACTGAGAGAAAGAAAGTAAAAGAATCTGTTAGAATTTATTTACTTACCTCTTTTTTTGAGTCATTGTCCTATGCTATGTAGCATTTATTACACATTATCTTACATTCAAAATGAGAACCTTAAGTAGAGCAATATTACAAAGACTAAATCCCGAAGCTTTTTTAACAGAAAATTAAAAAGTCAAATATTGGGTAGCTTTTGGGTCTCAATTTTACAAACTGATTGCTTCAAATAAAAGCATTTAGTTAATAGTTTCATAATTAGATCCCCCCCCCCCCCCCCCGTTTAAGTTCTTCAGATGGATTACGTTTTACAAAAGCATAGATCACTAGGTACAAAAACACTTCATCAGCTTTGAAGATTTCACTGTCAACCTCATCCAAAAAATCCTTGGGCTGCCTGGATTCCATTTAGGAAAACACTTAATGATATGTTTCCTTATGCTTAAATRTTCTTTTAATAAGACACTTGGCATTATGTACATGTTACTGCCAGAGCATTTAGCTACATATAAATTGCGCCTTATCCAAGCTAACATGAAAGCAACCACCAACTCCATGAAGATCAGAGTTTCACCTCATTTGTTCCAGCTCTAACACATTAGAGATGGAAACTATGGGTCATCCGCCTATGCTATTAAAGCTTCCAGGTCTTGTTGATTTACAGGAAGAAAATGATTYGTTTCTGTAAAAGAGGTAGTCTCCATTCTATTTTCAGCACCCTAAAAATCACAGCATGCTTTCTTCCATCCCTGGATGAGATGCAAAATGTGGTAAGAACTCCTGGGCTGTTGTAGCTGCATTTTATTTCTCGTTGCATACAACACTGTCTGGAAGGGACAGCTAAATATTTGACATAGCATTCATTCCCAACGCTCCCCATGGTCCAAAACTATAAAGATACATGCTCTGAGATTTTTGTTGTTGTTGTACTTACATAATAAGTATTATATGAAAAAAATTTATTTTTGCACTCATAGTTATAAAGCTATTACAGAATTAGATAGTCACACACATGCACAAAAGTTCTCTTTTTTTAAACTGGTTCTGCCAGCTAGGATTTGAAAGACAGCAGGATCAGAGCTAATGAAGTCAGCAGTAAAACCCTCATATAATCCTTCTGAATGAAGGACTTCCATATGGAGTAGAAATAAGTCATTTTAGGACTGTTTCCTGGCACAGATGGGAGCAGTATAGAAAAGAAAGTAAAAGTGTACCACGAATTACAAATAATGTCAAAAGTAAAATGGTGCAAAAAGCCAGCAAGATTAATGCAGTCTAAAAACATACCTTTGCATTTATCAGTGGCACAGCTTGCACAGGAAGGTTAGACAGTTACRAAAGCAATATCCAATGATATGAAGTTATTTAATCCTTACTGTGGCTGCAGTCTGTCATAGAACCTGCTTAAGAACACAGGTTGCTTTTTTTTTCCTCCTTTTCCTTCCTGTTCAGTCTACAAAGTAACAAACCAAAGATTGAAAGTGTCTAAATGCAAAGAACACCCTTTCAGGCTCAGTTTGATTTCTTTTAATRATTCTGTTATGATTTCAATAAAATCCCTTTTTGCTTTTTCATCTCTGCGGGGGGAAATAAGAAGAATCAGTTTAATGATGCCATTTTGCAATGAGTACATTATTGAGCAGGACATCCCCTATAAGGTCCTACAGCTGTCTATTGCATACCCCAGGGGACAGCTGTAAAGAGAGGTCCTGTCCATGCACATCAGATGGATCACGATTCTTAGTAGYTGGCAACTGCTTTGCATTACTGCTCCACTCATGTTACTATAATGTTTACAAATATATACAAGTGTTCTCACGAATTCCCACTGGCCAAGTTTTGTTCCGCCCTCATTGACTTGCATGAGAATCTGGTCGCAATCCTAACGAATGTCTCACTTCAAAGATTAAATTCTTTGCATTAAAGGCCCAGCAAGTGGGGATAACATCTCTAAACCTCTGGCAAATGATCTTGTCTCCCTSCACAGCTTCTGGTTTTGCATGTGAACGCAGAGATGTGCGGTACATTTCTTCCTAGGCAGCAAAGACTGTTTCAAATTGCATCCCTTCTCTGCTCGTCACTTAAAACAGGAGAAAGCTTAGACCTTCATTGGCTAACAAATTTCCAGAGGTTTCCAATACCTCCAAGAACCACATTTTTTGTTTTGTTTTTTTTGTTTTGAACCACATTTGGAGATGTTGAGAAGGAAGGAAATCCTGGCCCATTGAACAAAGCATTAATCCACACTTGGCATCATTTGACATCATCTAACAGCAACGCTGCTGTCAGTGAAAGTACTATTTAATCTCACACTCCCGATTTCTGAAATAATATAGTATTATGGAAAAAAAMCAGCAAAACAAAATCAAAATCTCTTTTGCTGTGCAGGAGAAAGGCAGTATAACAGAGTGCCAAAAGCCTCCTGTGAGACTTGGAAAGCAGCTAAGTGCTCTAGCGCTCAGCACGTGGGCTAAGAACAAGGGCCTAATTCAGAGAAAAGCCTGAGAYGAGAGCAGAGCAGCGCCCTAGCTCCCGTCGCTGGGCACATGCTGCGAGGGGAAGCCAGCCCTGGCAGATGCTCGCAGACTCCTATCAGCCAGAGCAGGAATCCCGAGGTCAGATCCAGGGAAAACGGTGCTGGACCAAACAGCCAAGCAGCAGCACACAGGGCAGGCTGGCACCAGCATTTGGCTGCAAGGCTCATGTCACTTGGCTCTAAACTGGAGGCACGGGAATGGGTTACAAAATCAGCAATTAATATTACATACCCCTGCTTCTTTTGCATCCTATCATTGCTCTTGCTCATCATTTCAGGACGACATTAGGAATCCTCCCTCTCCTCTCCCCTCAAAAAATAGTTTCAGGCAGTACCCTGGAATTAACTGTCACTATAAAAAAGGCAGCATTAAAAAAACATYTAACAGCTGGATACAACATATGCCTTTCCCAGGTCATGAGTACTTAAGAGCAGTTAATTTATGAGACTGAAGTTACAGAGAGACTGCCAATTAAAAGAAACACGCTCTTCTAATTTTAAGCCTTGTCTCTTAAGCAACTGCTGCATTCTTCAAAGATTGTGTTTTGTTGGGGTTTTGTTTGTTTGTTTGTTTTTGTTTTAAGGACAAATCATACCAAACGGCCAACGTCATCAACTTCYGACTATTTCAGCAATTGTGCCACTGTAATGGGTCATTTTTCTTACAATTCCATTTCAARAAGTCATTTGATTTTATGTCATGCTTTCATATTGCAGCCTTGTGGTTACAAAAATAACAGACCGCTTTGAAATATATTAGGAAGAGTAAATAAGAAAAAAATCTCAGATATTATACACATACCTTGACTACTAGGACTTGCATTGCAATCTTATGATTTCTTTGGGGCACAGGTTATAATTTCTGCATTTACCTGATGTAGACAGTACTGAATCACCTGCGCTGTCTTTCTTGCTTTGACCATCGAGGCCTTGCTCGATTCTTCAAGATCAGGACTTCGTAGATTTGCCCTTTATTTTCTGTTTCACCTCTAAAACTCAATGAGCAAAGYAGCTACTTACACAGAGAAAAAAGGTAATTTAAAATAAATAAATAAGATCAGGAGCTGTTGAGTGATTTAGGGGCTTTTTTAAAAGCTAAAACTGATGTTCAGCTCATTATTAGATTTCCAGTAGCCAATATCTTTAAAATTAAAAATTCAATACTACTTCATAAGTCTGGATAAATAGGTGATAAACCTCTTACTTTCAAAAAAAATCAGTCCATAAACAGTAAGAAGCAAAATCCAAAAATGGAAGTCTAAGAATACAATCAAGAAAATAATTATTTTGAAGCAGTCCAATTATACACTCAATAGAAAAGYACCGCTTCCAATTTACAGTGAAGCTCTTCTTAAACATTACTGTTGTGAAGCTCAGAATAATATAATACTGTTCAAAATCATTCCTTGCCAAAAGAAATTCAAATCCTTTCATTACATGGCTTRAAATCAAAATATAAAACATCTCTTTCTAATCCCAGTTCTAATTACAGGGATACATGCCTGCATATTGCATAGTTTACAGGTAAGCTATTCGCATTATTAGGGCTCATTATGAAAATATTCGTTTGCCTAGGATGTTGACAGAGCGTCTCAGCATGAACGCAAGGTTTTTTTGATAATCTGGCATCAAAAGTTGCTTCCACAGAACGACGAAGATCAAAACCCCTCATTCACATAAAGACGTTTCTAAAGCCAGCACAGGAAAGGGGACACTGAGCCCATGAGGGTAATTGACTACCAATTAATACACAGAGGGGTAGAGCAGAGACAGGAACCCAGCCAGGGCCCTCTGCTTTTCCAGTTCCCATCTTTGAGACTCGTGTCCCGGAGAAATGGCCCTCTGTGACGTGCACTTCTTAACGCTCATGTTTCCATACAGACGAAGGACCTACATTTATCCCAACCTATGAACACAGTTTATCCTTGATTTTACTATTGCTCAAGCCAGTGCTATCAGTACATGAGCAAGTGAGATCCCAATTACCATTGTGCCACTTTTGCATCGCTACACTGCAAAATTCCATGTATAACGTCACCAAAAAAATTCCATTTCCATTTTTTTAAACCACCGATAGGCTCTGAAGGCTCAGGTTCAAGGTCAATACCAGTCCTTCTCCTGAACCAGCCGTAACTTATCTTGTTATAATTCCATCTTTATTTGCTCAATCCATCCTTTCCAGTGCACATTTTCACATGTGAATCTAGTTGCAGGCCCATAGCTCCCTGGCATTTCAGAGTCGCTCTTTCCATATTCACTAGGTGCTTTTTCCACACATACTGTATTACATAAATTGGTGCCATCTCCTCAAGAGTTTTAGGAATGTCAACACACACATGTGGCCTAAGATTCCTGTTATAACTCCACATACTATAACCGTATGTCTCCAACTTTGGCGAGCACTGAAGAGAAGAGGAAAAGAGCGTTAAATAGGATGTCATATGAAAATTATATATTCTCCTACGGTAAGAAATTTCATGCCAACTTTTAATACAGAATGAAAAAACATAGAGCTAAGTGACAGCTCTAAAAATAATTTTTCTGATGCAGTTACTGAAAGACCTTTTGGGAATAGTACACGAGGACTTARGAATAAAGCCACTGTAGTTGGTTTGAGTGAAGTACAGCTTGCAGCAGCACACGTAATGATAGATTATATAAAAAACATACACACAGAGATGAGCTCAACAGCAATGTCATTCAGTCCTACAAAGATGTAAAGGAAGGAGACTTCACTCTGCAAGCTTATATATTTAACACAATTTTCAATTTCAATTTTCAATAAAATTTCTATTTTATTAATGAGTGTGGCTGTAAATAGCCACACATATTTACAGATATAACTCTACCAGAAATTCTCTCCTATAAAACTCTGCAGTGTCCTTTAAAAGCCACTGTATTTTCAAATACATCTCCTACAATCCAGGTGCTGCACACAAGAATGGCCTTCTGAGATSTGGGTGGTACAGGTACCATCTCCCACGTCCCCACCTTATTTGTACACATCCCTTGCTCACATCACCAKTTGTCATTACCTTTTCACCCACTCCCATTTCAAAACCCTAAGGGACGAGTTGCTGCTCTTCCGCAAGGTGCCTTGGCTGCTCTCCGAGTCCTGTTGTGAGCCGAGCTCCGTGGCTGGAGCGCGGACCACGCAACACGGCGCCCCGCGGACGCTCCAGCGCCGCTGGCCGCCAGGCGCCGGGGACGTCGCTCACGGCACCCGCAGCGCCCGGGATCGGAGCTCGAGCGCCGGCGCTGTCGGCGAGACGAGTAGCAGGCAGTTCATTTTACAAAAACTTAATGGAGTGTACGGCCCCGGCTGCTTAATACAAGCACTGTCAAGGCATCTAAGCAAAAAGTCTCAGCTGTCAGCGCTGACAGGCCGAGCAGAATTATTTGTCACACTAGACTAGATAAGGGACCAGCAGAGTGGTGTACGGTGACATCCCCATACATCTCCATGCTGCCGGCCGAGACAGCAGACATATGGTTTCCTGCAACACMCTGGCAGTACAACGTAATCTCACCATAAAGCAGTACGGTTAAAGTGTTGCTTTTACATTTTCCTTCATGTTTTAACTACATTATCCYCCTTCCTGCTCAGTCTTTTGCATCTTACAAAGGAGGAGTCTCTACTCAGCTTCATGTCTTCTGGAAAACCTCATCAAACCATCCCCTGCATAAACTCCAGACCATTAGCTAGTAATTCAGGCATCAATATGTTAAATTACAGAAGTTACRCTGCTAAACATCTGTTCTAGAATAGAAAAGCTTTGGTCTGGATACTTCTAACCCCATCAGAAAGGCTATCATTTATTATCTTTAAGTACGCACGTATTAATTAACAGAGGAAAAGTCCTCTGTTTCTCCCACTGCTGCTCACCCAGCAAAGCACTCGTTATTACCAGTGCTGAATGTATACAGTCCACTTAAGGTATTATACTATCCTTTATACACAAAAACACAGCCTTCCAATTCCATTTCTCCTGATAACAAATGGAAATAAGTGCTGTTCCTTTATTAGTATTTATTCTGAAGAAATCTCTGCAGAACAYGGATATTAATACTGAACGACTGTAATCATGAAAGTGCATATTCTCCTGGAAACTCTTGACAATTACTTGAAATCCAAATAGAAATGCTTAAAATCATATTTTAATAACTATGAAACAAACCATATTTGATAGAAACTAGAGAACTATATTTGATGTACAAGTGTAGCTCTAGTTCTATTATCCATTATGCAAACAAGAGGAAATTTAAACCCTGCTCTATTTGTTACCATGTAGCAAACCAAAATGCTACCACAAATCGAAAAAGCCTTGTTTGACAGCCTGGTCCACAAGAGCTCTGCAAAAGGGGTGAGCTGAAGTGCCAAATCTACTGCTTTTAGTAAGCATCTAAATGGCACTTCTCCCTCAAGTCTCCTACTCAAAGTCTTAAGAATAAAAGAAGGAAAAAGGTAATAACAAGAAGGAAAGAGTAACACAGAAAGAGTCAAATTACAGAGGGCTGTCAGAAAAGGGTAAGGAGGGAAAAAAAAAAAACCTATGCAAGTGACAGAAAACAAGCAGCCAGATTCAAGGCTACATACATTTTACACATGCCAATTTTGACCATTGCCAGCACCTCCTATTTTACCTCTGGGCCCACTACTTAATTCAGAYCTAAGGGAGCAGCAGCGCTTCTTAATTGCAGTCCTTCAATCTCAGAAGTGTTATGAGGTTTTTCTGTTGTAATACAGCAAGCACTTTGGCACATCATTTCCTAGATAACAGGCTGGCCGCAGTATCCAAGTGGCAGTTCTTTTGAGCACTGGTTTTCAAGAACACTAAATCCCTCTTTTGAAGTGTTCTTCCTCACACAAGTATTAAAGCTGCAATTATGGAAATGTTAGAGAGAAAGGAGCAAGCCCATATGAATAAAAATCAACTTGGATCATCACTACCTATTCTTCTATCTGACATTTGCTAATTTAGGGAATGTACTAAAATTAACAAGAGGAAACCTCAGCATGTCATTTCTCAAAGATCTTCACTTCCAAGCACCCAGTACACGCATGTATACATGGACACACACATACTCAGCAAAATCAGGGCAGGAATCTCCATCAAATAGCAACAAAAACGCACAGGCCTCTTGGCTAGAGCTGAAAGAGCTCTTACTACCATGGTTGAAATCCATACATAGTCAGACACAGCTTGAATCCCATTTAATAGACCTTGCAAAGCAATAACTTTCCTGACAGGGCATAAATGGACCCTGTACAGAGCTAATTTTGCCATCAGACTGAGCCAACCAAAGGCCCTTATCTCTGACAGAAACACCCAAGCACAGCTATCCCCTCCTTTAAAAAGGAAAGCCAGATTTGTCTTGGACTTCAGGAGACAAGCTGCTGCATTCGTGACCAAGAAACAGTTCTTGATGACACCTGRTGCTATGGAAATATTGCACTAAACTTTGATATCAAAATCAGCACTGCCACTTCGCAGGACTGAGGTGCCTTGGGGGCAGAGGGAAGCAAAACAAACAAACGCAAAATTAGAATAGAAGCAACATGTGAACATACTGCAGAGGCAGACACTTGCTAATTTTCATTATTAAGTGTTTAACAAATTGCAGTTGGCCTAATTAATGGGCAAAGGACTTTGAAGGCCAGTATAAGCAGCATAATTGTCATCAACTCACTCTTCCAAAAAACCTCTATTACTATAGGAATGGCAAATGATCTTTTTAAACTTCAGTTAGTCATACAAGCAGAACTTAGATACAATAATAAAAATAAAGGCAAATATTTCCATGGAAGAATGCTTCTTTGTAATTCTAGTTTTGGCAGAGGTCTGTGCTTAAATTTGACCAACTAATAAGAGAACTCCTCCCTACCAATTTAGCCGGTCAGTTAATAATGTGATACCATGATCCCTGGCAGATATCATTAGCTCAGTCTAACAGAACAAAAAGCAAGACATCCTAATTACACAAAAATGGGTAATGTCAAATGGGCAAAGATAATCATGGAAATGRTCGGCCCTAACAATTTAATCAAAACAGAAGCAGTAAGATAAGTGTAAAGTTGTAAGTCACAAGGTATTAACTTCTAACCAGTAACACAAGATTCAAATTTCAAATCTGCTAGGTTGAAGGTAAAMCTAGCAACGTGCTTAAATAATCTCAGTCAGGAATCAATGCACATTTATGGACCTTCCAAGTCCATCATGTTTCTYGTTTCCCCTGAAAGCTCAGACGGGACCATTTCAAGGCATCCATCCTCTCCATCCTCGGACTGCAGGATTTCAGAACTCCAAATGAGCTACAACATTAGGTTGTAGCTATGCAGGTCCAGTGGGTAGGACCTGCATTCACAGTTGCAGCAATTTCTCTACACAGCRCTGCAGTAAGTCTTCAGTGGGTAAAGAATCAAGGTAGACCCACTGCTTTTTTGGATGTTCTCCAGGTCAAATAGCTCCTTGATTTCATTTATATAGTGGAAGGAGAACACCTGACATGGAAAGTTTTCATCCCCTGCCAGCACGCACGTTTCATTGGTTGCTCTGGAACCAGAAAAGAACCTCTTTCCGTCAGGAGAGAATAGAGAGAAGGGAAAAAAGTCACAGCAGGCCTGTTTACACAGCTGTACTATCCTGTCCCAAAGGTCCCTGCCACCGACTCTGCCCAGGCTGATGCCCACCACGGGAAGAAGGTCTCCTGGCAAACAGCCCGAGGAAAGAAAGCAAAACAGGTCACCTGCAGTCATTCCTCAATCTCCCACATCCCATCCCAAATCTCAAAAATAAAAATCTCAAAAATCTGTAACAATGAGTGTGCCAGGATAAAAAGGAAAAAAAAAAAAAGAAAAAGAAAGAGACTGGACTACATGGAGAATGAAGCAGCAACTAAAGCGGGTTTTTTTGTTTTGTTTTTCTTCTTCTCAATATCCCAGCCATTCCAAGCTTTAATCAGTCATCTCCTCCCACAACCTCTCTCAAGCAATAGAAAGCAAACACCAGGAAAGATTTTAACACTGGYTCCTTGTGGGACCAAACTGATATATTTTAGCCCATTTCTTTTTAATAAACGCAATGATTTTAATCAAATTTGTTCAGAGGACAGRAGATTAGTTAAAGAAGAGAAGTAAATGAAACATTAAATTAAGGTATCATTGGGAATTAAAAATGTAATTTTGTGTTATCATCAGTGGTATATTATGAATAAAGAATACGCAATATGCAATTAATATGCAGCGCAGTACGAACACCATTTGAGAAAAATGAATTTGATATGTAGGACAGAAAGGTCATGAATTCTTAAACCCAATTCAATTTGCTTTGCTCTGTTCAATTTCCTCCTGGGCCTCTCTGTTTAAATATTTCCAGGTATAGAGAGCAAGTCGCTAAGTTTGGACATATTTCGAAGTGATTATGGGTTCACAGCAAGCAACTGAGGACATTTCCTACGCAATCAAGGCACTGCTCCGGTAAGTCCATTTTTGTTTGGGTACAGCTGCTTCACACAGAGCTCCATGGAAAGCAACTGGGCAAAGACCAGCAGGTCAGCAGCATAAGCCAACTGCAGAATCATAGCATCCACTAAAGACAATTCCACAAAGTTTTGAAATAAACTCCCATCTTTTCTGAGATCAAAGCGTATTACTCAAAATAACTAACCATGCAAAAACATTACATTTTCCTAGGCTACTTACTACTTTCTTTATGTATTTTTTGAGTGATGAAATAGGGTTGTCAAAGTAGACTAGCAGTATGTTTCACCTGTGTATAAAGGGGAATAACAATTATTCAGAAAACAAGATGAATACACTACATACTCAAGTGTCCATTTAATTTAAAAGYATGGGCATTTCTAGACACAGATGATAGACAATCACGTCCTATGCAATCCAGAAACTAGACTAAACGTCACTTTGCATCACCAAACTGGTAACAGTATTTTAAACATYCTACTGCTGGATAACACAAGTAATYGTCAAGGATTTGGCCATATGTTTACCGGGCACTTAAATAACAAAGTCCCAGCTGACTTAATCACACTCAAAGGTTACCACATTGAAAGATTACCACGCCAACTTTGAAAGCATCAGTATCRCTGGTACTCTTCAGCGTGCAAGCAGCCAATACAAAGCTTGTCCATTGGAGGGTTTTAAGCMTCACTTGACTCCCCTCGGCTGGAACACGGACTTCATGGAACAGCAAATGCAGATGTGCAAACAGGCACAGGTAGATCCATACTTCGCTGTATGCTATGTGGGAGCCTGCTTTAGGATTCCTCACCTTCCCCATCCCTTTGGCTGTTCCCATTCCCCACACTACTGGGCTTCCCAACACAAAAAWTTGACTAAAGCTATACATTTTGTAATACTGGCTCCATACATATATTAAAAGAGCAGTGCACTAGTTCCACAAATCTAACAGTCAATACTGCTATGTGAAAAAAGTTTTGAGACTTCTGGCTTTAAAAGATAAGTAAATCAATGCTACTTTAGCATTTCCATGAAACCAGCAATTTTTTCATCAGTTCCATGAAGCCATTCATTTTATCCATCCAGTATAATTACACAGTTGCACAATTATCTGCTTATCTCAACCCATTTAATCTATTGGCATCTCAATTCTGATAACTGCTATTTTATGCTTCTTCAAAATCATTCAGCTGAATGTACATTTTGGACAAAGAGCCTTTATAGAAGCCAACTGTGATCATCCAGACTGACCTATGCTGCACCAGCCACATAACTCGGTAATTTTTTCATCAAGCCTACAAGCATCCAGCTGAGCTAGATCACTTCTTTTAGAAAGAGAGACAACAAGATGCTGATTTAAATACTTAAGCTAACAGCAATACCATAACTTGCTTTTGAATTTCTCTTGTTGAAATTATGACCAGATTCACAGAGCTAGTGAAGCCTCATTTTCCTTCCATATATTTAGTACATAGGTCAAATCACCAAGTTAGTCCCAAGTTCAAAAATTTAGATAAAACATTTCAAATCCAGAGATTCCAGTCAATCCTGGTGGCAGATGTTAGGTCCAAACTTATTTCTATGCAAAGGGAAACTCAGCAAGCTACTGACAGCTATCAAACAAGTTCTGGAAAGCCAGACAGCTTATCCAAAAACAATGTATAGTAAAAGCAATAAATTCTGTGTACCACTGACTACTAAGATTTACAGGTAGAACTCTTTTCAATGTATTGTTGAAGCTCAGATCAATAATGCCATGTTTCATCTTTGTCAAGTTATTAAAGTTGTGTCTTGGACACCATGATTCTTRAATATTCAAAAAGGCAATTTTGAGAGTTAAGTTCTCCTGAAATGTAGCTTTGTACTGTATTATTCTACTATGTAAATACTTTTTTAAGCAAACATTAAGATACAGGTGTAATGTTCCAAATGTAGAAAGTGTTTTCATTTTCAGTTGCAGTGGCCAGTGAAATGGTCTAACCAAAAAGCTAGGTGCTCACACATAACTAAGACTAAGACAATGCATAAAGTCACATTGCAGAAAGTCTCTCACATCACTGATCTCTCTRTACTCAATATAGATAGATATATATACACACACACACACTCACTCTATACTTTTCTGCTGATTTCTTCTATCAAAAGCAGTAGATCATCTATTTTTCTTTGTGTAAGACAAACATGTCTAAGCWTATCTCCACATCCCCTCTTGGTTACTTTGTTGTTCTCTTGGTTAATTTATACATCTACACAGAAAATACCAATTGAAAGAGAGGATACTACCTATTAAAGAGTTATTTCCCTGAAGAAATTATAGTTTTTCTTAAAATGCTCTGAGAAATTAAAAAAAAAAAAATCCATTCATGAAGCTTTATTCTTTTCAAATCATTTAGCTCCAATTTGCCCTTTACCCTACCTCTTGATTCACAGAATGGTTGAGGTTGGAAGGAACCTCTGGAGATAATCAGGTTGAACCCCCCGGCTGAAGCTGGTTCACCCAGAGCACRTTTCCCTGGACTGCATCCAGACAGCTTCATTTCAATTTCCATATTTGATTAAAGCAGTACAGCAATATTGCAAGTAGAAGGGAAAGGCAGCAAAATATTTCTAGCGATGTATCCTTGGCTTTGAAATTCATAATCATATGTCATTTAGTAACTCCAGAGCAAGCAAGCAGGGAATTAGCAGATTAAGTGTGTTTTCTAGGTGAAGCTCATTTTAACAAACACCACAGATCGAGATATTTACTTACTGCTTGCCTTGTGTCATTCTGGATTCAGAGACGTATAATGTATTYAACTAACCAAAGATACTTAGACTGAGTAAGCAGATGAAGAGTTTAAAACTTTTCCWTAATCCAGCTCTTAGGACTCAAGGTCTGGCAGATAAAGTTATTAAGTATATTTAAAGTTTGCAAATAAACCCTTACAAGGAAGTTATTTACTTTTAGCTAATAGGGGAAAACTAATTTGTATTGTATTCACAGCATGCACTCCTGTAGAGCTGCACTACTGAAATGCAGACAAGTACAGATTATTCAAAACAGAAGACAGGCAGTGATTTTGAAATGTTAATTAGAAACACAAGGGATATGAACAAGTAGAGAAAAATGAATGTGCTGATTGTGAGAAATAGAGAAACCTTTCAGAATAAAGCCCCTATAAATAACATTTTTTAGCATATTAATAGAAATGGACAGGTAGCAGAATAAAAAATGTACTTATAATGTCAACAATATACCTATATAATGTACCTATAGATTCATCCGCTTTACTGCGGACCCACTGCACCTCCCACAGATATCAGTGATTTCTGCCGCTCTGGGAGTTAGGGAAAGCCATACAAGGTGAACAATCACTTACTCAGATAAACTGTGCAACTCCTATCTAAAAAAGGGAGAATTCTAAATTAATTAACATTCAGAGGAACAATAGCAGCACCAGAAGTTCACACTACTTGGATTTTGAGGGAAGATGCAAGACAGCATTTGAATGTGAGATTTCTAAAGATGCAGGAGATACTGTTGGACAACTATGTGCCTTTYGTGTCCGCTTTCATTGAAGTTCAAAACCACAGAGTTTCAACACAATAAAACTCTCCTTTTTTGTGCTAATATTTCSTATGCACCTTCTATTGTGATGCCTTCTTTCAACCTTCACTCCATCTATGATGACAAGAGGAAAGGGACTAAAAAAAAAGCTTACAAATCAATAATAAGTGAGCCTGACAGTAATGCAGATTAGCGAGAGCTGCAATATCAAGTTGCCCCTTCTGCCCCACGAGATTAACAAAAGGCAACAGAAAACACAGCAAAAGGCATCAGAAACTTTTGCTTGAACCCTCATGTGGAGCTCATCTCAAAGGGAAAAGAAAGAGGAAAAATAAAACTGTTTCATGTTTCACTTTTCAAAAGGTACCACAGCATAAGTAAAAGAAAGTCTGTTACTTAGAGAAAACACTACTTTGTGGTCTTTTTCTGCCCCCCCTCACCAATAACAGGAGGAAACAAGTAGCTATGCAAGAGTTTTTTTGTTCATTTTCCTAGAGAAGAGCAATATGGAAGGTTTTTTGGGTTTTTTTTGCTTTTTTTTGCACACGAAAGTGCCATTCAAAAATATGGACTGCTTTAGGGGGCACTAGTAAAATATTAGTGGCTCTTGGGTGTGTGCCAAGCAGTGCACACAGAGAAATAAGAATTTGTAGCTATGTGTTTCACTCTTTTCTCCCAAAGTTGTATAACTGTAAATACTATTTTTTTTTTTTCCAAAACAACACTGATTTATCAATACTAGTTTTTTCAGACATGGAATTTACCAGCTTTGTTACACTATCAGTTAGAAGAGTTTTCAAGATCAGGATTTACAGATTACAAAGTTAGACTTACAGATTACAAAGTTATTACAAATAAAACAAACAGATTCCATTCATAACTTTTTTATCTATTATGAATAATGGATCACAGACGACCAGTTACTAAACACATTAATGACGTTTTATCACAGTCATGAAACTCATGTTGTCACGGGAGATTTGCATAGAAAACTAACAGACTATAAACTTTCATTGTTTCAATAAAGCTAGATCACTTCTCTAAAATAACCGTTTTGCTTTTCTGTGACCTTCACAGAGAAATTTTTTGCTTGCTTATAGATACCTATTTTTAAAATTCTATACGCACATATACACACACACCCCTCCCAATGAAGTAATAAACATTTCTAGGAGGTGCTAGTAGTTTCTCCTTATCCAAGGAGCATTCTTCCTTGTTTAAAAAAAAAAGGCAAATTCAACTAAGTGGTTTTCTATTAGATTCTTCCTGTCCTCCCAGAAAGGAAAAGGCACCAGATGAAATCCGAGCCACATTTCCTGTCTTTTCCATCAGGCTGCACCTACATTTTGGGTTGTGTGACAAAGAAGCTGCAGATCTGGGCTACAGCTTGGAGTTTTTAGCTGAAGATGCCCCGATTTGCTGCATATCACAGCACTTTGAAGCTTCCTCTGCAGCTACAGATATGATTGCTACCATTTAACTAATTTTTTTTTTTTTTTTTTTTTTTTTTTAAACATCAGGAGACACTGCATGAGAAGTCAACAGGCTGAAAAAAATTCTCCCTGCAAACGTTGAAGCCATTACTTTTCTGGCTAGAAAGCAGCCTGATACTGAGCACACATGCATGCTGGCTCACTTGCTCTGCTCTTGCTAAATATATATATGCCTCTAATGCCAGACTTCAGTTTCAACTCCTGAAAAAAATATTGAAATACGAGCATTAATATAAAAGAACTTACTTTCTTTCCTTAACATTTGTTTACACACATTGCTATTAGATAATGCGATATCTCCGAAAAGGGAGCCTCCTCCCACAATGACACGATCTTTAAAAGATGTATCTGATACTTTTAAGATTGAATACAACAAAACAACGTGGCAGCACCCTATTCTTGCCTATGTACACATACTAATCTTCCACCGCAGATATTTAACCAGMAAGAATCACCAAATCACAAGCACATTTCAAACAAAATTACCAATATACCTTTCCTGACAGGCCAGAAATTTTTGTAATAGGATTCCTGCTCYATTAATATACACATCTATATCATTTCTGCTTCAGTGAGGGCAACAAAATCCCAGAAACGTAAAAAGCRCAGAAAGTGTCTCCTAAAGTTTCTGAAAAGGAATATATTTTCTAAAGGAATTCTGTGGTTCAATCAGAACTTCAAGTTTCATGACTTTGGGGGCACCACGTAAGGCAGACCTATTCCTGCAAGCKAAAAAACTGCAAAACTGTCCAACACAGAAGACAGCAATAAAATGATGTCAGATTTTCCAAGATGGGCGAGTGCTTAAACAGAGAAATCCTGAGCAGAACTTTTTCAACCTCTTGGTTTTACCCAGGAAAGGAGAATTATGGAAACTCTCCTGATGTTCCGCATCCTGCCGCAGTACTTGGAGCGCACTGGGAACAACAGGATGAGGGAGAGATGCACAGATGCATAGAAAGTTGACAGATTTTTCCCCTATTGCTTCAAAGCCTGTGTCTAAATCTAGGAATCGCTGCACTGTGTGCTCCCTTTTGAGCACAGAATACACATTTCAAGGGCTCTGCATAACTCAGCTAAGAGTTGCAGTCTCCTAGTCRAGGAGAGCTGCTTCAGATATCATCCTCTACGAGGCAGGAAAAGCCAGCCAAAGTAATCAGGTAAAGCGTTCCTTTCTGAAAAACCTATTTCTTAAAATTCAAGTATGCCTTTCATCATCACCCTACTTCCAAACCTTTCAAACTAAAACCCTTTCCCCATGAGTCACAGCACTTTGGTCCAAGTTCTAGAAGCAGAAAGACAAGACCCTTGACTACACAAACGTTACTGCAGATCCTCTAGTGGAAGACATTTGGAAATTCTTCAGAAGGACTATAGAAACCAGTGTTCCAACAAGAAACCAGCATTACAAATACATCACACACCTGCACGCTCTTTAACAGGGAAAAGAGATCACAATTAAGCAACCCTATGTACCCTTAATCTGTCCTAAAAATAGGACCAAGAGCATAAACCTTTTGATTGCTGTTGAGCTCAACAACCATCTTGCCACCATCTAATGTGAATGGAGAGCCCAGCGGAAGGGCACAGAGCCTTTCCCACGGCAGGAAAAAAAAGCCATGGTTACCATTCAAGGAGTTTGCAGCATAATCCAATCTGAACATCACAGGACATTGAAAAAGATCCATCAAGCACATGCTAAAACAGCTTTAGTGTGTTTTATGATGTTATCTATACTCTAGGTTAATATGAGATTTTTATGTGTACATTACTGCTTCTGAGTCCACTGGAGTTATGCTGCAGCTTCTTTACTAGATTGCATTATATTTCTTCACAATTCCTATCTGCCTTCAAATTTAAGGAAGCCCAAGGGAACGCAGCCATTCAGCTCCTGAGCTGATAGCGTAGCTTCCTCGCTTCTCTTTCTCTCAAGGGAACTTGTTAGGTGTAACACCTCTAGAGGAAAGGTTTAAGTAACAGTTTGTTCCTAGTCCTGAAAAAGGTAAAAATAATTAAGTTCTCATTTCATTACCAGCCCATCTTCTGTACTATGACAGCACACTGCACTTTGTCCTGCAGCAGATTTAAAAAGCACGCAAGGAAGTCGATCACAAGATCCCTAACCTAGAGAAAAAGTTTTATTTATTCAGCCATTGGTATCCGAAATACCTATCATAGAGGAAAACAAACACACACACATACATTTGAACAGTTATTTCTTGATGCAAAGGGTGCAGGACAATTATCAAAGACATTTCTTGAAGACAAGTCAAAAGAATATTTTGCATTTGTCCAGCTCCAGATATTCTCAGGCATGAGGAAAAACACCAATGAAGCAACTTTTTTTTATAATTATTATTTTTCTCATTTGGTTGAAGAAAGTAATATAATTGCTGAAGAGCTATAAAACAAGACACCTGCATTTTGGCTGTAAATGTATTCATACCAACACACCAGAACCACCTAACCTTTCAAAACTGAAATACCAAGGACATTCCCTGCTTTCTCATCCGTCTCTGCTAGCCACTTTAGCTCTGCCCCTTGCTTTTTACCACTTTTTAGGGCATTCTACTATCTGTATCTTAAAGTGTGTTTACTAGACAGATCTCTTACACACATAGAGGGGTTGAAGAAGGGAAATAATGAATGAATGACRAAGTGACAAGAGAAAGAAAAGACAATAAAATGGATCAACTAAGTTTTAGGAAGCCTATAAAGCAAAGGAAGGTATTATTTACTTGCTTTTTTTTTGTTGTTGGGTTTCTTTTTTTTTTTAAGTGTATTTATTTATATTCAACCTAGCACTTCATAAAGTGGAGAATATTTGGGGAATATGGTGAAGAGCCATCTTGTGCTTTAAAAGAAAAGTTGTAAGTTGACACACCGACAAAACCACCTTTCAGACAGGATATATTAAGCTCAAAAAGCTATACTTAAATTTGTAATGCTTTCAGCCAATGATAGATTGACACTAACTAAAATCACTGATTTTGTTGATCATACTGTCTGTACAAGGAACACACTTTCCTGAAGGAGTCATACTTAATAAAAACTACAGCAAAAATAAAGCCTATAATAAATGTCGCTCAGCATAAACTCACAGCAAATCCATACGCCAGTCAGCAACTGTCACTGCAGACTGTTATAAGACAGCAGGCGATTCTGTTTAGCCTGGGAGAAGGCAAAGGCGACAGAAATATTTAAGTCTAGATGAGAAACTTGCCCAAAACCTACAATTGCCACGCCTCAGCTCTCTGACTTATCCTGCTTTACACAATTCAAAAAGTTGTCCCTAAGCAGTGCATGGGAAACTTGAGACCTTTCACTTCAATCTTCAAACCTTASTTACTGTCCGCACTGTTTGCAGAGATATGATTTTTTAACTGCAATATTGTTTTTCTGCTGCACGGTTGTTTTAAAATGGTGTGCGGGTACTTGGTTGGACAAAAAATAGGTCATCACTTTGTGGTTCTAGCTCCCTGAATGAACAGTGGTACCTGGACAGTTAGCTCGTGAGAATAAAACCACTTGCAAAATTTGTCTCAGGTTTGCATAACTTGTTCCTAAAGCTTGGAAAAAATGAGGGGACTTATTTATATAATAATGTTATTTAACCATCTTAATCATGTTGAAGTTCCCAAAGGAGCCTAAGGACTTGCTGATCAAACAGAACCAATACCATTAACTCAACTGGAGTTCATTTATTCTTACTGTGATTCAAATCTATATGCAGACCTGTATACTGTAGAAGCACTTCTGAATGAAATTTCAAATCATTTTGTTCTAGTAAATACTAAAAAGGAATTAACAGGAATTATCTTTTGTAGCTTGAATAAATACTACAAGCTGATGGGTTATAAAAATTAACGTATACTAGGTCTTGCTAACACTTTTAAGCCAGAAAACCATTTCCAAGATGTTCTTTCTAAAATGATGACTCCACAAAGCATAGTCATCGACACTTACCTCCACTTGCACATATATTATGCATCAATGATCATACTACATGCAAATCACGTCACTATTTTCAGTAAAGGTCTTTTTTTCTGGTATTTAATCTCTACCCATTGTTAATGCATTAAAGCTAGAGGCAAGARTGACAGAATGATCAACTAACCAAGTGATTAGTAATTTCCTTTGCCCTGTCCAGACCAGTAAAATTAAATGGTTCAGTCTTGACCACTGTGCCACAATGGAAATGAGTAAGATGCATTTTACCTCCTTGTTCTGTTTGAACAGCAAATTAACTAAAACCAACTCGTTCAGCCACAGTCATGAATAACTGCAAATTGTTTGCTAGCACTTTGTTGTGGGCAGCTTCTGTTCATGCATCCTTGCTGCTATGAATTCTATTATACCACTTCAAGCAATGCTATTTATAACACATCTATGCAAAAAGAAGTCCAGGGGATAGCAGTCAGTTATAAAAATATCCATTACCCAAAAGGCAGCAGCATTCAGCAGGCTAAAAAGCATTAGAAAGAGGTCACTGGCAGCAAGGCTCCAATGTGAAGAGGGAAGGAATCATTTCTTTATCCTATGCGTGACCTGGCTGAAGTTAGAGGAATCATGTGCACACTTGAGGAATAATGTTCCATAATGAGAGAAAGAAAAAAAAAAAAAAAAAGGCTGCCTTATTTTCATGGGAAACAACCCTCAGATTTTTATTTGTATATTCCAAATACAAAATAGTGACAATTTAATCAAAAGAAACCAATGATGCCAACTCCTCCAAATCTAATCTTTCTCTRCTTGACCATATTCTCCTCCATTACATCCCTCCTCTTTTTTAATTTATTTTTACAATTATTTTTCCTTCTTAGCCCATGAAGTCATGTCTTTGGGGAGTGGGAAGTGTCTGTGATTCATCTAAGTGAATTACAAAACTGGTATGTCTCCCATAATCAAAAAAATCGGGCATCTGCTTTATTAATCTCAAAGGGAAAGAAACACATAAGCATTTTTATACCGGGGGGGTGCAAGAATATTCTGGATTCGGAAGCCAAACAAATTTCTTGTAGTGGCCACAACAAGAAGAGTCTAATTATCAGAAAAATATTCAGGTGAATGGAAACTTTTACATTTTAACTCACAGTACTGAAACAGAAGTGAATACAGAGAGACACAGCTCTTCGTTCAGTTCCCTCTTCCCCTGCTTCTGGCTGAAAATAAACTTACTGGAAGTCTTTATTGCCAATTCAGACTAATCTCTCTGCTGCAGGAGCCAGGAAGGGTCCCTGTGGGAGCACCGGCCTTTGTGCATCCCTTGGGCTTTTCCTAGGCTCACCTCTACTTGCATGTTCATTAGTGAGCCAAATAAGCTTTGGTTGGAGCATTTTTTTCTCTACTCCACCCTTACTACTTGATGGACTGAGATCTTAGGCAATTGCCCACTGAAGTTAGAACACAACCCTCAGAAAATGCACCACATTAATCTGAGTTGGGGGACCGGGGGTGAGTGTCTATGATTGATGATCCCAGCCTTGTGTTTTCATCTCTGCTGCTTGCCTCCTTCCTTTTTCTTTCCTGTAACAATAATAATTATATACATATCAGCCTTAAACTATCTAGTTTATTCAACAAAACTACAGTCTCACCTGTTTTTACTCTACCAGAATTGATTTTCTATYTGTGTCTGCTCTAGATTCACGGCTTAGATATTCTTTTAATGCAAACAAAGGCAAAGTTAGGCAGCCTACTGCAATACAGTTATTAGATCTCTCTGAAGAGTTTTGCCAAAARGTCTGCACTAACACCAGCGTCTATTGAAAGTAGAGTTCAAGGGTGTTCTTTGGTAGTTTCCATCACCAAGTATTAATTTCTAGTTAGAAGAACAAAAACTAAAAACTCAGGGAAGTGAAGAGATGTTATATATAGAATTGTATAATTGTAAATAAAATAGAGTGGGGAATTTGTTTTAAATGTAATGAAGCCAGAGGTGTATCGCAGCTGGAAAAGCTGGCTGTAAATGTGACCAACATCCATAATCTTCCATCTGAAGTAAAGACTAAACCCTCCAAATACAAAAGCAACATCTGAGAGACGCATACATAAATGCAAACAAATCTCTAGTTTAAAAATATCAAGCTAAGTAGGTTATTTTATTACCACTAATGATCAAGCAATAGAAAATATATCTGCACAAAGAGCGGGATACACCTTCACCTGCTCTTGYTTTCCCTTGAAGAGTCCAATCCCTTGCTGGATTTTTTAAGAGTTTGCGGAGGAAGGGCAGAATGACAGCCATGTGATTTTCATCAGTTCTTCTGACTTTAAAAATCTGTTATTAGCAATAGTGATGGGCTTCAATAACATTTAAAAATATGCTACAAGCACAGAAACAACATGTCCTGTAATACAGGACACGTAACRCTTGGCAGATTGGAAAGTGTGGGAATCTGCTGAATCTCTTCAGAGATACCCCCACACAGAGGCCTACAGCTATTTTCCTACAACAGGAATATACCTTTTCACATTTACGGAGAGGTGGTAAACTCTTTCCTTATCCCTTTATGCACTCTACACTTAAACAACTRCACATCACCCCTGGAAATCAGAGAAAACAAAAAGGATAAAGACTGCACTCCAGARCAGCACCAGGTCTGTTTTTAGAACCTTCAACTCTTCTTTAAGGAATCACGGGCAATTCTATACATGTTAAGGAAGTTCGTCTCTGCAACAGYTCTGGTAAAAGACTTCATGCACTTTTGATTGCTATTGCAAGAGTGAAGTGCAAGGAGAAAATAACTAATTAGACATTATATTTTATCAGAAGTGACAGTAGTTTAGACGCTCCGCTGCATCTAAACCATTTCAAATATTTCTTATAATGAAAGTCCAACAGAGCCGCGTTCTCCTGCTAAATTTTCACATTAAAAAAATTCTATTTATAATGTCCATTAGGTTCACTTACACAGCTAGCAAATGTGTAAATAAATAACAAAAACAGCTTACCTTTCGATACATTTACAAGCTACAATACACACTTTAACAGTTATATAACATACTCAAAGTGAGTGAGAAATTATAAATAAGATTTGAGGAGAAAACTATCAACTTGGAGATATTAAGTTCTTCAGAAACAAAGGAAAAACATAGCTATGTATATTTTATATAAATAGAATGCTATTTGCAGGCAGTTGCAGGCAGTATTTCTCAAGTAATTACCATAATGCACAAATACTGCTACATAAAAGTTTCATTTCATAGTTCACTTTATGTTCACAGCATCTGAACTGTGGATTGCATCCTACAGCTCTGATATGCATCCATCAGGTCATTGGTAATTACTTCTAATATTTCATCCTTTGCAAGTGCTGAAACAGCAATATTAAACTGGAGCAAAAACATTAATAAAAAAACCATAATCCTGACTTACCCTGGGTCAACAGCAAGAAGCCCAGAATCATCCAAACTTATTTTGAATGTCCAGCCAGAAAATCTGAAAGACAGAGTAACAAAGTTTGTGACAAAGCTGACACGCAGCGCTCTAGAAGGAGCAAAATCAATTGTGACATTTTTCATTTATTTGTAAATGCCTCTTTGGCAGCACGCTCACTCAAAACGACAGTTGCCTCTTACGGAATAGGGAAGGTGATGGTAAAATAGAGGAATCCTGACAGTTGCTTTAATGAGATTCCGCATTAGGACCACTCTAACACTCTCCCTCAACAAGGAGGATGCCCTTCACTTTCAATCTTCTATCATCCAATTTGGAAAGCGTTAACCCTAGGAAAAACTCAACTCAGCCTCCTCTAATCAGCATCACAGCCCTCCTCCCTACCTTCTTCACCACCTTGCTGATACTTACGTATGGAAGCCCTATTCCAATGCAGAACAAACTAGTTCTATAGACTTATTTTTTTTTAATTAGTATATAACCTATAGAGCAAAATTAAGCTTCTAATACAGAGTAATATTTTACTCTAAATTACTCTAATCAAAGACTCATCCCAGAGGTGGGCAGAGGGGGCTAGGCTCTTGAAACAGGCCTTATTTGCTATCAGGAAAGCTTGCAGCACACGCAGAGCACCCTTTCCCACCTGAGGAACTGTGATGTGTGTGCCTGCACCTACTGGGCGCAGCTTCAATGTGAGCAGCTCTAGATCCGAACACCACTGCAGCAGGTGAGGGGGCAGTTTGGCTTTTCTGCCATCCCACGTGCCATGTGTTCCGCTTCCAACACAATATGCGGATACAAGCAGGTATTCCTAGGGAGAGCAGCACTGAGCCATCATCTTTAGCAATGAAGAGCAATACGGTGCACTGGGGTACTTGCCATTTTTTCCATATATAAAAAGTTTTCTATAAAATCGGGTCTTTGGCAGCGGTCACTGAGAACAGCTCTCACAAATGAAACAAGAAGCACACAAACCAGTCTTAAATAAAGGAAATTCATAATCAGTCCTTTTGCACACTTCATCTTGAACAGACTAATAATATTTATACAGACTATAAGGGCAAATTTAGAGTCAAAAATTAAACACAGTTCAAAACGCTAACAAAAAAGATCTGCCTATACCACTTCGTATTCGATTCATTCAGTTCCAGTATTCAAGCTTTCTACCAGAAATTCCAGCCCCTCTCCCCTCTGATAAAAGCTGATTTCCCCTGCTATAATCACACATCCTTTTTTCCATGGAACTAGATGTCAGTACAGAGTACCTTGTGGCAGCCACTGGCCCTGTTTAGATTGTTTTGCCCATCATTTAAAAACAAAACACATACACACAACACCCCAAGGCATCCACGACAGAACTACTCAGCCAGTGCTTCAAGGAAAGGATTCCAGMATTCCAGATGTCACACAGACACAAGGTGGAACTGCAAGTCGTGCTTCGGGGTCCTGCGATAAATTATCGATAAATTAATTCCCCTCCTGTGCAATCTGCTAGCAGCTCTGGCAACATAAGCTGCGAGGTAGAGTCCTGTGGGACACTCAGTCACCCRCTGCGCGTGTGAACACGATGGCAGATGAGCTTCAAGCCTTTACCCACAGTGCGAACCTGGCAGGATGCAAGTTATAACCCAAAATAAAGGACACTTCAGCTTCTTGTAATAAATGTCAATTCTCTAAACTTGAGACCTTTCCTAGTTCATTCCTAGAAAGACAGTTACTCCCAGCAAGCCCTCACATTTGCAGGGGACACAGGGAAGACCCCATTCTGACCTCTGCTCCAGGGTGGAGGCACCACCAAGGAATGAAGAAGTCCRTGGACACTTACCCTGGCAAGCAAAAATGACAACTCCTCTCAGAGGAAGGTTGTTTTACAATCCAGACAGGTGATCTGGAGGCACAGCAGAGTAATAATGACTAACATCACATACTAGAGGGAATATAAATTTTAATGATACCACTCATAAAACCCACATTTTAAAGGTTACAAAACAGAAACAAGCTTACAGAGAAAACACATAAATCATTCAAGGTGTCAGGTTCCTGCTCCTTAGCTATTTTAAGAATTAACTGCCTGTACATCACTAAATAGAGTCTGCAGCACTTATCAGCACTGGACTGAAAATAAATGTATGGCAGAGTTCAGCTAGCATAGCCCAACATAGACTACATCTTAGCAAGACTCAATCGCTTTATTATTCACTGGTTCAGTAAAGAACAAAACATGGCCAAATTCTCACTAGTTAGCCCAGTTACAATTGGTCAGGTAAGTTCACAGGTCGCTTCCCTAGACATATATTCATTTTCTCATATGTGTTTCATCATATTCCTTTTTTTTTTTTTTTAAAACTACTTTTTACTACTACAAATCTTTACWACTTTAATTGTTCTAGAGTTGTGGCTCTTTATTGCTATACCCATAGGCATACTATTAACACAGGGTATTTTAAACAGCCGGCTTCTATCAGGGCTATCAGTATTGAACTTTAACACAAAAGCTGCTCAAATTCACAAGCCATTTCTCTGAGGTGAAGTAGATCCCACAGAACTCAAGTCATTTTAACAAGCGGTCATTTCTCCCATTCCTTTCCACAGGTACCTCTGCTTCCCTGGCTATCCCAACATTCCTAGGCCACATCACTGGAGTTGTCCTTGGAGGAACACGCCAGACAAAGGCTCGCTGGCTGAAAAACAAARCAGGAAAAAGCAGAATGGGGCACTTAAAGTGTTGCAAATCGCTTCCCTCCATAAGGCTCCAGACTATCTCCCTTCGGAAGGAGGGAGCTGAGGGTGAAACCCTTTTGCTGCTGAACATACCTGCTCAGAGATCAGACCATTAGTTTTTAAGCATCTTTTTGAGCAAGTTCACCTTTCATGCTACATTTTCCTTAATATTCTTTAAGGTGTGAGCAGTTAATGGGTGGCCCAAAGTTGATTTTTTTTTTTCCCCTCTACAAATGGGTCAAACATTAAAAGACACTTGAACAAGGTCATCTCACCCCTCTGCAAAGTCCAACAGGACTATCAGATAAGGCTTCACCCAAAGTCCCTTCAGGTCAATGGGAACGTTTCTACTGGCCAGACTTTGGCATCAAATACAGAAATGCGGCACAGAGGCTCAATCCAAAAAGCACAGGAAGGAGCTGCATGGAACAGCTTACACAGCTGTTTCACTGCATTTAAAATCACCACCTCGCACTGGAGATTTCTGACTCCAGCACCAATTAGCAGAGTCATTTAATTTCCTTTTCTAAAACTGCTCCTTAAAGAAAACTCAGTATTTAGGTTACACTGGCTATAAACTCCTAACACTTCCAATAAATTGCTTCCCTTCCCATCTTTAATTCCATAATCTGTGCCTGTGACTCCAGAGGAAGCAGTGGGAGGGGGGTGTTATGATTAGACAAACTGCTATTATATGGTACTATTATTTTTCCAATCTGTTTTCTTTAGAAAATATTAGAAAAAAAACCTCCAACAATGAAGTGAGCATTCACATAGCAGTGAACTTCAGATACTGCAAGACGGCTGCTGCGAGCCGTGATGACTTTCCCGTGGGGAAAAGTGACCTGGTAATTCAAGAACAGCAAAGTCAAAAGTAAGGTAAGCTGGGGGAGGGAACGGATTTCCCTCTAGGATGAGATAAATATAATTTCCCACGGCAGTGTATATCTCTCTTAAGCCTCAGGTGGTTTTAAGTTAATGAGATTAGTTCCAGCAGGCAGCGAAATCCCAGGATATAGGATTTATATTTCAGCAGTTTTCWCTTTAGCCAGAAAGTACAGTGCAGTCAATCTTTGTGTCATTTTGTTATTGTCCCAGTTTGGGTCTCATTTTTGGTCTCAACTTGGTTAAAGCGGCTCGTAAGTTTTACTTGAAGGCTTAAGCATCATGTAAAGAGCATGTTCAAATGTTTAAAAGCAACAGCAAAGGAAAAAGTCTCAATCTGCAGGAAGGGATTTTTCCCCCACTTTTCACATACACTGTGTCTATGCATTTTTAAGGAGAATCACAGAATTGAATTTTGTACTCATACACTTCCTTAAAAAGTTCCCAAATTTTAGCTCTAATACAAAAACAAGTAAGTTGATGGAAAAAGGCAACTAGATTTTAAAGACCTAAAAAAGAGATTTGTGTGAACAGCTTAGGAAGGCTGGCCAATACCCCAGCACACAGGTTTTGTGCAGGCTGAGTCACAGATGCCTCTGCTGGTAACAAGCAAAGTGTTTTCCCATCCAGGATTGGCTTAACTGGACACAGAACCTGGAGTATCTCTCTGGCGGCCAGTTCTAGCCATATCCAAAGTTAAATGATGTTGTTCTGGGAGCCTTCCCACCAAGGAAGACTATTGCAGAGCAGTGTTTTACCCACCTCACAGCAAGGCACCCTGGATGCATCCAAAACTGGACAGATCAAGCAGCTGGAGTAGGCTGATGTATTAACACCAATTGTGATACAGAGCTGTTAAACAGAAACCTTTTAGAAGATAACATGAGGGATAAAAACGAGGTCAGATGATAAAACTGATTTATATGCATTACCCAGCATTATTTCAACTCACAATCACAGCTCATTAATAAATAACTACTGCTAACTTAGCATTTATCAATTGTGCTTCACTCTCTGCGCAATATTTTAGCCATGAATTTAAGAAAAAAGGATCATTACATCAATAACATTACTCAAAGAAAATGGGGAGTATTTAGCATAGCCAACATGCTTCAGAGAGCGCTTTCCTACCCAGTGCAAAAATGACCACAGGCTGCCGGAGTAAAACACAGGGGCATCATATCAATGTAATGATCTTTGCCCAAACCTTCTTATCAGCTCTTGGGTTCCTGCCAAGACACAGCCTTATTAAACTCCATATCCAGGCAGTATGAAGTCTGCGGGCACAGAGGCCAACACCCGACCTCAAAYGTCTGCCATAACTCACAGCTTCATAAGCATCACTATCCAATCYGCCAGCAGAACTAGGGTAACCAAATAAAAAGTCATCAGCATTCAGTGGTCAGACCTTGAAACACGCAGCCATCGAGTTCTGTGGGAGTAAGAGCACATGCTGCTCATAATAAAGGCATTTTCCTTCAGCCGTCTCCAGGATATCTAAGTGTTTGCTTACCCGAGGAGTAAATACACATTTGCTCTTAAGCTAAGCCCAGCGAGCACTTCCAGTGTTTCAAAGAGCAATTATGCCATTTTCAATTAATTACTACATGCAAATGTAATTCCAACAATAGGAAAATGAACCACTAGAGTAATTGTTCTGGAAGTACTGCAGTTATAAATGTCATCCAAACACACCGTGCTTTCTGCTGGCAAAAAGAGTATTTTGTAGTGGTCAGGGAACTCCTTTTGCACACATTAATAACAAACAAGCTTCAAAAGGAGAAACTATTTTAACAGAATCATAATCTCTCCCACCATTGCATTGTTACCTTTGGAAACTTAGTCCTAAGTCCTACCAGAAAACACACGCAAGCTCATGTACAAAGGATATTTTAAACCAGTTTAAAAAAGAAAACACTCCAGTCTAAGTCCAGTCTAAGAATGTATGAATGTATGAATTTAGGTGAGAAAGGTCAAATCGAATAATCTGGATCTTGCATTGTCCAAGTCAAGAATCCTTGACAAATGGCAGTCAGTAGGAAGAGGCTTCAGCACAAGCTTTCTTAGCAGCATAAAACAGCCTAGAAGATTCCTGCAGAAAAACTGGGCAGCTCTGTAGTTCTAAGTGTTAAAATGCTTAAAGCAACCCACTCCAACCAACCCAAAAATAGCTCAAATACTTGCACTAGCTTTACCTTGGCAAAATCTGCGTTTGCCATATGCARTTTAGGGGAGCTGTTGTGCAATGATTCACTTAATCAGCAACTAAAGAGCCTACTAGGAGCATTCAGCTGAGAACAGCACCCACTTCAGGAAACTTCAAGCTCAGAGACAAAGTAAAAAGGAGTTATAGAATCACAGAACGGTCGACATTGGAAGGAACCTCCAGAGATCATCTAGTCCAACCCTTCTCCTCAGGCAGGGACACCCAGAGCAAGGGGCATAGGGTGGCATCCAAGCAGATTTGGAAGACCTCCAGAGAAGAGAAGGGGCCTCCACAACCTCCCTGTGCAGCCTGTGCCAGGCAGTCAAGCTCCTTCTGCCCATGGTGGCAAGCAGAAAGGGGCCTGATGCAGAGATGTGCAGGCCACAACCTCCTCCCAGCTGGCGAGCAGCCTGCTCAGCACCTGCACTCAGGAGGCAGAGCAGCCTGCAGCCTATCCGCGCTTCCTAGCATTCCAGGTATGGCATTCCTGTTACAAAGACCACCAGTCAGACTGCATGGCAAGTCACGGGTACCTTCTGCATCCCCAGGTACTCTATGGATCGATACAGCTGCCCAGGTGTGAGCAGGCAGAAGCTGCCTGTGCCTGCCCTTTCATCCCATGGGAAAGCAAAACATGCAGAACCCAAACTGCTGCCCTCAAAGGAAGAGGGCAACCACTCCAGATCTGCCCCGGCAGATGTGAAGAGAAACTCATGTCCCAACTGCATGCAGACATCACCTGCTTCTTCCCACTCTTAACATGAACAAAGCCATCATACTATAAGCATGTTCACAGAWAAAAAGGGATGAATTAAGTTTGTACTAAGATTTCCTTACATTGCCATAAAAATGGTAGAAAGGGTACATATGCAGGAATGTATACTTAAGATCTGATAGACATGTCACACTTTGAGATAAACGAAAAGCAGGCTTAGCGTAAATGGGAGAAGTATCACCTAGTTCTTTGAGGGGATTACACTTTGAACGTGGAGATAATCCAGCAACTGCTCCATCTAGCTTGGGACAGCACATACTCTGTCAGAATTTGGATATCAGATAGCACAGAGCACTAGATGATAAGGTTGAGTTATGCAAGCGAATGGCAATACCAAAGCGTCTTTGCCTTGCTTGCTTTATAAATATCCTAAAGCTGAACTACTTTAWGGAAGAAAAATAACATGGCAGAAAACCATTGAGACTGAAGCCTCACGTTGCTTTGCATTTTTGCTGCTAGGTGCAGAGCTCTGCCAGCTGCAGCTGCCTGCATGTGTCAGTGAGGACCCTGCTACAGGGGTGCAAGGGATTTGCCTAATGCATTAGACGGAGGCTGATTYGGGAGAGCACTGCTGGCCTAAAGCTGATGCATATGAAAAACAGCAGGCTACAGAAGTCTGAGGAAATGCAGAAGCTTTAAAAGACAGTTTTGTGATGGGAAGGGGATAAGGAAACAGATTGCCAAGAGATTTTTGATTTTACTTAAAATAAGTATTGATTGATACGGTCACAGCTTCACAGCAATGAGCGTCTGATGAGGGCTAATGAGCCACCTTGCACTAACACATGGTGCACAACGGCTGGAATCTAAGCAGTTCTCAAATAGAGGTGCTGTCAGATCTCAAAACCACATAGCACACAGGCGATCCAATAGGAACTTCTATGGAAAGCTTAGAAACAATATGAAATACTGCGGAGAATCAAATCTAAGTTCCTACTCAATGTATGTCCAGCAAACTCAGTCCAGGAGGCCTCGATTTAAGCCACAGCCCCTGACAACTGTGATCTTTCGACATTCCTAAGGATGCCTTTTGCAAGCTGATCCTCTCCTGGGAAACCATTCCAGGGACACCTTTGGTGATCTTCACCCAGAATCCCACTAGCTCAAAGCTCTCATACATACACAGGTAAGAGGTTTGGGGGAATCCTTTATTTCAGCTGCTTTTATGGATTTTTCATATTTTCATGACAGAGAAGACTTACGCATTGAAAAGCAGAGCAAATGCAAATTAGATACTCCTTCAAACACCAAGAAATGGCTTTTACTTCCCAGCCCAACTTCTGGACAGAACCATGACACTCTCTTCTATGAGGCAGCACTTCAGTGGCTGAGAAATAATTCCCCCCAGAAGAGAGTTTGAGTTTGATAAAACCACAAAATTTCCCAAGAACCACTGTAGAAACTCAGTGTAACAGAGCATTTTGCACCCCTCATTGGAAATCATCCCAGAACCACATTAAACCAAAAGCAGAGGATTTCCACTTAAACAGCCCAGACTACAGACCTAGAGCAGTAGTTTCCCCAAGCTAATGATGCATCCACCTGATGATCAACAACCTTATTAAGCAGTGACAGTTCACCAAAGCTAAGCAAATACAGCAAGTTTATCTAATGTAACATTAAGATGAAGGTGCATATTGCAATGGAAGAAAGTAACTGCTGCTACTGTTCACTAAAAAATACCCCTATTCTTTGAAAGTCCAACTCCCTTTTTGATGCACTCACTGTGCGTTACCTTGCAATAGGTTGAAGCTGGGAAACGGTTCCATTTAATCTGTTTCCTTTATGATGCTAGTAGGTAAAAATCATCATATACACATGCAAGCAGCACAGATCTTCTCCAAAAGAAACTGTGCCAAGTTTTCCTTTCTCCCACGTTCAACCCTCATCACCTTAACTCTGTTGAGTTTTCACGTTACATCAACTTTATCACTGCCATAAAGGCTAAGGTGGCTTTTCACGTC
The DNA here is from genome assembly GCF_003342845.1 of Nothoprocta perdicaria. Lineage (NCBI taxonomy): Eukaryota > Metazoa > Chordata > Aves > Tinamiformes > Tinamidae > Nothoprocta > Nothoprocta perdicaria. Next base: position 5,394,679 of record NW_020455643.1, on the reverse strand, counting down.
AATAAAACAGAAATGKTTTTTGTACCCAGTCTTAAATAAATAAGCAGAGAACATGATTTACTTTTTGTATGAAAAGATTGATAACCTTGAGCTTGAAACTGTATCTGGTATTCCCCCGATCTTGATTTGCCGTAGGAAAAAGAGTCTCTTCATCTGCAAATTACTAAAAATAATCAGCTGCAAGATGTGACCTTGGATAAAGCAATGTTAAATTGGCAAGCAAGTTTTTCTGAGGCCTCACTGTTATTAACTTGCAATTTTTTCATTTCAGTCTGCCACTGAGGCTTGGCAGGTTATAATTTTTCATTTTCTCACCTGGTTGATGCTCACTCRAGTAGAGATTATGAAGATAGCGGGGGAAATTTTTTTTTACAAAGGCATTTTTCCCTTTTCACTCCATCCTATCAGGGTGGCAATACAAATTGTCTTCGAGGTGAGGTAGGTTATCTTACGGGTATAAGGGCACTGCTTAAAATGCAAAAAAGAATCCTTTAGTATTCCAGTGGTACAAACTATTCTTATGCTATTCAAAACTCAAAAGCTTTTCCATTTGCTACTGGACAGTTGTGCAATTACAACCAGGTTGGTGTGCAAGTGAACTTCTATTTTCTGGTCAAAACAGTATTTTATTGTAAGCAAGAAACTTGAAGTCCAGAAATAAATGGCACCTTTACCTCCCTTTGTCTCCATAACACTAAAGCCTGCTCCACCACCAAGCAAGACGACATCATGAACCCCAAGTAAATGAAGTCTGCAGTTCAGTTGTGYGATTGTGTCTTTTAAAACTCCAGAACAGAATTAAATTAATATTACTACAGTATTTTATCTATATAAATATTCTTCAATCTACTTAGCTGAAGGGAACCTAAGCCTTTTTCCCCGACATCACTTTTAGGCATTCACTTCCCTCTCCAAAAATGAGCTGTGCTCATTGTACTACAGTATTTCATTTTCTGCTTGAAATCTCCACTGGCATAATGAGGCCTAACCACACTTGTATTCTACATTTTAAGAATTTGTTGTTTTTTCTTGCTTATTCTTAAAGGGCTTTTTGGTGGTGTTGTTTTGCTCCATTTTAAAACTGCTGAATGCTTTTGCTGTTAAAGCAGAGCATTCCCCAGTCACAACCGAGTATGTTTGGCTCTGTATCCCTTTCCTAACTCAATATCCTACACTCTCATTGGTCTGTATCTGACAATTTAACACATAAAAGCTGTAATAAACGGCTCTTCCCAGTGATCCAGCTTGCAACAACACTTCCCAGCTTAAGTATTTTGTTCAAAAGAAAAATTCATCTAGTATGTGAATCTCTAAACACAGAGACCTTCTGCCACAACCAATTTTTGAAACCTCACTGTCTAAACCAGACTAGAAGATTATCATTGAGCAAAAGTCAACTGACCTCACATACTCCAGATGTAGGAATTGCACATGACACACTGAGAACCTGCAGCACTTCCCTAATAATACAAGTAATAATGATTATTCTAGTTGAAGGCCAAGGGAGAAGATACAGTGCAAAGCTCTTCTGTCCAAGCACCGTTAAGAAACTCCATTCAAGAATCACTGGGTAACAAGAAGCCTAAGTGAGAGGACTGCACCATTAGAAACRGCAGCTCACAGGAAGTCAGACACACTGCAATATTGTGAGTATCAGGGCAGCAGGATGTTACGGCACAAAAATATTACTACTGCCTGATCAAACATACCTTTGTCTCCACAATTATCCATTTTTAGCCTTTATATCTGAACCATGGCTATTTTAATACAAACAGGTATAGTCCTGCTGAAACGCAAGTCAATGCAAATTCTGCCAGTGACCTAAGCAGACAAAAACACGACCATTTATTTGTCTTGCCTTGGCTGTCTGTTTTAATGGTATTTGCAAGTACTCACAAACATAGCAACTGTCTCACCACATATTTCATTCTTGATACACAGATTGCCATTGATAGACTCTCATTCCACTAATGAGGCTACAACTTTGGTTAATAATTTGTAACATCAAGGTCTTCAAAATCACGTGACCTCAAAGTAATAAATAATATCTAGCTCATTGCTTTTTATTGGTATTTCCCCCTACTGGTATTTCCTCCAGAGTACAATATCACTCATTTTACAGATAAGAAAGGGAAGCATAGGGAAGGAGCAGCCTTACCAAGGACACAGCAGGAATCACAGGCACACTTGATTTCTGACCAGGACTGCCAAAGCCAAAAGACCACGAGGTCACAGGAATCCTAGTTTAAATTGGCACCCATTGCTGTGCAGAATGGAGCAAGGCTCGGCTTTGTTAGTCTGTTGCCCCTCTCAGCCCACGTCAAGGAGGTGGTGCGGGCTAAGTGGGAGTTTGCAGCCCACCTGACCCCAAGCTCACTGATGTGGGACAGATACACTGGGATGAGAAGGGGTGTGAATGACTCATACAGGGAGCTGCAGTTCTGGGGCAATCCGTGTAAGCAAGGTCCTTGCCTGGGAAAAGTAAAGCGAATTTGATTGTACTCCTGCTGAACTGAATTTTCTGAAAAAAAAGATTGAATCCTTACAGGCCTGCCTTAAGCTACTGATTTTGCAGATCTGGATGTGAATATAAACTGAAATAAACTATTCATGAGTCCTTGCTACCTATGCATAAAGTTTTCCACGAATTCCCACTGGGATTTCTACTCAGAAAGCTGCTTCCAGAAGGAACAACCAAATAAAAATACATTCCATTTTCCTTAGCTGCATTTATTTTATTTTTTTATACCTCATCTTTACTACTCATGTTCTGTCCTCGTGTTAGAGGAGAAGCAAAAGTCTTGACTAAATTTTTTCACATGTAATAGAAATACACTAGTCTGATAATTTTGCATCTCTAAACTTTCATTAAGGCATATATTTCAGTTATTAGCAGACAACTTCAATAATTAAGGGGAGATCAATTTTTAAGAAGAAAAACAGCTCAGAGTTTAGCAGCTCCACTACATCTGAYTGCAAAATCCTGCAAGCTTCAGACTAGGCACTTTTATTTTGGCCAAGTCTGATCTGCTGTTCAGTACACATGACTCAGTCAAGGGAGTACATAAAAACGAGTACTACAAAAATGCTAACACCCATCAAAAACACACACYGGAGAACGACCTAGAAAGCTCTCATCTTACAGTACTGTAGATACGTACTCTTTCCTTAGTTCTCCTATAGTATGAAACCCGGATAAACTGGACTCAGGGTTCATTCGGTAGCTCCTTTGGTCAGCTTAATTTTGTTCAACACTTATTTCTTCCCTGACACAGTAATTAACAACGTGCAAAGCACATCTCTGAAGACCCCAATTACTGTATTGCAGCAGTGCAGGTTAAACAGAAGCAGATCTCATACACCCACCACCTCACACCACAGCACAGTTAGTGCCCGCAGGACTGACAGAAATTAATAGTCTTTGGAAAATCCAGGTTTAAATAAGATTATCTGATAAGACAGAGTCAATATTAACATTTGCTCCTGTAAATTAAGTAACTACTTGGTGCATCCTGAATGCGGCTAAAGGAGAGCTATTTGCTAATAAAGGAGAAGTCAACTCCTGTGTCTGGATTTCCATCATTCACGTGCTACCTGTTTCCAGACTGCTGAYTTCCTTTTGTTTGCAAATTATCTAATGAGTTTACACTCCAATCGTATTGGGGCAAGGGTCAGGATACATTGTAAGGCAGTTTGTGAAGCACATCTATCAGCGCRTGCCAGCATCTCTATACAGCGTCAAAGAAAAGCCTCCTTGTCATGTTCCTTCATCAACCTGCATAATTTGGTGCCAGGCCACATTTTAGGCAGAGGTTCAATCAAGTAGCAGGTTGGAAGTTTTTTTTTTTTCCCCTATAGCCATCAATTAAGTTATTCCAGAAGCAACTAYGTAAGCTTCCTAACAAACAAAGACAAATTTCTGCTAATACGAYGAATATCTACATAACTTTGCAGTTACTATTGAGATTTTATGCCTTCTCTGGACACCAGGTATTTTCAGAATTTTGAACTACTACTGAAAATAATTAAGCACTACACATCAGGAAAGTTTTCCCTGTTCTTTTCTGGTAACACTTTCTYATCTCATCTTTATAGGCAGTGTCATTAATTAGATCCTTTAGATAAAGGATGATATGCAGCTCTACTAAACAYAGGAAAAAAGGGGTTCACAAGTGAACACTACAAATATATAGCAGTAAAAAGTATTATAGCTAATCTTGATACAAATTTTGCAGTAAAAGGAAGAAAAAGATGTACTTTTGATGCTGACTATAAATATAACTGGGCTCAATTTTGACATTAATATATCCTTTTGTGGAAGGAAGAACACAAGTGTTTCACCAACRCACAGACTGTGCAGCAGCTCCATTGCAGCTCACCCTTCAAAATACACAGCCGGGAGATCGGTCCCTCCTCTCGTACACCAACACAGAGAGACAACCCCACTGAGTCCTCATCTATTAGCAATAATCAGACAATAAAGTGTGATTCAGCCTTAGCCCTATACAAGGAGTATAGAAGGGACATTAGGAACCAATGCAGGAGAGCAGCTTACACAGTTGCGCATCATTTGACGGTTCAAAGTTCAAACCATGTATTTCTTTTTAAAAGGCAGATTTCCTTTAATGCATTTATCATAGAATAGGATTTAGGCAGGATTTCTGCAAATATTCTACATCTTTTGCAGACCTAGTGTCAAATTCCAAAGCCACAAGACTGCCTAATCAAGGCAACATATGCAGAAATAAATTCCTGTAAGCTTGCATACTTGACTGCTACATATACAGGCATATATAATGTGTGCGAATGGGGAYTTTAACTCCAATAACCAAGAAGAATACATGTACATTTTGAGAAATGTGCACAGTTGCATAYTGTTTATAAAAGGAACCAAGAAACAAAGGAGGAAATGCATATTGTGTGTGCCACACAATATCCTGAAATCACATAATGGGGAAAGAAACTTTTGCTCCTGGGAGTTGCTGATTCAAGTGCTTCAATTTTCCTACCTTGATACAAATAAAGCAGTTTCAACCCAGAATATATTCCAGCTTTTCCTCTTGCAGCAGATTGTATTTGCTCTAGAAAAATGAAGTGCTCCTTTTAACTGGTTTAAAATCAAAAACCCATAATATACATGTGCAAATTCACTAGATTTAAACTTTCAAGGTTTGAAAGCTAATGTCCACACACCCGCCAAATTAAGACTTTGAAGCGTGGCACAGGATCAGAAAGCCCAAAGTATCTACACACAATTGTTTTTGTTGCAGGGGAGCATTAATAGCACAGACAAGTCAGCCAGAGCACATAGGAAATGCATAGCTTTTCACACCCACATTTATTAAAAACAGCTGTTCGAAACCACAAAGAAAATTAAGCTGCTTTGGCAGGTCATGAAAGGGAAAAGCATGTCTGCAGAGATTCATTTTGAAAACATTACAAGTAGGTGGGCGAAGTGGAAGCTACAACTCAGCAACCAAGACATGCTCTATAACATTGCAAAAAGTTTGGCATCTGAGCAGAACTGAGACCAGCTTTTCTCCTCAAAGCATCATGTGCTCTATGGTCTCTAGGAACTCTTAGCTCAATGCATTACTTTTTCTAATCTGCATAGAGGAAAAGTCAAGCTACAAGCCAGTGTAGCTACCACATTTACCGTGTGCCCTTCCAAGGGTAGGCACTCCAACACAGCATTGCCTTATATATGTGAACATATAGAAAACTCAAAGTTTGATGTTAAAATATCTTTCCGTTTGTTCTCTCCGCCTCCTGAGACAAAACCAGAAACTTTCACATACTTGTCCGTGTCAGAGGAAGCAGACAGAAAAACCAGTAATTCTGCATGCTGAACGCATGTTCAAATGTCAGGTCTGGGCCAACATTTTGGCCTGAAAACGAGACCAGGCTTTTTCAAGTATTTCAACACCTTCTTGTTCAAGCATTCCTATAAACAGTATTACACACATAGGGTTTGCTCTCATCCAATAGCAAATACAGTCCTGCAGCCCTCACCAGCTGAATACATATATAACCAGTGCTGTTCAGTACTATCCTAGCAATACCACACAACCGTCCTTCCCTTTTCAGTCAGAACTCAGCATTTTTCCCCAGATGCACCATCAGAACGGCTGTTACAGCCCCACTTGAGGCTGACCATTCCCTGTCAGCCCATGTACCACACAGAGGGTATTTTGTGTCACAACTATCTCCTYTAATAGACCAAGCTCATGCTTCCTTTAGCAATGCCAATTATTTTCTGTAGTTTTCCTTAAAGACCTTTAAGTGATTAAGTCCACTAATATTTGAACAGGTCCCATAACTCAGTCTCAGATAAATCTAACATATTAGCCYGAGGCTGAGCACATTTTGCTTTTATATACGGACGGAGGTGATCCCAGAGGTACCAGTTTCATCCTCAGAGCTAATTCCTTCATACCATAGTTCATGCTGCAATGGTTCCCACAGCAGTAGTTAGTACCAACAGGAAGATGACAATGTTTTATAAAAGGCCATATTGCAATTTTTTGCTTACCGTAGCTGCAGAGTACATACCTAGCACAGCTCAATATTCTTTCCTCCCCTCTCTTTAATTACTCTTACTATTACTCATGCAGGAGGGAGTTTCTGTATTAGCATGCACTGGATTCGCTTCTACTAAAGTAGTTCTAGACTATGTTATTTGAAGCAGATCATTGTGAAGAAGTAAGTTCTTAAACATGCCCCAGTATTGTCATTCCAGAAAAGAGAACAAACTGAACAAGGGAATACCACTGAAATCCAATTAACTAATTTAGACAGCCATACAATGTAAATCACTGCCCTTAGTCTCACCCAGCATGTTGTTTTGCTATTCACAAATGCAAATCTGCTAATTCCCCACTTATTAAAAAAAAAAAAAAGGACATTTTAATAACTTAACATTTCAGCATAGCCTGCAGTTCCTATCAATCAATTCCTTCACTGTCCAATTCCTTTTTCCCCATAAGAGGAATAACTAAAGGGRTTCAAATTTCACATCAAATATATTCCTATTTGTTTTCTATTCCAYGACAGTTATTTGTTCAGGTTTTTGTATCAACTTCAGTGCCCACAAAGAGCATCAAATTGACCGTAAAGAGCCAATAACAAGAGTGGATGGGAGGCATCCAAGGGGGTCAAGGAGTTGGCCAACACGGCCAGATACTCTATCAGCTTTGTATAGAAAGTTGTGATCATCGGAGGAGGCTCCCAAAGACTAGGAAAGTGTGATACTCATCTTTAAATAAATAAATAAATAAAAGATACTAGCAGGAAAATCCAAGGAGCTTTAGGCTGTTCAGCTTCTACTTAGTCCCCTCTTGCCAAAATACAACCCACTTCAATTTTAAGCAAGCATCTCTTCCCTAACCTTCACTGCAACAGTCCATATTATACAAAACCACATTAGTATCATTAAATAAAACCAGGATGGGTCAATACAACTCTAACCATTTTCCAATTTTAAAAACACTAACCATTTACAATTTTAAAAACACACCACTGCCATCAAGTATTACATTACCTGGTATATTCCAGAAAAGCTAAAAACAGTAATTTCACTTTGACGATCTGGAAGAAAGTAGTAGCTTCAACAAAATGTAAAACTTACTTGAAGCCCCACATACAAAGACCATCTGCTCTTTTGCAAAAAGGTATAACATTTGAAATAACATTCCTCTCTTACAACATGCCATTTCATTTTGGGTAGGAGAGAATAATYTCACTTATATAAAGAGTCTGCAAAATGAAGTTCCATAAAAACAGCAACATATGGCCAAATAATTCTGAATAACACTTGGCATATTCATCCGTAAAATAAGAACTATAATGGGCAGATAAATATACCCAAATCTACTTGGAAATTGCTAGTAGGCACATGGTTTTCTTCAAATAAAAGTTTTTGTAGAATTTCCAACCCATCATTCTGCATAGATACTTCACATCAAGCTTTTGCCAAAGTAAATCTTTTCAAAGCACAAACCTGGTCTACACCAGCAAATTACCATGCACACCTTAAAAGTAGACTTAGAACTAACTGGCAATGTATAAAGAATATATTCCTTTCATTCATAAAACCTAAAAATTCTTTTACTCCGCCTCTAAGACAAAGCTTAAWATGAATTTAGACAATTTTTAACAGGATGCGAATATATAGCAGGGAAGGTAAAGTCCTCAGGGAACTTCTCAGAGCAAACAAAGCTCCTAAATATAAATCAGTTTTAGACGAGAAAGAGTCATTTAAAAAGAGAACCCAGGGACCAAAGAGAAAATGGGAACCTACTGCCTTCTGCTGAAATTAGCAGGAAAGGTACATGGCCATACCTTAAATACTAGTTTCCTTTTCAGTCTACATCACTGGACATTGGCATGTTGCCACTCGTGAAACAAGCAGCACAGTCTGGGTCAGCCTTGTAAAACCCCTTCCAAGCTCCATCTGCTCTTACCCCAATTTGTTTCAATAAAATAGTCAGCCCCCACCAGCCCCCAAACACCAGGCTCTTCTCTTCACCAATCTGTTGTACTTGGCATTTTTCCATAGTAGCCAAGTTGTTCAGTTAGATGAACAGTAACCTAAGAAAACGGGTTTTGTTTTCACTTCTACCTTTTTCTACTTTCTCCTTGACCTTCTGGATACTTTCCCCATTACTTCAGAAATTCATAGCCCACAGGATTTTAGAGGTTCTGAAGACTGAACACTATTAAGTCGTCCAAATTCCCATGTATTTCAGTCACCTTTAAATTCTGGAGTTGACTATCAGCTGTCATCTAATTTTAGCAGAATCTTTTGATAATAGAGAATAATTTCATGAAATTCTTTTCACAGATTCATGTATTAATGCAGAGACAGACTACTATCACCACCCAGACTTCTGTAAGATAACAGGCACTCAACTACTTTCTATTTAAGTAAACCTTAAAGGAATGACACATTTAAATTAAGATTTCTCACTGATGAGCATCACATCATAGCCTGTAATGAGTTACCTCACCACTGAGAACATTTCTTACCTATTGCAAATGCATCTGGCTTAAGACTTTAGCCACCCAATTGTGTTATATCATCTCCTTCTACTACATTGTAGATTTTCTGCTCACAATCCACACACAAACATTGCAATCATGTCTCTCCTTGCCTTTTTCTTTGATAAAATATAACATATTGAGCTCTTGAATTTCTCCCTCAGGAGCTATTTGCAGTCCTTATTCTTTCAGAATGCTCCTTGAAGCACAAAGCTGTAAGCTTGACACACTATTCTTGCAGTGGTCTCACTAATGTGAAATGCAAAGATGCTGCAAGTTTCCCACTTGGTCATGCACAGCTGAGATTTTGTCTACCTCTCTTCCAGAGCATTTTTTATAAAACAATTCTTATTTAACTGCAAAAGAGGGGAACAGCTCTGGAAAACAGTGAAAGAAAAAAATAGAATAGAATCCCACCAATTCAATCCCACCACTGATTTTTTCATACTTTTCTTGCTTATTTCTCTTTTCCTATACACATATGGGCAGAAAAAAAAAAGAAATGTTATTAGAGCCAAATTCTTTAGCTTGGTATAAACTAGGGATGCTGAGTTGACCAGTATAGAGAGTTCAGATGAATTTTGCTGCAGGCCAGTCAAAGGCAGCAATCAACATGAGCAGTCAGAGCTCTAATTTTTTAATACTTTTAATATTTTTAAGCATCAATAACACAGAACAGCACATTATTCTTTAGTCATAATTGCTCATCTCTGGCTGCAACAGGCACTCTGCTCTGCTCAGAGAGACAGGACTGCWAGTGCCAATACACAAGAGAAGTGACCAGCAGCCACATGGAGAGGCCAGGGAGCAAGAGGAGGAGGAAGGCAGGTGCCACAGCAGCCAGCTAAAGCTTCGGCTCTGAAGACTGGCACAACGGTAAGCCATACGGTACAGCACGGCTCTCCAAAGCTGTTACTGCAGCAGATCTGCAGCTTGCGACACTCCTAAGAACCAAGAACCTCTTCCCACCAGCTTCGGAAATCCTGGCATTTCCACCCCTTAACTCTCACATTTYAGATAAATATCAGATGAAAATATTCAAACTCTTCAAAACAAACTAGTCTCCCCCCAGCACAGACACAAGTACATGACCCATTAATACTGCCCCAGCTGGCACCACTTTCTACATTCAGCCAAAGTGTTCCATAAACTTGTACTTTAAGGGTGAGAAAAGTTATAAGCTTCTATAAGCACAGAGATTTAAAACAAGGAAGTCTGATTAAACTTAATTAAATATTTTAAGATACAGCTTTGTGTTCCGCTTTTAAAGATGAGCTATAAAACAAGCTCCAGAAGGAGTGCTGCAAGGGATCACACCTTGGGTTAAGGTGATTGTGTTCTAACCGTATGGCAGATTATCCCACAGTTAAAACGCTACGTTGATCCACAACTGAAATTCAGGTAACACTTCAGGCTTCACTTTACYAAACTGCAACTAGAAGCTGTTGATTCCCTTGAACAAGATTTCTTTGGATTAAGATTATATATGCTCTCAAGCAATGCATATACCCATAAACATATATAGCACTGTTTAATATACAGGACTTGCACAGTTTATCTAATGCTTTCCACATGCTAACCACCCAGCAAACCAGAGCTGCCCGCAAACACAAGGAACCCACACCAAATAATAAACAAACCAACAAGATATAGGCAGGTCACGCCAGGATAGGATCTAAACTGCTTTCTACTCCCGTGAATATTTCCCTGGATAAGTCAGCAACAAGGCAGCAAAATCCGAGTCCGACGGATGCCGATATCCCCACGCACGAGGGTTCGAACTCTTTAACCACAACTTTTGGGGCGGTTTGGGGCAGGGGAAAGCCCGGGGGTCCCTGCAGACCCCAGGGGCCTCAGGCCGCTCCCGAGACGCTCCAAGGGGGCTCTTGATTTCAACCTGAGCAGCTGCCAGGGGAGGGAGCCGAGTGTTTTTAACGGCAAAGCGGAAAGTTTTGCTCAACTCCTCGCGCGGACGGYACTCAGCAAGTTTTCGGGACGCTGCGCATCAGTGAAAACTTCCCGGCATGAAAACCAACGTG